>NC_091158.1:6082234-6089734 GCF_040958095.1 Procambarus clarkii
CACAGGGAGCCACACCTGCACAGGGAGCCACACCAGCACAGGGAGCCACACCAGCACAGAGAGCCACACCAGCACTGGGAGCCAGACCAGCACAGGGAGCCACACCAGCACAGAGAGCCACACCTGCACAGAGAGCCACAACAGCACAGGGAGCCACACCAGCACAGGGAGCCACACCTGCACAGGGAGCCACACCAGTACAGGGAGCCACACCAGCACAGAGAGCCACACCAGCACTGGGAGCCAGACCAGCACAGGGAGCCACACCAGCACAGGGAGCCACACCAGCACAGGGAGCCAGGCCAACACAGGGAGCCACACCAGCACAGGGAGCCACACCTGCACAGAGAGCCACACCAGCACAGGGAGCCAGACCAACACAGGGAGCCGCACCTGCACAGGGAGCCACACCAGCACAGGGAGCCACACCAGCACAGAGAGCCACACCAGCACTGGGAGCCAGACCAGCACAGGGAGCCACACCAGCACAGGGAGCCACACCTGCACAGGGAGCCACACCAGCACAGGGAGCCACACCAGAACAGAGAGCCACACCAGCACTGGGAGCCAGACGAGCACAGGGAGCCACACCTGCACAGGGAGCCACACCAACACCTGAGGGTGTGGCGAGGTCCCAGGCAGCAGCCCATTAGCAGAATAAAGGTGTACCCGGCTTCGTGTCGTCCAGGTGGACTTGTAGCCAGAAATCACGCGGCGGGGGTAGCCGTTTAAGTCGTTAATGCTGATTAATAAACTCATTAGCTGTACTAACTGCTCACCGGGTAACGACATCGGTCGTTAAACATCTGTTACAATCCTCTCGTTAAAGGAAGCTGGTACGAGCTGCAGCCTGACTATCTGGATAAATACAATACTAATAGGCGTAACTTCTCATGTTCGCATTACTCCACGCGATTATTCAGTATTTATTTTCTGGCATCCCATATGCATACAAAGCAGGCAAGTCGTGCGGGGACCCTTCAAGAGTCTTAATAAGACCAACGAAAATATTCAATGGTGTATACGGGTTATAAAATGTGTTATGTTTTGTGAGCTGTTTTGGGGCGTGAAGGTCAGGAGAGACTTGGTACGGTGTGGATACATGCATGGATTGGTCAAACTCTCTATAACCAAGTTCAAGAATCACTTAACAGCATTTAGTGAGTGTACATGCGGACTAGCAGAAATGCGTGGGTACGCGCGCGGACAAACATACATGCGTTGATACGCAAGCGGAAAACCCCATACATGTGTATGAATAGTCACGAACACGTGAATCAGGACACATGTTCGCACACTTGGGTCGAAGTGCAAGTCTGTAAGCATCTCGGTGAACACTGAACCTGACACCTCTGGAAAAGTGAACTAAGAAGTAAGGAAGAGTGAACTAAGGAACACCTGATCACACACTGCAAGATGTGCCCACTAGAGTACTGCAAGGTCCGGGTGGGGACGGAAAGAGAGTACACAAGTGGGAATCAGTAATAGCGAGAATCCGTATTGGATACAAATATCCATAGAGATTTGGAATGGAAACAACAGTTGAGCAGCGGAGTTGCAGAATCTGTGGTGAGAGTGACGGACACCGCCTTGACCACTATCTACGTGAATGTGAACACCTGAGAGACATTAGAAATATGTGTAGAATAATGAACCCCACATTATTTGAGTTGGGAAAATACTATTTGTCAAATATTGATACTGTTTTTAAAAGTTCCCCCCAATTTGCACCCGCAAGATAACGTAGGCTTTTAAGGGTTGACAAATATTAATCTTCTTGTTTGAGGAGCTGTTCACTTGAGACAGTTAAGCAAGTCCCAGCTGTGTCGGGGTACAAGAGACAGGATGAACAACCCAGCGGGTTTTCTTCCAATTGGGGAGTGTTGTACATGCTGCTATGGCGGTGTGTCCACTCACAGGATGAGTGGCGCTGCCCAATAAACTCGGCACGCGGAGGAAAATTAAAAAAAAAGACCATTAAAGTAGTAGAGTAGTAGTAGTACAATATTATAATAACCTTTAGAGTAACCCAAGGAATATTATGAAGTGAGATGTGTCGAGGATGAGGGAGTGTAAAACGTCTTATTACATCTATACAACAGCGTGTCTGTCCCTCCAGCTTATCCTTCTGTCTTGGTAGTACTTATGGTAACGATGAGGACCATATGAGATTAAATATTATATATATATAAATATTATATATATATATATATATATATGTATGTATATATATATATATATATATATATATATATATATATATATATATATATATATATATATATATATATATATATATGTCGTACCTAGTAGCCAGAACGCACTTCTCAGCCTACTATGCAAGGCCCGATTTGCCTAATAAGCCAAGTTTTCCTGAATTAATATATTTTCTCGATTTTTTTTCTTATGAAATGATAAAGCTACCCTTTTCATTATGTATGGTCAATTTTTTTTTATTGGAGTTAAAATTAATGTAGATATATGACCGAACCTAACCAACCCTACCTAACCTAACCTATCTTCATAGGTTAGGTTAGGTTAGGTAGCCGAAAAAGTTAGGTTAGGTAGTCGAAAAACAATTAATTCATGAAAACTTGACTTATTAGGCAAATTGGGCCTTGCATAGTAGACTGAGAAGTGCGTTCTGGCTACTAAGTACGACACACACACACACACACATATTATATATATATATATATATATATATATATATATATATATATATATATATATATTGACGTACAACGCAATTAGAAAGTAGAAGCATAAAAATAATGAGAACAAAAAACGACATAAAACTTAAAAATGTTGTGTTGTCAAGTGACCATTTAATATAATTACGAAAAGTTCTGCCTAAGTGGACCACTTTGTGTGCTGACCAAGAGCGCTAATGTGTCCATCACAGTAAATATTGTTGGAAAATATAAAAAACAAATGACCTACTTCTATGTATCATTAAGCAACCAGCGGAAACACGTGTGGTCATTGTCAGCTTCACTACCTCGGTTGTAGATTACCAACTCTATTATAGTTTAACCAACAATAAATGTCAGTGTCTTAAGTAAATATTTCCAAAGAATTCACATTTATCATTTTTTCCATCACTTCAACGTCAAAACACGTAAGGTAACATACAACTTTTGTATAACTTTTGTTTGAGGCTTGCCATGACCTTTGACGTGGTGGTCTAAACAAACGCACCAGCCAGCAGGAAAACTCGTGGATTGATCAACATTCTTGCGAAATCGAGATTCTTGTCCGGAAGAACACCAGCAGCAAGAGCCGACGCCGACGACCGCTGGTGTGACCCCTGACCTGACCTCTACCTCTCACACACAACGCCAAGTAGTGCTATTAACTCTCTGGCAATAGAAGGTTAATAACGCTACCACATAATTATGATCTAAATTTAACATTAAGAAAAATAAAATTGAACGTCTAAACCATTTAAGACTTCCGTGCAAACTGTATTACATATATAAACATGTACACACACACACTTATACACATACACATACACACACACACACACACACTTATACACACACACACACACACACACACACACACACACACACACACACACACACACACACACACACACACTTATACACATACACACACACACACACACACACAATGTTTAATGCAAGAAGCATTAAGCAAGAAAGAGAAGGATCGGCAGACTGCATTTTTTGGACTGTCAGAAATCTTTTGACACAGCACTCCATAAGAGATTGTTGAATAAGTTGGAGAAACAAGCTGGAGTAAGTGGTAGGGTGCTCCAGTGAATAAGGGAGTACTTAAACAACAGGAAGCAGAGAGTTACTGTGAGGAGTGAGACCTCAGACTGGCGTGATGTCACTGGAGGAGTCCCGAAGGGTTCTGTACTAGCTAGCAACCCGTCCCTCTTAAAAATCACTTCGCTTTTCACTGGTATGCGCGCTTTTACCAAAAATGGACGTAATTTGAAATTAAATCGGCTCACGAAAGTGATGTACTGTCCCATTTTCTGTTTGAATCCTCTGGCTTACTCGTATAGGAGAGGAAACTTTCAATTAACTAACGGTTTTCATGACGTTTTGAAACTTCAGGAGAATTTCCTGCCCTCCTAACCTACCAGAGGACCCTTAACTTATTGTGTTGGAAATAAAAAATCCAAAATTTATTTAATTTTTTTTCATTTTCAAATTACGTTTATTTTCGGCCATACGGGCAAACGGCCAAATTCAGACGTAATTTGTAAGAGGACAAGTTGTGGACCTATCCTGTTTCTGATATACGTGAATGATCTTCCAGTAGGAATAGACTTATTACTCTCAATGATTGCTGATGACGCTAAAATTATAAGACAGAGGAGGACAGCAAGAGACTATAGAATGACCTGAACAGACTGAAGGAATGGTCCAACAAATGGCTACTAGAGTTGAACTCGAGCAAGTGTAAAGCGATGAAGATAGGCGTAGGGAGCAGGAGGCCAAACACAAGGTAATAGCTGAGAGAGGAACTCCTTTTGTAGTAGGGACGAGAGAAAGATCTGGGGGTTGATATCACACCAGACCTGTTCCCTGAAGCCCACATCAAAAGGATAACATAAGCAACGTATGCAAGGCTGAAGAACATAAGAACTGCCTTCAGAAACTTGTGTAAGGAATCATTCAGAACCTTGTATACATCATATGTCAGCAACCTGTTCTCTTAAAAATAACGTCGCTTTTGTCTCGTATGCACGCTATGGCCAAAAGTGGACGTAATTTGAAATAAAATCGGCTCACGAAAGTGACATACTGTCCCGTTTTCTGTTTGAATCGTCCGGCTTATTCGGAAAGGTTAGGAGAGTTAACTTTCAATTAACGTTTTTCATAACGTTTTGAAACTTTATGAATTTCCTGCCCACCTAACCTATCAGAGGACCCTTAACTTACTGTTGTTGAAAAAAATCTCAAATTTATTTTCATTTTTTTCATTTTCAAATTACGTCCACTTTCGGCCATACGGGCAAACGGCCAAAAGCGACGTTATTTTTAAGAGGACAGGTTGATGTCAGACCAATACTGGAATATACGGCTCCAGCCTGATGTCTAAATCTAGTCGAACACAAAACGAAATTAGAAAAAGTTCAGAGGTATACCACAAGGCTTGTCCCCGAGCTGAGAGGAATGAGATATGAGGAAAGATTACTCGAACTGAAGCTCACGACACTGGAAGACACAAGAGTTAGGGGAGACATGATCACTACCTACACAATTCTCAGAGCATTTGACAGGGTAGATAAAGATAAACTGCTTAACACGGGTGATACGCAAACAAGGGAACATGGGTGTAAACTGAGTGCCCAAATGAGCCACAGAGACATTAGAAAGAATTTTTTCAGTGTCAGAGTAGTTAACAGATGGAATACATTAGGCAGTGATGTGGTGGAGGCAAATTCCATACACAGTTTCAAATACATATATGAAAGAGCCCAGTAGGCTCAGGAATCTGTACACCAGTTGACAGAAGAGAGGCGGGACCAAAAAGCCAGAGCTCAAACCCCGCAAGCACAACTAGGTGAGTATAACTAGGCGAGTACACACACACACACACACACACACACACACACACACACACACACACACACACACACACGACTTCAGAACAAAAGTGCCGTTGAGTGTTATTACTCAACATTACCTTCTTTATTAACTTTATTAGCTACCCCCCAAGCTGTTCTTGCTATTCATTTATCAAGATTTAATAACTATAAAGAATATCCTGCAATATTTAGAGAATAAGATATTTTATATAACAAAGCCTTTCTCATGTGGTACAATGGGAATGGCTTTGTTGGCATTGGCAGCGCCACAGACCGGCGAGTCCTGTGGCTTGTCTCACTACCGCGCCTGAATTGAAATCACCAACAGAGATGACGCACAAACTGCGTTCGCAAAAAATATAATTATTTTGCCTAACCACGAAACGTTCTAATCTAAGAACCTCACCCACTATATAGAACCCCGCTATAGAGCATGATGCTCCAAGAACGCAAATATTACGGTACATTAACATTTAATAAAACCCCGAAAATTTGACGGATTGGGTGATTATGTTACAAAAGGTAATTATTAGGTGAGAGGACAGGTAATATATCCAACTCTCACTCTCGTAAACCCTTCCCTTATCTCTTCCTCCTATCCACCTTCTATTTTCTCTTCTACCTCTCCCTTTCTCCTCTCTCTCTCCCATTTCTTCATCCATCGTATTCATTCCGTCTCCAGCTACAGTCCCACCATCTTACTTTACATAGCTCAGGAGGATAAATAGCAATAGCAATATTTAAGGATCAATAATTCTACGTTAAATACCAAGATATTTAAAGTATTGTTTACCTGTAATGACCTCTGGTTGATGGCCTCTCCTCCATGATCAAGTAGTGTAGGTAACTATGCAAAAGTAAAGTAGACCTTCAGAATGAAGTGTTTTAAGTACTAGTGAGATACTGATTATGAGAGTCCCATTCTTTCTCTCTCTCTCTCTCTCTCTCTCTCTCTCTCTCTCTCTCTCTCTCTCTCTCTCTCTCTCTCTCTCTCTCTCTCTCTCCTTACATCCGTCCCATTCCTACCTTCCTCATTCTCCATCCCATCTCCCCACACACACACATCTTATAGGAGTATGTTCTTATAATGCACCAACTATGGTCGTTTTGACCACATGCCCAACACTACACTCATGGGAGTGTTTTGGGAGTTCAATGCGACTTTGAGATAACTTGGTCCAACAGGCTATTGTTTGGAGCGGCCTGTAGGCCCACAAATCCACTACAACCCGGTTGGTCCGGCACTTCTTGCAAGAACTTATCTAAAAGTTTATTAAGAATATACACCTTTCTTCTAACAATATTTCTAATGCTGGGAAATAATTTTCTAATGTTGGGATCACTGCCTACATTAAATTAACATCCGAGTCTATGATCAGATGGCGTGCATCAGTGCGGCTTGTGGATGGGTTGGTAAATTTTACTCTTGAGTAAGTACGATGGACAGCTACTGCAATATATGAATTCGGTCCTTTTGATGGGTCGTGGTTCGCGTCTGACCGTCCCCTAGGAGATCACAGGGGACGCTCACTCTCCTCTCCCGTCCTGATAGGTAGTTGCTAACGCTTTAATTTCCCCCCCTTCCTTTCCCACATCCTGATGGGTCGTGATTAAAGCGTTCCTCTCCCATCCCATCCTGATGGGTCGTGCTTAACGCCTCCCTCTTCCTTTATGTGTTGATGGTATAAACTCAACACTTCCTTTCCCCCCCCCGAACTCCCAGCCACCCCGCCCCCCACCCATTCCCGTGCCATGCCCATGAGACTAAGACCAACCCCACCTTCCCCTCCCCACCCATCCTCCTGATGGGTCCTGGTTCACGCCCAGCCTTTGTCTAGTTCCGGGGAAAGAGCAAATCTCTTGATTAAAGTCAAGACTTGGCCAGTGTTCCTTTGTGGAGTCCGGTGAGGTACACGGTATCTGAT
>NC_091158.1:6094734-6134734 GCF_040958095.1 Procambarus clarkii
TATACAGACAGGAGGACGCAGACAGGTATACAGACAAGAGGACGCAGAAAGGTATACAGACAAGAGGACGCAGACAGGTATACAGACAAAAGGACGCAGACAGGTATACAGACAAGAGGACGCAGACAGGTATACAGACAAGAAGACGCAGACAGGTATACAGACAAAAGGACGCAGACAGGTATACAAACAAGAGGACACAGACAGGTATACAGACAAGAGGACACAGACAGGTATACAGACAAGAAGACGCAGACAGGTATACAGACAAGAGGACACAGACAGGTATACAGACAAGAGGACGCAGACAGGTATACAGACAAGAGGACGCAGACAGGTATAGAGACAGGAGGACACAGACATGTATACAGACAGGTATACAGACAAGAGGACGCAGACAGGTATACACAGACAGGAAGACACAGGAGGACGCAGACAGGTATACAGACAAGAGGACGCAGACAGGTATACAGACAAGAGGACACAGACAGGTATACAGACAAGAGGACGCAGACAGGTATACAGACAAGAGGACGCAGACAGGTATACAGACAAGAGGACACAGACAGGTATACAGACAAGAGGACGCAGACAGGTATACAGACAAGAGGACGCAGACAGGTATAGAGACAGGAGGACACAGACATGTATACAGACAGGTATACAGACAAGAGGACGCAGACAGGTAAACACAGACAAGAAGACACAGGAGGACGCAGACAGGCATACAGACAAGAGGACGCAGACAGGTATACAGACAAGAGGACGCAGACAGGTGTACAGACCAGAGGACGCAGACAGGTATATAGACAGGATATAGTTTGGTAGCATGAAGCTCGCTCTCTCTCTCTCCAATTCGCTTTGTCTACCACTTTGTCTCCTCACCTCTTGTCCATCATTTTCTCTTTAAACCCTTTTTCGATAACTATTAAACTGTGGTTATTTATCAATGAATAATCGCCTTTACATTTGTCCACGATTATTTACCTTTCTGTGTCTCTTCCTCGCATTAATGGCAATATTATATTTCCTCCTCAACCTAACGTCTCCCTTTCTTCTCGGTCTTCCCTCTGCTCCATGTTGTTAAGTCACTCGCTGTGTTCATCTGTAAGTACAGTCTCGACTTAGGCCCCGAACCACTCATTATCCTCATGCCAACATTACCCTCATGACAACATTACCCTTCATGCCAACATTACCCCTCATGCCAACATTACCCCTCATGCCAACATTACCCTCATGCCAACATTATCCTCATGACAACATTATCCCTCATGAAAACATTACCCTCATGACAACATTATCCTCATGCCAACATTACCCTCATGACAACATTGCCCTCATGACAACATTACCCTCATGCCAACATTACCCTCATGCCAACATTACCCTCATGCCAACATTACCCTCATGACAACATTACCCTCATGCCAACATTACCCTCATGACAACATTACCCCTCATGCCAACATTACCCCTCATGCCAACATTACCCCTCATGACAACATTACCCCTCATGCCAACATTATCCCTCATGCCAACATTACCCCTCATGCCAACATTACCCTCATGCCAACATTACCCTCATGCCAACATTACCCTCATGCCAACATTACCCCTCATGCCAACATTACCCTCATGCCAACATTACCCCACATGCCAACATTACCCCACATGCCAACATTACCCTCATGACAACATTACCCCTCATGCCAACATTACCCCTCATGCCAACATTACCCTCATGACAACATTACCCTCATGCCAACATTACCCCTCATGCCAACATTACCCTCATGCCAACATTACCCCTCATGCCAACATTACCCTCATGACAACATTACCCCTCATGCCAACATTACCCCTCATGCCAACATTACCCTCATGCCAACATTACCCTCATGCCAACATTACCCTCATGCCAACATTACCCTCATGCCAACATTACCCTCATGCCAACATTACCCCTCATGCCAACATTACCCCTCATGCCAACATTACCCTCATGCCAACATTACCCTCATGCCAACATTACCCTCATGCCAACATTACCCCTCATGCCAACATTACCCCTCATGCCAACATTACCCTCATGCCAACATTACCCTCATGCCAACATTACCCCTCATGCCAACATTACCCCTCATGCCAACATTACCCTCATGCCAACATTACCCTCATGCCAACATTACCCCTCATGCCAACATTACCCTCATGCCAACATTACCCTCATGCCAACATTACCCCTCATGCCAACATTACCCTAATGCCAACATTACCCTCATGCCAACATTACCCTCATGCCAACATTACCCTCATGCCAACATTACCCTCATGCCAACATTACCCCTCATGCCAACATTACCCTCATGCCAACATTACCCCTCATGCCAACATTACCCTCATGCCAACATTATCCTCATGCCAACATTATCCTCATGCCAACATTACCCTCATGCCAACATTACCCTCATGCCAACATTATCCTCATGCCAACATTATCCTCATGCCAACATTACCCCTCATGCCAACATTACCCTCATGCCAACATTACCCTCATGCCAACATTATCCTCATGCCAACATTACCCTCATGCCAACATTATCCTCAGGCCAACATTACCCCTCATGCCAACATTACCCTCATGCCAACATTATCCTCATGCCAACATTATCCTCATGACAACATTACCCCTCATGCCAACATTATCCTCATGCCAACATTATCCTCATGCCAACATTATCCTCATGCCAACATTATCCTCATGCCAACATTATCCTCATGCCAACATTACCCTCATGCCAACATTATCCTCATGCCAACATTACCCTCATGCCAACATTATCCTCATGCCAACATTACCCTCATGCCAACATTATCCTCATGCCAACATTACCCTCATGCCAACATTACCCCTCATGCCAACATTACCCTCATGCCAACATTACCCTCATGCCAACATTACCCTCATGACAACATTACCCTCATGCCAACATTACCCTCATGCCAACATTACCCCTCATGCCAACATTACCCCTCATGCCAACATTACCCTCATGCCAACATTACCCTCATGCCAACATTACCCTCATGCCAACATTACCCTCATGACAATATTACCCTCATGCCAACATTACCCTCATGCCAACATTACCCTCATGCCAACATTACCCTCATGCCAACATTACCCCTCATGCCAACATTACCCTCATGCCAACATTACCCTCATGCCAACATTACCCTCATGCCAACATTACCCCTCATGCCAACATTACCCCTCATGCCAACATTACCCCTCATGCCAACATTACCCCTCATGCCAACATTACCCTCATGCCAACATTACCCTCATGCCAACATTACCCTCATGACAACATTACCCCTCATGCCAACATTATCCTCATGCCAACATTACCCCTCATGCCAACATTACCCCTCATGCCAACATTACCCTCATGCCAACATTACCCTCATGCCAACATTACCCTCATGCCAACATTACCCTCATGACAACATTACCCTCATGCCAACATTACCCCTCATGCCAACATTACCCTCATGACAACATTACCCCTCATGCCAACATTACCCTCATGCCAACATTACCCTCATGCCAACATTACCCCTCACGCCAACATTATCCTCATGCCAACATTATCCTCATGCCAACATTATCCTCAAGACAACATTACCCTCAAGACAACATTACCCCTCATGACAACATTACCCTCATGCCAACATTACCCTCATGCCAACATTACCCCTCATGCCAACATTACCCCTCATGTCAACATTACCCTCATGACAACATTACCCCTAATGCCAACATTACCCTCATGCCAACATTACCCTCATGCCAACATTACCCCTCACGCCAACATTATCCTCATGCCAACATTATCCTCATGCCAACATTATCCTCACGCCAACATTATCCTCATGCCAACATTATCCTCATGCCAACATTATCCTCATGACAACATTACCCTCATGACAACATTACCCTCAAGACAACATTACCCTCATGACAACATTACCCTCATGACAACATTACCTTCATGCCAACATTACCCTCATGACAACATTACCCTCATGACAACATTACCCTCATGCCAACATTACCTTCATGCCAACATTACCCTCATGCCAACATTACCCTCATGCCAGCATTACCCTCATGCCAACATTACCCCTCATGCCAACATTACCCTCATGCCAACATTACCCTCATGCCAACATTACCCTCATGACAACATTACCCTCATGACAACATTATCCTCATGCCAACATTACCCTCATGCCAACATTACCCCTCATGACAACATTACCCTCATGACAACATTACCCTCATGACAACATTACCCTCATGCCAACATTACCCCTCATGCCAACATTACCCCTCATGCCAACATTACCCCTCATGACAACATTACCCCTCATGCCAACATTACCCCTCATGACAACATTACCCTCATGACAACATTACCCTCATGCCAACATTATCCTCATGACAACATTACCCTCATGACAACATTACCCTCATGACAACATTACCCTCATGCCAACATTATCCTCATGACAACATTACCCTCATGACAACATTATCCTCATGACAACATTACCCTCAAGACAACATTACCCTCATGACAACATTACCCTCAAGACAACATTACCCTCATGACAACATTACCCTCAAGACAACATTACCCTCATGACAACATTACCCTCAAGACAACATTACCCTCATGACAACATTACCCTCAAGACAATATTACCCTCATGACAACATTACGCTCAAGACAACATTACCCTCATGACAACATTACCCTCAAGACAACATTACCCTCATGACAACATTACCCTCAAGACAACATTACCCTCATGACAACATTACCCTCAAGACAACATTACCCTCATGACAACATTACCCTCAAGACAACCTCTCATGACAACATGTTTTGTTAGTCAAAGGGGTTGGTAGGCTGAGCCTGTGCAGTAGGCTGAGCCTGTAACAGTAGGCTGAGACGTGGCACTGCGAGCATCATAACGGAGGTAACGATTGTGTTGGTCGGTCATAACTGGTTGTGTACAGGACGGGAGTGTGTTGCCTCGTTCAGCGGACTATCATAAGGCGCCAACACTGGCTTCACACTGACACAAGCAGGAAACCTAGTGTGTGTTAGCATGTTTTGTCACTGTTTCTCTGCGTCACTGCCTCGCTGTCTGTCTCTCATTGTGTGTTTGTCTCTGTGTTTCTCTGTCCTCTCTGTTTTTTTTTTTTTTTTTTTTTTTGCACGCGCGCACGAGTGTATTCACCTAGTTGTGCCTGCGGGTATTGAACTCTGCTCTTTCTGCCCGCCTCTCAACTGTCAATCAATCAACTGTTACTAACTACTACTAATTTACACGCCCCCACACACACACACACACACACAGGAAGCAGTTCGTAACAGCTATCTAACTCCTAGGTACCTATTTGCTGCTAGGTAACAGGGGCATCAGGGTGAAAAAACACTGCCCATTGTTTCTCGCCTGCGCCGGGAACCGAAGCCCGGACCACAAGATTACGTGACCAGCGTGCTGTCCACTCAGCCATAGGCGCCACAGGGGTGAGTGGCTGTGTGTGTGTGTGTGTGTGTGTGTGTGTGTGTGTGTGTGTGTGTGTGTGTGTGTGTGTGTGTGTGTGTGTATTCACCTATTTTTCACCTAGTTGTGTTTGCGGGGGTTGAGCTTTGCTCTTTCGGCCCGCCTCTCAACTGTCAATCAACTGTTTACTAACTACTATTTTTTTCCACCACACACACACACCAGGAAGCAGCCCGTGACAGCTGACTAGCTCCCAGGTACCTATTTACTGCTAGGTAACAGGGGCATTCAGGGTGAAAGAAACTTTGCCCATTTGTTTCTGCCTCGTGCGGAAATCGAACCCCCGCCACAGAATTACGAGTCCTGCGCGCTATCCACCAGGCTACGAGGCCCCTTTGTGTGTGTGTGTGTGTGTGTGTGTGTGTGTGTGTGTGTGTGTGTGTGTGTGTGTGTGTGTGTGTGTGTGTGCGCACGCGCGCGCGTGCGTGTGTGTACGTACGTATGTATGTACGTACGTTTACAATTAGAAACGAATTTCTCTAGACCGTATAAGTTGTTCTCTCGTCTCTTATGTATTATTGTACCTTTTCTATTTACCCTTTTTGTTTTTTCTCCTCACGTGTTCCTGTTCTCCCATACCTTCTCTTCTCACCATCCCTCCTCCGGCCGGTCACACTCCAGTGGTACTTTTGTGCTGCCCCTATTCCTGATTTCCTTTTTTTTCCTAGTCTTCCCCTTTCCTACCCCTACATTACCCAGTTCCTCGGCTCTCTTATTCCTTCAGATTTGTCATCCTCTTTTTATTCTTCTTTGTCTCATTTTCCTCTCCGTCTCCCCACTCTTCCTGCTCTTGCTCCTTCTGTCTCGCCTCACCCTTTATGTTTTTAGTCCCTCTTGGTTCCTTCCTCTAGTTCCCCTCTTCTCTTCCTCCTCGCCTTCCTCCATGTCCCGCCATTATCGCCTGGCCGTGACAGATACGAATGTGGCCACAAAAACCAGCACGCTGGCCCATCACACACACACCCTCTTGGTTTTCTCACACCAATGACAGATGAAAAATGAATAATCGTGAAGGGCACTTTTGTCATTCAAATCCGGCCATTCACACCCCTAACGAGTGTGCAGCATTGCAGCGCGTTGAGACCTTGCAACGCAAGTTGTACCCATTACCCACACATTTGCCTCGCAAATTGCTCATTTTTGCACCTTTGCGTCGGTTTATCAACAACTTCCCCCTAAAGAGCAAACTTAGCCCTAGAAAAAGGCAATCTGTTGTTGTATAGATTTGTGAACATTTGCCAGTGGCCTCCAGTGGGGTGAGATATTACAAGAGAGGATGGTAGAGAAATAATGCAGAGGTCCACGGTGGAGATCAGTGGGCGGAGACCATTAGGAGGTCGCGTCTGAGCATTTTAATGTCAGCGCTGCGGGGGTCAGGCGAGGCTGTCTGTTACCAGCCGGGAGACGCGCCCACCGCTGCCAGGCCCCAAGGGCGCCCACCGGGGGGTGCCTCACCCTCCACAACCCCCTCTCTCCCACTCTCCTTGGAGTCCCACTCCACTCTTGTCCAGTACCATATCCTTCCCTACCTGCCCTATGTTGCTCATGCAACGCACGCGCGCACGCACACTCACACGCACACACCTGGACCCTTCCTGTTTCTGATTTATGTAAACGATCTTCCAGAGGGCATAAGACTGATTCATCTCAATGTTTGATGATGATGCAAAAATTATGAGAAGAATCAAGACAGATGAAGATAAACACTACAGAACGACCTGGACAAACTGGAGGAATGTTTTAGAAAATGGCTACTACAGTTTAAACTCGGAAAAGTGTAAAGTAATTAAATTAAGGGAAGGAAGCGGGAGGCTGAACACAAGGTACCATCTGTGAGATGAAATCCAGCAAGAATAAAATAGAAAGATCTGGGGGTTGATATTACTCCGAACCTGTCCCCAGAGGCCCACATCAAAAGGATATCATCAGTGGCATATGTTATATTGGCCAACATAAGATCTGTCTTTAGAAACTTGTCTAAGGAATCATTCAGAACCTTGTATACTGCTTATGTAAGACCAATCCTGGAGTATGCAACTCCAGCCTGGAGTCCGCACCTAGTTAAACAACCCGGCCTCTTAAAAATAACGTCACTTTTGGCTCGTATGCGCGATACGGCTAAATTTGGACGTAATTTGAAATGAAATCGACTCACAAAAGTGACGTTCTGTTCCGTTTTCTGTTTGAGTCGTCCGGCCTACGCGCAGAGGTTATTAGAGGACACTTTAAATTAACGTTTTTCATAACGTTTTGAAACTTTATGAGAATTTCCTGCCCACCTAACCTATCAGAGGACCCTTAACTTACTGTTGTTGGGAAAAAAAATCCCAAATTTATTTTCATATTTTTTTCATTTTCAAATTACGTCCAAATTCGGCCATACGGGCAAACGGCCAAAAGCGACGTTCTTTTTAAGAGGACAGGTTGAGTTAAACACAAGACAAAGTTAGAGAAGATTCAGAGGTATGCCACCAAACTAGTCACAGAACTGAGAGTTTTGAGCTACAAGGAAAGGCTACGGGAGCTAAACCTCATGTCCCTGGAAGACAGAAGAATAAAGGGAGACATGATAACCACCTACAAAAGTCTCGAGGAAATACGCAGAGGGGGGGGGGGGGAAGGGAACTATCAGCAGAAGCGCCAAGTCATTACGACTATATAGCACTGAGATGGAATAAGGATTCTGGATGGGACGCGGGGAAGGAATGGTGTCCAACCACTTGGAGGGTCGGGGATTGAACGCCGACCTGCACGAAGGGAGACCGTCACTCAATCGTCCAGACCAAGTGGTTGGGTGGGAATACACAGGATGGACAGACAAACTTTTGTACCATGGATAGAACACAAATAAGGTGACACAGGTGGAAACTTAATACCCAAATGAGCCACAGGAACATTAAAAATAATTTTGTCAGTGTTAAAGTAGTTAACAAATGAAATGCAGAATCCAGAATATTTTTAAACAAGTTACATTTTGAGAATCCACATCGAAATCCCTTTTTACATCATCCATCGCTGGGTTCGTCTCGCTCCAAGACCGGACCCCCCCATATCGAGGACTTTCCAATCTATTCACCCCAAAAAATTCTTATGCCATTAAAATCAGCTTTCCGAAAATCTGTCACTAACAGAATTTTCTCCTACAAATCTATTCCATTCTATGCTAAATCTGATTTCTTTGCGATCACTGTTCCCTAGCTCACTCCCTAATACGATGTCATTAATTTGCGTTTCCCTGTTAGTTAACACTAACTGTAAAATATTATTTTCACGCATTGGTTCCTTAATGTGTTGCTTGTGAAAGCAATCGTCAATAAATTCTAGAAAATCTTCCGCTTCATTATTCACTGTTCAGTTAAGCCAGTTTATTCAACAAAATTAAAGTCACCCATGACAAATACTGCTAGACCTAGATGCTCTAGATATTTCATCCCATAGATGCTTTTCTTCCATTCTGTCTAAGTTTGGTGGCCTGTATATAACTCCTATTATAAGATTTTTAGCAGTTTCGTTTAATTCTAGCCAAATAGTTTCTGTGTGAGGCTCAGTTTTGATTCCCTCTTTTAGATTACATTCCAAATTTTACCTAACATATATGGCTACTTCCCCCTCCTCGTCTAATATATCTCTGTGAAATATTTTAAATTCGTTTACTTGATATTCAGCTAATAGTTTTCTTTTTCTACATTCATCCATGTTTCGGCAAGCGCAATAATATCTATTGTTTCTGAGCAGACAAGAGCACTACAATCGTTTATTTTGTTTCCTAGGTTCCTACTGTTCGTGTAATATTCCTTGAGTGTATTGTGATTTTGAGGCCCTTCTTCCAAGTTCATTTTGCCAATTTTTCTCCCCTGCCAACACATACTTTTATTGCCTCCGTTCTCCATATAAATTCCCATATCACTATCTACTAACAGTTTAAACCCAAACAAACCCCTCCAACCACAGGTTCCAACGAGTTGGCAACAGCAACAATCCCAGCCCTAGATAAATGCACCCCATCCCGAGCATACATGTCATTCCTTCCATTGAAGTGTTCCCAGGTATCAATGAATGATATTGCATTTGATTTACAATATTTGTCCAGTTGGCAATTGACACCAAGTGCCCACGACAACCATTCATTTCCACCTCCCTTTCTTGGAAGAATGCCACATATGATCGGGATTTCTCCCTCGCTTCTAACTAATTCTATGGCTGTCTTAAACCTCTGTATCAATGCCTCCTAACTCGTCCTACATCATTTCCACCTGCACTGATACAAATGATGGGTTTGTTCCCATTTCCTGCCATAATATAATTCATGTTATTTACTATTTCATCAATTCCTGCTCCCGGATAGCAAACCCCTAATCTCTTCCCCCCCTATCTCTGGCACAAAAAGCTCTATCCACCTCACCTGGGAATCTCTTACGACCAAAATACACTTAGCTACATCCTTTACTTTGTGAGCAGCTTGAGGGACCGGCGCTCCCTTCGTTGCCTTGCCTTTCGAGTGAACTACAGTCTCCCTACAGCACTCGTCTTCCAGCACGGCGAATGGGTTGGAAGTCTTTATGACATCTGTTGGTGGCTTTGTCAGAGTCTTCTTAAGATTACTGACCTTTACGACATTCCAAGATGAAGACTTTCTAATACTACTAATTCTTCATTCTTATGTTCTTATGTTCTAGGTCCACGGCTGTTCAACATTCTCCCAGTAAGTACAAGAAATATTGCCGGAACTAGCTTTTACATCTTCAAGAGAAAACTAAATAGTTTTCTTCAAGGAGTATCGGACCAACCGGGCTGTGGTTGATATGTGGGCCTGTGGGCCACTCCAAGCAACAGCCTGTTGGAACAAGCTCTCACACGTCAAGCCTGCCCCAGGCCGAGATTGGGAGTAGAATAACTCCCAAAACCCTATCCAGGTAAAATCCAGGTTTGCCTCCACATGTGTCCACTTTTGGATTGACAGCCCCAACGATCTCAGTAAAAAGGCAAGACATCATCATCTTCAAGGCGCTTGGTAATGCAGAAAGAGCAAGGCCCCGCCAGGGAATATGGGGTCTCCTCCACACAGCCATGTTACCACCAGATGTCCTGACAAAACAACACTAAAATAATCGACAGATATAACGATACAAGATATTTTTTCAGATTATATATATATATATATATATATATATATATATATATATATATATATATATATAATGTCGTACCTAGTAGCCAGAACGCACTTCTCAGCCTACTATGCAAGGCCCGATTTGCCTAATAAGCTAAGTTTTCCTAAATTAATATATTTTCTCAAATTTTTTTCTTATGAAATGATAAAGCTACCCATTTCATTATGTATGAGGTCAATTTTTTTTTATTGGAGTTAAAATTAACGTAGATATATGAACGAACCTAATCAACCCTACCTAACCTATCTTTATAGGTTAGGTTCGGTTAGGTAGCCCAAAAAGTTAGGTTAGGTTAGGTAGTCGAAAAACAATTAATTCATGAAAACTTGGCTTATTTGGCAAATCGGGCCTTGCATAGTAGGCTAACAAGTGCGTTCTGGCTACTAGGTACGACATATATATATATATACATATATATATATATATATATATATATATATATATATATATATATATATATATATATATATATATATACACACACACACTAGATATCTCTCCCTCGAAATATATATATATATATATATATATATATATATATATATATATATATATATATATATATATATATATATATTGTGACGGTAACGCGTTGGTGTTCGGCTGTTTAAGGCTAGGGGTATGGCCTCGTCACATAGTTATAAAAAAAAATAGAAAAACTGGAACTTCGTCTGTGGTAAGGTAAGGAGAAGACACACAAAACACAAGTAAACTTTAACAATGAAATTTTAATTACGTTAAATAAATCAAAACATGAAAATAATGCACAAACAAATTCTTATAATAAAATCAATGAATCAAAATAATAAGAATACTTAAATGACAAAATGAAAAGTTACGTTAAGGCAAAATAACAAGAAGTGCAATACAACAGTAAGTGGGAGGTGCTGGAATATTGGCTTAAAGCCACCACCTCTCTCAGTACACTCTAGAGTCTAGCTGGGAGGTGTGCTGGCTACGAAAGCACGGAACATTCTGAGGACTGATGTTGGGGCGACCCCAGACATCAGGTAGTATTGGGGGGGGCGAGGCAGGTGCAGCCAGACCGGCGACCAATCAGCGGAGTCGTAGCGATCAACGGGTAGTTTGGTGGTTGGAGTTCGAACAGGTGGCTGGTTGCATACGTTTCTGCTCACCCTGGCAAGCCTTGCTGGTGTTTGTTGTCGTTGTTGGACATTTCTTCCATAGTCTTTTATATAGTTGTGAAGACGTAATTTTGGAGGGAAGAGCAGGCTCAATCTCTTGAAGGAGATTATCGTCACAACTCTCCCCCGAAGCCTGCGGTTCTGGAAGAAGTACGTCGTTATGTGGTGGAGTAATGGATGGAGTTGCTTCTACTTCATAAACTCTGGAGAGATCATCGGCTATGGTGTTGTCAGACTCTTGGTATAGCGTGTCTCCAGGTTGAATTTCTGCAGGTAGCAAGCCCATAGTAGAAGACGTTGAGATGAGAAGTGGGCGTGCTGCAGGAGGTGTAGGGTGGTGTGGTCCGTATTGATGGTGGACCGAGCACTTTTCAGGTGTGGAGTGAAGTGCTGAAGCTTCAGGATGAGGAAGAGTAGCTCCTTGCCAATTGTTCCGTAGATCCTTGTAGCAGTAGTCGCTGACAGGTGTATTCTTCTCGCCTCGTTGCTGCATCACGACACCACCCACGTCGGTACCATTGGCGTCGACATGGAGGATGAAGGGCTTATCTGACGAGGTGAGAGTGGAATTAGAAGAGGGCATAGGAGCACGATTATTATCCTGAAAGCATTTGGGAAGATCATTAAGGATTTTGGAATTAGAAAGCGCCGACTCCTTGTCAGTGCTTTCGGGAGAAGAAGCCGGGATGGTCTCACTGTGGATGTAGGGTTCTGTGAAGGTAGAACAATTAATCAAGACAGTGGGAGGAGTACCATTATATTGCTTCAGGAGGTTGACGTGGCACAGCTGGGTCTTCCGCCGCCTATCAGGAGTCTCTATGACGTATGTGTTGTTGCTTCTGCACTCTTTGACGCAGTAGGGTCCTGAAAATCTGTTTTGTAAAGGTGAACCTGGGATAGGGAAATAAGCAAGGACGAAGTCTCCCGGCTTGAATTTTCTTACTTTGCTGGTCTGGTCGTAATGAGTCTTCATTCTCACCTGGGCTTTCAATAGATTATCATGGGCAAAGCGGTGGACTCTCTCTAGAATGTGCTGAAGGTTTTGAAGAAACTGGGGCACATTCTGATGCTCACTGAAGGTGGCATCTCTGAGAGAGTCTTTGAAAGCCTTAAGGGGAGTACGGCACTTACGGCCGTAGAGCATCTCATAAGGAGATACTCCTAGGGACTCATTGGGGAGACTTCTGAAAATACACATTATTAGGTCAATCTGCTTATCCCAATCCTTTGAGGTTTCACTACAAAACTTTTTCAAGAGTGCTTTGATGGTCTGATGACTACGTTCAAGAGAACCCTGTGAAGCAGGATGATAGGGGCTGGACAATACCTGTTTGATGTTGAACTCCTCCAGTGTCCTTTTGAAGAGATCACTGGTGAAGTTGGTGCCACAGTCACTTTGAATCTCCCTGGGAAATCCGTATTGAGTGAAGATCTTCAATAGGTGTTTGATAACCGTAGCAGCCGTGATGTTCTTCACTGGAACTGCTATGGGAAATCTGGTGGTAGGACACAGGATGGTTAGGATGTAGGCGTTACCTGAACTGGTCCGAGGTAAAGGACCGACACAGTCTATTATGAGTCTGTGGAAAGGTTCCGCAGGCACCTGTATGGGAATCAGTGGTGCTCTGGGAATGGAGACGTTCGGTTTGCCTGCCATCTGACATGTATGACACTGTTTTACGTACTGTTTGACGTTATTTACCATACCTGGCCAGTAGTAGTCTTGACGAATCCCATGGTAAGTCTTGTTGAAGCCGTAGTGGGAGAATGCTCCGTGGGCCAGGTGTAGAATAGTGGGCCGCAGGCTGGTGGGAATCACAAGTTGTTCGGTGTTGGCCCAATCGTCCTCCTCCTTCAGTTTACTGGGTCTATATCGGCGGTAGAGCAAGTCGTTCTCTAGGAAGAACCCAGGAATACTGTCGGGTTGAGTCTCAGCCTGGAAAAACAATGGTGTTAAAGTAAGATCTTCCCTCTGCAACTTACGGAACTCCAACTTGGTCAGATGCGGGGGTAGTTTCTGAGGGTCTTGAGGGACAGCGGTAGCAGTAGAGTCAGCTGGCTGTGGACGTGCGGCTTGTGCACGGGTGGTCACGAGAACCGGAGGAGAAACTTCATCACTCTCTTGAACCTCTGCTGGAACATACTCGAGAATAGGGTTACTTGGCACAGAGTTACACACCTGGGGTTTGTCCATGACGATCAGGTTGGTTGGTTGCAGGTCTTCTGCCAAGTCGTTGCCTAGGAGAAGTTGCACTCCAGGCATGGGAAAAGGCTTTTCCCTGACGGCGACTTGGACTTCCCCGTTCACGTAGGGACAATCCAGGTGGACTCTGGCGAGAGGGTATGGAGTAGTAGCAGTGAGGTCAGTGATGAAGACCGTTTCCCCGGTGTAGACTATGTTGGGCACAGCCGACTTCAAGATGATCGATTGTAGAGCCGCTGTGTCCCTCAAGATCTTCAATTTGAAACGTCCCTCCGGATTTGAACCGTTGGCAGAGACAGTTCCAGTATACAGGTGGTTACTGAAAAGAGAAAGATCATTAACATCAACACCAACATTCATCACAGGCTTACCGGACTTAGGAGGAGTTGGTTTGGGTCGTTGTTGGTCAGTGGATCCCTTGTATTGAGACTTACCACACTTGTCTATGGTATGTCCATAGAGTCTACAATACTTGCAGTACAGTTGTGAACCAGCTTGATCGGGGCTCACCTTCTCGTAACTGTACCACGACTTCTTACTGGAGGATGGTTCAGGTGTCAGCCGGTGGATGAGGCTGTAAGTGTCAGCCGACTTAGCACACTTCAGGTAGTCGGTTTCTTCTTTATCTGCTAAGTAGAGGCGGACAGGAGGCGGCACACGTCTCAAGAATTCTTCAACAAGCATCAGGTTGACGAGTTCTGTAAAAGTAGAGACATGTGCTGCTTCCAGCCATTTCATGAAATACCTCCGTTTCGTGTTAGCAAACTCGAGGAAGGTAGTGGTACTTGCCTTCAGGTGGTCACGGAATTTCCTTCTATAACTTTCGGTGGAAAGTAGGTAGGCGTCTAACACTGCTTGTTTCAGAGTGTAGTAGTCATTCTCAGACGCCAAAGTACTGAGTGTGACTGCAGCTCTACCTGTAAGATGGACTCTGAGAAGTGTTGCCCATTGGTCGACAGGCCAACTGAGTTGATTAGCGAGGGTTTCAAAGGTGGTAAAGAACACATCAACTTCTGCTTCTACAAAGGATGGCATTAACTTACTTGCATGTGATATATTAAAACTGACGGGAAGATTGGCAGTAGCTTGTTGGCGTTGAGTGAAGTGTGAAGTTTCCAAGGAGATTTCGCGTTGACGACACTCTAGAGCCAGAGTCGCTTGTTGCTTGTCATGTTCGCGTTGCATCTCCAACTCGCGTCGTTTGGTTTCAAGCTGTACTCGTTCCCGCTCCTGGAGTAGTGCAACCTCACGTTCTTGTTCGTCTCTCCTCAAGGCAGCTTCACGTTCTCTGAGGGTGATTTCTCGTTCTTGTTCTTCCCTCCTCAAAGCAGCTTCGCGTTCTTGTTCGTCTCTCCTCAAAGCGGCTTCGCGTTCGTGTTCTTCCCTTCGTATGGCAGCTGCTTCTCTTTGCTGCTCACGTTCAATCTTGGCCAGCTCTAGTTTAAGTTTCATCGTTGCCAAGTCAGTTTTCTCTGCAATATAGTAAGTTTCATGAGTTTCAGAGTCTATCTTACCTTGCTCTAAATAGTAATCCAGCAACAGGTTGTGTAGGTCATTTTTGTTGGCTTGGTAGGGAACTTCTAGTTGATACTCATGTGCAAGAGTTTGTAGTTCAGTCCTCTTGGCACGACTCAAAGTCCCTATTTCACCTGCTGGATTTGCACGGAAAGTTTGGAGACGAAACATGGTGAAATTAGCAAATAAAGGTACACGAATGTTCAATAATGAAATGTCAGAAACAGGACAACGTGGCAACTGGCACCTATCCTGTGTGATCTTTAACAATTAACGTTAAGTGAAAGATATTAAATGATTAAATTAAATCAAGGGCGCAGGAAATCTTGTACCCGGTACTCATGTAAGAGAATAAGGGCAAGAAAATCCTACTAACAAATGAAACAAAGTTTCGAAAACAAATGAAACAGTTAAATGCTTCAAAAGTAAAATTGGTAGTCCAAGGATGTAGGCATACCTTGCCAAGTCTCTATAGGACATAAAGCAAGTTTTTCCTACTGAATTTAATATGATACTTACAGAATTAGCGAACTTTTGTGCTCTGAAAAAATAAGCTAATTCCCTACCGTTGTATGTATCATCATCTCTGACTGACGTGTAGGGGTGCGAGGTGTCAACTGGTGACGAGAACTGCTGCTGAGGTCCCAATTCAGCAACTAAAGTTCGAGCTAGAGGAACTATGGCCCTCTTTGTCCTCCTACAGTCAGATTGCAGAAGATTGGGTACTCTTGACCCGGGGCAGACCACAGTACCAGGGTACCAATATGATGATCTGTCAGAATGAGAAATATTCAAGGGACATAGATGGTAAATACGAGTAATAACATGGAGGGAGAGATGACCAATTAAGAGTATGACTGAGGCCTACAGTCACCACGTAATCCAAAGTTGTCTCACCTTCACTATATGTTACTCTCGTAATGCACAATACACCGCACCTTATAAAAAATGAAATTGAATGAAAAATAGTAAAGCTACGTTAACAGAGTTAAATACGCTTACCATCAATTACCACTTGGCACCAGTACCTGAGTGAAGCTCCTAGGACAGGCCCCCATAAAACTTGTGACGGTAACGCGTTGGTGTTCGGCTGTTTAAGGCTAGGGGTATGGCCTCGTCACATAGTTATAAAAAAAAATAGAAAAACTGGAACTTCGTCTGTGGTAAGGTAAGGAGAAGACACACAAAACACAAGTAAAACTTTAACAATGAAATTTTAATTACGTTAAATAAATCAAAACATGAAAATATGGACAAACAAATATGTATAATAAAATCAATGAATCAAAATAATAAGAATACTTAAATGACAAAATGAAAAGTTACGTTAAGGCAAAATAACAAGAAGTGCAATACAACAGTAAGTGGGAGGTGCTGGAATATTGGCTTAAAGCCACCACCTCTCTCAGTACACTCTAGAGTCTAGCTGGGAGGTGTGCTGGCTACGAAAGCACGGAACATTCTGAGGACTGATGTTGGGGCGACCCCAGACATCAGGTAGTATTGGGGGGGGCGAGGCAGGTGCAGCCAGACCGGCGACCAATCAGCGGAGTCGTAGCGATCAACGGGTAGTTTGGTGGTTGGAGTTCGAACAGGTGGCTGGTTGCATACGTTTCTGCTCACCCTGGCAAGCCTTGCTGGTGTTTGTTGTCGTTGTTGGACATTTCTTCCATAGTCTTTTATATAGTTGTGAAGACGTAATTTTGGAGGGAAGAGCAGGCTCAATCTCTTGAAGGAGATTATCGTCACAATATATATATATATATATATATATATTGGTGTATACTGGCAGCAGGTTTTCTTTCAAACATGTTTCATTGAATATGACCGCATATTCTGTATTTATTATTTTCTGGTTTAGGGCTTCTATCCCTCTAACTATTTTCTTAGCATCAGGGCTTAATTGAAATAGGAGTTCTCCAAAACTCATTTTCGTACTTTTAAGGTGAAGAAAAGAAGTGATTTACTATAGAGTGTATTACACTTATTTGTATAATTTGCACGACGTTTCGAACCTCCATGGTTCATTCTCAAGTGAACAGATCTTACAATACTAGTTGATTTTATACCCGCATTAGGTCAGGTGATAATACAATGAAGGTGAAAACATGGGGGGATACATAAGGGATAAACATAGGGGCTGCAGAAGGCTTATTGGCCCATACGAGGCATCTCCTATCTAAACACAAAGATTAATCCAGTGTAATTGGCCTGTTATGTTGGACATTGTCTTCTGTGTTGGCATCGATATGTTCTTGTCTTGTCCTTACTCTCATGGTGGGTAGAGTAAATAGTTCCGTGATTTGGGTGTTCATGGTAGGTCGCTCTATTCTTAGGTGAATTGCCTCAAGAATTTGTAATCTTCTTGAATCTTGGGTTTTGTCTATTATGCAAGTATTCTTGTTCAACATTTCCCTTGTTAGAGTAATGTCATGGGCTTGTCTCATGTGATTCCTAGGGGCACCAGATTGAAGATGGCATGTCAAACGCCTCGTCAGCTTGGTCGACGTCATACCTATGTACTTACATTGAAGGTTACATCCTTCGGGGGGGCAAGTGTACATGTATACAACGCTTGAATGCTGTAGAGGGTTCTCCGTCGGCTTCGGGCTGTTTTTGATAAGGAGTTCGGAAGTCTTCTTGGTTTTGTAGAATATTATCAGGTTTATGTTTTGGTTAGGAGTAGTGCTTTTTACTCCTTTACGGATTATTTCTTTCATTATTCTTTCCTCTTTTATATGTTCACTGTGCATGGTTGATTTGTAATATAATTTTATTGGGGGTGTTGTGGTTTCTGTTCTAGGTTCTGAATTATACCAACGGTCCAAGTGTCTTCTTATAGCAGCGTTTATTTCCGCGTTTATATCCGTTGTTCACCAATACCTGAGTTACTCTTTCAAACTCTCTACTCACGTTGCTCCATTCAGAGCAGTGGGTAAGCGCTCGACGAATATAAGCATTGAGAACACTGGCTTTGTATCTTTGGGGGCACTCACTTCTACCGTTCAGGCATAATCCTATGTTGGTGGGCTTGGTATATACGTTGGTGCTTAAAGAGGTTCCTGTTTTTGTTATTAGTACATCCAAGAATGGCAGACTGTTATTTTCACTATTTTCATGTGTAAATCGGAGTACTGACTCTCTCTCTAGGTGTCTTTTTAGGTCAATTAGTTCATCTGAGTCTTTTACTATTACGAATATGTCATCTACATAACGGCAGTATACAGTTGGTTTTTGTCTGCTACTGAAGACCCTATCTTCGATGGTTCCCATATAAAAATTAGCAAATAAAACTCCTAAGGGGGAGCCCATTGCTACTCCGTCTATTTGTAAATACATGTCTCCTTGTGGACTGATGAAAGGGGCTTCCTTTGTACATGCTTCGAGAAGACTTTACAAGTGTGGCTCAGGTATGTCTAATTTGGGGGTGCTCTCGTCTCTGTATACTCTGTCCAGTATCATTCCTATGGTTGTGTCGACTGGGACGTTGGTAAAAAGGGATTCAACGTCCAGGGAAGCGATGATTCCATCGGGCTGGGTAGATTTGATCAATTCTAGGAAATCTGCTGATGATTGTAGACTAAACTTACTAGGAGTGTATGGAGTTAGGAGTTCATTGAGTTTCTTTGCCAGGTGATAAGTTGGGGTTGGTATTTGGCTGATTATAGGGCGTAGTGGGTTACCTGGTTTATGCGTCTTAACATTGCCGTAGGCATATCCTAAGCCATAGTCGCCTTGAAGTTTATTGAAAACTATTGAATTTTCAATAGTTTTCTATTGAAGTTTCAATAAACTTCAAGGCGACTATGGCTTAGGATATGCCTACGGCAATGTTAAGACGCATAAACCAGGTAACCCACTACGCCCTATAATCAGCCAAATACCAACCCCAACTTATCACCTGGCAAAGAAACTCAATGAACTCCTAACTCCATACACTCCAAGTAAGTTTAGTCTACAATCATCAGCAGATTTCCTAGAATTGATCAAATCTACCCAGCCCGATGGAATCATCGCTTCCCTGGACGTTGAATCCCTTTTTACCAACGTCCCAGTCGACACAACCATAGGAATGATACTGGACAGAGTATACAGAGACGAGAGCACCCCCAAATTAGACATACCTGAGCCACACTTGAAAAGTCTTCTCGAAGCATGTACAAAGGAAGCCCCTTTCATCAGTCCACAAGGAGACATGTATTTACAAATAGACGGAGTAGCAATGGGCTCCCCCTTAGGAGTTTTATTTGCTAATTTTTATATGGGAACCATCGAAGATAGGATCTTCAGTAGCAGACAAAAACCAACTGTATACTGCCGTTATGTAGATGACATATTCGTAATAGTAAAAGACTCAGATGAACTAATTGACCTAAAAAGACACCTAGAGAGAGAGTCAGTACTCCGATTTACACATGAAAATAGTGAAAATAACAGTCTGCCATTCTTGGATGTACTAATAACAAAAACAGGAACCTCTTTAAGCACCAACGTATATACCAAGCCCACCAACATAGGATTATGCCTGAACGGTAGAAGTGAGTGCCCCCAAAGATACAAAGCCAGTGTTTTCAATGCTTATATTCGTGGAGCGCTTACCCACTGCTCTGAATGGAGCAACGTGAGTAGAGAGTTTGAAAGAGTAACTCAGGTATTGGTGAACAACGGATATAAACGCGGAAATAAACGCTGCTATAAGAAGACACTTGGACCGTTGGTATAATTCAGAACCTAGAACAGAAACCACAACACCCCCAATAAAATTATATTACAAATCAACCATGCACAGTGAACATATAAAAGAGGAAAGAATAATGAAAGAAATAATCCGTAAAGGAGTAAAAAGCACTACTCCTAACCAAAACATAAACCTGATAATATTCTACAAAACCAAGAAGACTTCCGAACTCCTTATCAAAAACAGCCCGAAGCCGACGGAGAACCCTCTACAGCAGTCAAGCGTTGTATACATGTACACTTGCCCCCACGAAGGATGTAACCTTCAATGTAAGTACATAGGTATGACGTCGACCAAGCTGACGAGGCGTTTGACATGCCATCTTCAATCTGGTGCCCCTAGGAATCACATGAGACAAGCCCATGACATTACTCTAACAAGGGAAATGTTGAACAAGAATACTTGCATAATAGACAAAACCCAAGATTCAAGAAGATTACAAATTCTTGAGGCAATTCACCTAAGAATAGAGCGACCTACCATGAACACCCAAATCACGGAACTATTTACTCTACCCACCATGAGAGTAAGGACAAGACAAGAACATATCGATGCCAACACAGAAGACAATGTCCAACATAACAGGCCAATTACACTGGATTAATCTTTGTGTTTAGATAGGAGATGCCTCGTATGGGCCAATAAGCCTTCTGCAGCCCCTATGTTTATCCCTTATGTATCCCCCCATGTTTTCACCTTCATTGTATTATCACCTGACCTAATGCGGGTATAAAATCAACTAGTATTGTAAGATCTGTTCACTTGAGAATGAACCATGGAGGTTCGAAACGTCGTGCAAATTATACAAATAAGTGTAATACACTCTATAGTAAATCACTTCTTTTCTTCACCTTAAAAGTACGAAAATGAGTTTTGGAGAACTCCTATTTCAATTAAGCCCTGATGCTAAGAAAATAGTTAGAGGGATAGAAGCCCTAAACCAGAAAATAATAAATACAGAATATGCGGTCATATTCAATGAAACATATATATATATATATATATATATATATATATATATATATATATATATATATATATATATATATATATATATATACTCACCTATTTGTACTTGTGGGGGTTGAGCTCTGGCTCTTTGGTCCCGCCTCTCAACTGTCAATCAACTGGTTTACAGGGTACTGAGCCTATTAAGCTCTATCATATCTACACTTGAAACTGTGTATGGAGTCAGCCTCCACCACATCACTTCCAAATGCATTCCATTTGTCAACCACTCTAACACTAAAAAAGTTCTTTCTAATATCTCTGTGGCTTATTTAGGCACTCAATTTCCACCTGTGTCCCCTAGTGCGTGTGCCCCCTGGGTTAAATAGCATGTCCTTATCTACCCTATCAATTCCTTTGAGAATCTTGTGTGTGGTGATTATGTCTCCCCTAACTCTACTGTCTTCCAGAGACGTGAGGTTTAACTCCCGTAGTCTCTCCTCGTAGCTCATACCTCTCAGCTCGGATACTAGTCTGGTGGCAAACCTTTGAACCTTCTCCAGTTTAGTCTGATGCTTGACTACATACGGACTCCAAGCTGGAGCTGCATACTCCAAGATTGGTCTGACATATGTGGTATACAAAGTTCTGAATGATTCCTTACACAAGTTTCTAAATGCCGTTCTTATGATGGCCAACCTGGCGTATACCGCTGATGTTATCCTCTTGATATGGGCTTCAGGGGACAGGTCTGGCGTGATATCAAGCCCCAAGTCTTTCTCTCTCTCTCTGACTCTTGAAGAATTTCATCTCCCAAATAATAACTTGTATCTGGTCTCCTGCTCCCTACTCCTATTTTCATTACATTACATTTGCTTGGGTTAAACTCCAACAACCACTTGTTCGATCATTCCTTCAGTTTGTCTAGGTCTTCTTGAAGCCTCAAGCAGTCCTCCTCTGTCTTAATCCTTCTCATAATTTTTGCGTCTTCAGCAAACATTGAGGAATGAGTCTATACCCTCCGGGAAATCATTTTACGTATATCAGAAACAGGATAGGACCGAGTCCAGAGCCCTGTGGGACTCCACTGGTGACTTCACGCCAACCTGAGGTCTCACCCCTCACTGTAACTCTTTGCTTCCTATTGCTTAGGTATTCCCTTATCCACTGGAGCACTTTACCAGTTACTCCTGCCTGTCTCTCCAGCTTATATACCAGCCTCTTATGGGGGACTGTATCCAAGGCTTTCCGACAGTCCAAAAAAATGCAGTCTGCCGAGCCTTCTCTTTCTTGCTTAATCTTTGTCACATGATCGTAAAATTCTATTAAGCCTGTAAGGCAAGATTTACCCTCCCTGAACCCATGTTGGTGATTTGTCACGCAGTCCCTTCTCTCCAGATGTGTTACTAGATTTTTTCTCACGATCTTCTCCATCACTTTGCATGGTATACAAGTTAAGGACACTGGCCTGTAGTTCAATGCCTCTTGTCTGTCACCCTTTTTGTATATGGGGACCACATTAGCCGCCTTCCATATTTCTGGTAGGTCTCCCGTCTCCAGTGACCTACTATACACTATGGAGAATGGCAAGCAGAGTACCTCTGCACACACTTTCAATACCCATGGTGAGATCCCGTCTGGACCAACAGCCTTTCTCACATCCAGATCCAACATGTGTCTCTTGACCTCATCTCTCGTAATTTCGAACCCTTCCAAGGCCGCCTGGTTTACTTCCCCCCTCTCCTAGCGAAGTGACCTCACCATGTTCTATTGTGAAGACCTCCTGGAACCTCTTGTTGAGTTCCTCACACACCTCTTTGTCATTCTCTGTATATCTGTCCTCGCCTGTTCTAAGTTTCATTACCTGTTTCATTAAGTTTAGTTTCAAGTCTAAGTTTTTTACTTTTTTTTAGTTTAGTTTTTTTTAAGTTTTTAGTTTTGAACTAAGTTTTCATTACCTGTGTGTGTGTGTGTGTGTGTGTGTGTGTGTGTGTGTGTGTGTTTACTAGTTGTGTTTTTACGGGGGTTGAGCTTTGCTCTTTCGGCCCGCCTCTCAACTGTCAATCAACTGTTTACTAACTACTTTTTTTTTTCTTTCTTTCTCCACACCACACACACACACCCCAGGAAGCAGCCCGTGACAGCTGACTAACTCCCAGGTACCTATTTACTGCTAGGTAACAGGGGCATTCAGGGTGAAAGAAACTTTGCCCATTTGTTTCTGCCTCGTGCGTGAATCGAACCCGCGCCACAGAATTACGAATCCTGCGCGCTATCCACCAGGCTACGAGGCCCCTTGTGTGTGTGTGTGTGTGTGTGTGTGTGTGTGTGTGTGTGTGTGTGTGTGTGTGTGTGTGTGTGTGCGCGCGCGCGCGCGCGCGTACTCGTCTATTTGTACTCACTTATTTGTGCCTGCAGGATCGAGCATTGACTCTTGGATCCCGCCTTTCGAGCCATCGGTATTTTACAGCAATGACTCCTGTCCCATTTCCCTATCATATCTAGTTTTACAATTATGAATAGAGTTTGCTTCCACAACCTGCTCCTTAAGTGCATTCCATTTTTCCACTATTCTCACGCTATTCTTTATGCATAATAAATTGATGATACATGGCGTAACTGGTGTGAATTTCACTTTGCCTCAAGCCTACAAGATTTTGTTGACGTTCCCGGAATCTTACTGCCCTCAGGCTGCTCAAAGGCAGCCCAAGATGGTAATCAATTCCCTCTTCATGAGCAAACGTTTTGGCTAACTCATCAGTTCTATCATGCATTCGGAGACCAATATGGGAAGGAATCCACAGGACACAAATTCTGACTCCATCATTTATTATTACAAGATATCTGTGTCTAGCTTCAGACACAAGTCCGTCACAGTTATGCCTTGGGGAGCTGAGGGCAGTCAAGGATGACAAGGAATCACTTCCAATTAGCCTGTCAACTTTGGATTCATATACGCGCTCGAGTGCAAGAATTATGGCAACCAATTCTATTTGAGAAGTGGAGGCCCAGTTATTTATATGCGCTCCACACCCAAGTTTTACAGTAATTGTTTTTACATTCTTTATAACTCGCCTGGAATCGATCTTCATCACTCGACAGCTGTCGCGCGAGACAGATGGATAGAAGTGTGAACAGCATGCATCCCCACCAGCACTCTATCCAGGCGGTGGGTGGGTGACCACACTAAGCAGGCTCAGTTTTAATTGGACGACGTTTTTGCCTGAGTATAAGCCTTACGAAATCTTCGTAAAGCCCCCACTGGTGCGGATCGTCGTCAGTTAAGACCTCGCTTTCCTTAGTAACTTTTGTTAAATGTTACGATGCAATTTGCATCTGTCAGTCATACGCGAGGATGTGAATGGTTGTCGAAATGTGTATGATTACTTTCTTGTTTACAAATTTATATTTTAAAAGCGAGAAAAGATGGCGTTCAGTTGGAATCTAATGTCGCTTCTGTCGTTATGTAACATGATGTGTCTAAGCCAATTGGAACATCATACAGAACTCTGATTGATTGAAAAGATAAAAAAAAAAAATCAGCAAATCTGATGGAGGTCGATGACAATGTAAGATCCAGTGTCTGAAAGACTTCCGGATGTTTACGAACTCTTGAAATTAGTATATTGTTGGTGGTACATCAGCTTAAGCTTGAAAGGAAAGAATTCACAAGGTTCTGGAGCTGTTCAAGTAACTCTGTTGTGTTCACCAAGGAGAAAAGTGATTTTGACTGTCGTGAGAAGACAGAAAAGGTCTTGGTGGAGTTAAGACTTTCAAGTTGTTGAAAGCTGTGTTGGAGAGTTTTGTTACTTGGTGAATCATGACCTACAGTAACCTGCTGACAAGTCTGCCAGCTGGAGAAGACGGGTCTTAATGCCAAGACACGTGAAGTTCAAGTTCACAAACAAATGGCATCCTCAGAAAGAGGCTACATGACAATAATGATTTAAGAATGGAGTCGTTTGTTGGAAGCAATGTGAGACAGTTACACTTAATAATAGAATGAGTGGAATATTTTTTTTACCTGTGACATATATTTCGTCATTATTCACTAACGGGAAAAGTGTTTTCTTTAGTAATACGAGTTAAATATCACATTTTGGTATGGCTCGACTAGCATATTTATACTGATGTATTGAGTAAATTGCATGCCACTGTTACGCCCTTTATTAGAAGCCTTATTCACGGGCATTGGTGGCCCAAAAAAACAAACTTGATTTATGTAAATATCATGTTTAATATATATATTTGTCTATATATACAACATCCAGAGGTTAGCATATATTTACGAACATAAATAATGGGTGGATGTTAATGACGAAGATCGTCAATGTTCAGACATAAACAATGTATTGCGTAACAAAAGATGGTAAGAGAGTGAGTGACCCATAGTTAATGTTGTCTGTGTTCACTTGTGTCACAGAGACGATCTTACATTATCCATTACGTTGGCTTACTTTAATAAAGCTGAGAAAAAAATAATGTGCTTATACTCGATGTTAAATATAATACTGGTCTTAGTGGCGAGCATATACATGGCTTGGGTAGTGCTGCTATATTCAATCTATAAATCAAGCAATTAACATACAGACAAATGTATATTAACTGTGTATAAAACTTTTCTTCAAAGGCTACCATAAACTATCAAACGTGAATTAAATGCTCCAACGAACCCGATTCCTGGATATAACTTAGCTTGGAGTGGTCGTGTTCAAGAGCCTAGACTACAGCCAGACGACCTGACGCAGTCGTCCGGCACAGCTGTCGTCCAGGAGGAAATATTATATAAAAGGATAATCCGGTCATTCTACTGCAGCTCAAAAGTGTGGAAACAGGCAGGCAAAGCTGACCCACCAGTCTGGTAAGTTTTTGAACACCAGTCATGCAAGTCAAGAGTGCAATGTCTACCCGTCATCTGTCCAATGTTTTTGTCATTTAGTTAAGGTGACGGTTAGTCCATCAATTTCCAACGACTGGCCGGGAATTATATATACAAATATATTATACAAGTATGATCATGAATTTAAAGGACAAAGGTTAGAGACTGCAACAGCTCTCAGGCCGGGTTCCAAGTGGTTGGGCACCATTCCTCTCCCCCCCCCCCTTCCGTCCCATCCCAAATCCTTATCCTGACCCTTTCCAAGGTCTATATAGTCGTGGTGGCTTGGCGCTTTCCCCCTGATAATTCCCCTCCCTCTCAGGCCGGATGACTCCTAGCGACACACATCCGGAAATGGATGAAGTAGTCATCTTTGAAGTGACTGATAGACTGAAACAAAGGTATCTAGTCCCTCAAAATCAGTGTGCCTACATTGCCTACACTGGCTCACAGTGTGCCTACATTGCCTACACTGGCTCACAGTGTGCCTACATTGCCTACACTGGCTCACAGTGTGCCTACATTGCCTACACTGGCTCACAGTGTGCCTACATTGCCTACACTGGCTCACAGTGTGCCTACATTGCCTACACTGGCTCACAGTGTGCCTACATTGCCTACACTGGCTCACAGTGTGCCTACATTGCCTACACTGGCTCACAGTGTGCCTACATTGCCTACACTGGCTCACAGTGTGCCTACATTGCCTACACTGGCTCACAGTGTGCCTACATTGCCTACACTGGCTCACAGTGTGCCTACATTGGCACACTTTGGGCTTAGCTACGATATTCCTTGTTACCTGTACTTGAAGGCTGAGGCATGCCTGTGATACCTAGCATGCTGGCCCTGAACGTTGAACCAATCACGATCCTGATATCCTCATGAACGCTCCCCTTGACCAATAAGTCACTCCCACTGATCCTGATATCCTCATGAACGCTCCCCTTGACCAGTAAGTCACTCCCCTGATCCTGATATCCTCCTGCACGCTCCCCTTGACCAGTAAGTCACTCCCACTGATCCTGATATCCTCATGAACGCTCCCCTTGACCAGTAAGTCACTCCCCTGATCCTGATATCCTCATGAACGCTGCCCTTGACCAGTAAGTCACGCCCTGATCCTGATATCCTCATGAACGCTCCCCTTGACCAGTAAGTCACTCCCCTGATCCTGATATCCTCATGAACGCTGCCCTTGACCAGTAAGTCACGCCCTGATCCTGATATCCTCATGAACGCTCCCCTTGACCAGTAAGTCACTCCCCTGATCCTGATATCCTCATGAACGCTCCCCTTGACCAGTAAGTCACTCCCACTGATCCTGATATCCTCATGAACGCTCCCCTTGACCAGTAAGTCACTCCCCCTGATCCTGATATCCTCATGAACGCTGCCCTTGACCAGGAAGTCACGCCCCTGATCCTGATATCCTCATGAACGCTCCCCTTGACCAGTAAGTCACTCCCCTGATCCTGATATCCTCCTGCACGCTCCCCTTGACCAGTAAGTCACTCCCACTGATCCTGATATCCTCATGAACGCTCCCCTTGACCAGTAAGTCACTCCCCCTAATCCTGATATCCTCATGAACGCTCCCCTTGACCAGTAAGTCACTCCCCTGATCCTGATATCCTCCTGCACGCTCCCCTTGACCAGTAAGTCACTCCCACTGATCCTGATATCCTCATGAACGCTCCCCTTGACCAGTAAGTCACGCCCCTGATCCTGATATCCTCATGAACGCTCCCCCTTGACCAATAAGTCACTCCCCTGATCCTGATATCCTCCTGCACGCTCCCCTTGACCAGTAAGTCACTCCCACTGATCCTGATATCCTCCTGTACGCTGCCCTTGCCCAGTAAGTCACGCCCCTGATCCTGATATCCTCCTATACGCTGCCCTTGACCAGTAAGTCACACCCCTGATTCTGATATCCTCCTGTACGCTGCCCTTGACCAATAAGTCACTCCCACTGATCCTGATATCCTCCTGTACGCTCCCCTTGACCAGTAAGTCACGCCCTGATCCTGATATCCTCATGAACGCTCCCCCTTGACGAATAAGTCACTCCCCTGATCCTGATATCCTCATGAACGCTCCCCTTGACCAGTAAGTCACTCCCCTGATCCTGATATCCTCATGAACGCTGCCCTTGACCAGTAAGTCACGCCCTGATCCTGATATCCTCATGAACGCTCCCCTTGACCAGTAAGTCACTCCCCTGATCCTGATATCTTCATGAACGCTGCCCTTGACCAGTAAGTCACGCCCCTGATCCTGATATCCTCATGAACGCTCCCCTTGACCAGTAAGTCACGCCCCTGATCCTGATATCCTCATGAACGCTCCCCTTGACCAATAAGTCACGCCCCTGATCCTGATATCCTCATGAACGCTGCCCTTGACCAGTAAGTCACGCCCCTGATCCTGATATCCTCATGAACGCTCCCCTTGACCAGTAAGTCACGCCCCTGATCCTGATATCCTCATGAACGCTCCCCTTGACCAATAAGTCACTCCCCTGATCCTGATATCCTCATGAACGCTGCCCTTGACCAGTAAGTCACGCCCCTGATCCTGATATCCTCATGAACGCTCCCCTTGACCAGTAAGTCACTCCCCCTGATCCTGATATCCTCATGAACGCTCCCCTTGACCAGTAAGTCACGCCCCTGATCCTGATATCCTCATGAAGGCTGCCCTTGACCAGTAAGTCACGCCCCTGATCCTGATATCCTCATGAACGCTGCCCTTGACCAGTAAGTCACGCCCCCTGATCCTGTAACTACGAGAGCACTTCCACCTCTCTGTACTTGAGAATTGGGAGTCGTGTCTTATGGGTCTTTAAAAATCATCTCAACTAAATTGTAAATCACTCAAGCTTCACAAGTCTTGAACATACCACCACATTAGTAACCAGTTACAGTGCAAATCCGGTTGTATTGGCTGCGGAAGGATTTACATGTCCGCTATCCCGAAACCTGTGTATCTTTTCTCAAAAATGTTTTCATTAGTTTATGAGCTTGCAAACGCTGCCAGGTCGTTCTCGACCACAAGTTATTATTGGTATATACGTAAGTTTTTTTAATAATAACAAACGAAGCGGAAATTACTGAGGAATGATTTACAGGTTTCGAACACGAAGACGTAAATGTCTGACTAATCTTGATCTTCTCTGTGTAACAGTCTTTTGTCACTTGATTCAACGGGATAGTCTTTCAAGTCTTTCCCTGACTGAGGCGTGAGGGTCCCTGACTGAGGCGTGAGGGTCCCTGACTGAGGCGTGAGGGTCCCTGACTGAGGCGTGAGGGTCCCTGACTGAGGCGTGAGGGTCCCTGACAGAGGCGTGAGGGTCCCTGACAGAGGCGTGAGGGTCCCTGACTGAGGCGTGAGGGTCCCTGACTGAGGCGTGAGGGTCCCTGACAGAGGCGTGAGGGTCCCTGACAGAAGCGTGAGGGTCCCTGACAGAAGCGTGAGGGTCCTTGACAGAGCCGTGAGGGTCCCTGACAGAAGCGTGAGGGGTCCCTGACAGAGCCGTGAGGGTCCCTGACAGAGGCGTGAGGGTCCCTGACAGAGGCGTGAGGGGGTCCCCTGACAGAGGCGTGAGGGTCCCTGACAGAGGCGTGAGGGTCCCTGACAGAGGCGTGAGGGTCCCTGACAGAGGCGTGAGGGTCCCTGACAGAGGCGTGAGGGTCCCTGACAGAGGCGTGAGGGTCCCTGACAAGAGGCGTGAGGGTCCCTGACAAGAGGCGTGAGGGTCCCTGACAGAGACGTGAGGGTCCCTGACAGAGGCGTGAGGGTCCCTGACAGAGGCGTGAGGGTCCATGACAGAGACGTGAGGGTCCCTGACAGACGCCGAAGGGTCCCTGACAGACGCCGAAGGGTCCCTGACACCAGATGACTGAGACCAAACAGACGGCCGAAGGCTCACATGTCAGGCTATCTACTTCAAAATCAAACTTTGTAATAAGTAATTACAAATCCCAGAAAAGGTATTATTTACAAGACCAATTCACCACATCTGGCCTCAAACGTTCAATCATTGTTCTATTTTCAAATACGATTCAAGACGAGCCGGTCGGCCGAGCGGACAGCACGTGGGACTTGTGATCCTGTGGTCCTGGGTTCGATCCCAGGCGCCGGCGAGAAACAATGGGCAGAGTTTCTTTCACCCTATGCCCCTGTTACCTAGCAGTAAAATAGGTACCTGGGTGTTAGTCAGCTGTCACGGGCTGCTTCCTGGGGGTGGAGGCCTGGTCGAGGACCGGGCCGCGGGTACACTAAAAGCCCCGAAATCATCTCAAGATAACCTCAAGATAGAAGACGAAGCCATTCTTGTGTTTTATGCAATTTACTGCTCGAAAAGCCCGTTTAAACACGTTCATACGAACATGATTATAAGATAAACACTTAAATTAAGTAAAGAAAAGATAAGTATTAATAAAAACAAACACGCTACACCATTACACAAAGAAATCCCAATAGCGTGATGCAGGTTCGAATCCTCGTTACGGCCCTTGTGGATTTCTTCACGCTACACCATGTCTCCAAACTGAGGGTGCTGGAATAAATTTTAAAGGGTTCTAGAAATATTGTATAAATGAAAAAAGTAAATAATTACTTGTTTCTTATTTTACACATAGGAATAGAGAAAATGAAGCAACTCTTTCCTTGATGGAAATCGAACAATTTGTGAACATCTCAGACTTGGGTTACGTTTCGTACGGTCAGTGACAACACCCTGTTTTGTGAACCCGTTCTCTACCTGTACTGGACGTGTGTTGGTGTCAGGCACCAGTCTGGACCACTCTGTCCTCTACTGCCAGGTGACACTGGCTTCTACACTGCCAGGTGACACTGGCTTCTACACTGCCAGGTGACACTGGCTTCTACACTGCCAGGTGACACTGGCTTCTACACTGCCAGGTGACACTGGCTTCTACACTGCCAGGTGACACTGGCTTCTACACTGCCAGGTGACACTGCCTTCTACACTGCCAGGTGGCACTGCCTTCTACACTGCCAGGTGGCACTGGCTTCTACACTGCCAGGTGGCACTGGCTTCTACACTGCCAGGTGGCACTGGCTTCTACACTGCCAGGTGGCACTGGCTTCTACACTGCCAGGTGGCACTGGCTTCTACACTGCCAGGTGACACTGGCTTCTACACTGCCAGGTGACACCGGCTTCTACACTGCCAGGTGACACTGGCTTCTACACTGCCAGGTGACACCGGCTTCTACACTGCCAGGTGACACCGGCTTCTACACTGCCAGGTGACACTGGCTTCTACACTGCCAGGTGACACTGCCTTCTACACTGCCAGGTGACACTGCCTTCTACACTGCCAGGTGACACTGCCTTCTACACTGCCAGGTGACACTGCCTTCTACACTGCCAGGTGACACTGGCTTCTACACTGCCAGGTGGCACTGGCTTCTACACTGCCAGGTGACACTGGCTTCTACACTGCCAGGTGACACTGGCTTCTACACTGCCAGGTGACACCGGCTTCTACACTGCCAGGTGACACTGGCTTCTACACTGCCAGGTGACACCGGCTTCTACACTGCCAGGTGACACTGGCTTCTACACTGCCAGGTGACACTGGCTTCTACACTGCCAGGTGACACTGCCTTCTACACTGCCAGGTGACACTGCCTTCTACACTGCCAGGTGACACTGGCTTCTACACTGCCAGGTGACACTGGCTTCTACACTGCCAGGTGACACTGGCTTCTACACTGCCAGGTGACACTGGCTTCTACACTGCCAGGTGACACTGGCTTCTACACTGCCAGGTGACACTGGCTTCTACACTGCCAGGTGACACTGGCTTCTACACTGCCAGGTGACACTGGCTTCTACACTGCCAGGTGACACTGGCTTCTACACTGCCAGGTGACACTGGTTTAATCTTCTTAATTTGTTGCTTTAAAATTTAAAAGTTGCTTGCCAAGAAATTTTTTTTTTAAGATTCAAAAAATGTATTAGGAGAAGCTTCTTAAATTACAGGTAGTTCAGATACTTTAAAATTACAGGTAGTTCAGATACTTTAAAATTACAGGTAGTTCAGATACTTTAAAATTACAGGTAGTTCAGATACTTTAAAATTACAGGTAGTTCAGATACTTTAAAATTACAGGTAGTTCAGATACTTTAAAATTACAGGTAGTTCAGATACTTTAAAATTACAGGTAGTTCAGATACTTTAAAATTACAGGTAGTTCAGATACTTTAAAATGAAAGAAATGCTGAAAATATAAGTGATTGTTCTACAAAGAAAATATAAAAGAACTGAACTAAAAACAGAATAAAATATACTTCTTTCAGAAAATGACTAACAAGATACTATAGAAATATATTAAATTAACAAAAAAATGCAAAGAAAACAGGTTAGAAAAGTTTCACAAAGGAAATAGATCACAAGACGCCCGTGGACATGTAATTACCGTACCTTATTAAATTAATTCACTCTCTTTGACGCCATTAAAAAAAAAACAGAACATGCACACAGGTTTTTGTTGCGTTAATCCCAGCTGAGAGGAGGTTCCGTGTCTACAGTGACTCGGCCAGGCGCCCTCAATTACAATTTAACCATGAAATGAAATACAATTAGGAAAATTAATGGAGGAAATGAAGAAAACCCAACTAATGTTTATTAAACCAGACTACGTCGGAGCCGCACGTCACCCCAGAGAATAACCTACAAAACACATGAGCACAAACCTTAAAGAAACAAGAAAAAAAGAAACCATGACCAAAAAAATAAATAAAAAGAAACCCTGTGAATAGAACAGAAAATCGAGGAATGTATACCCCTGTGATATATATATATAATTACCAGGAAGTAAATAATTACAGATATAATTAAAGGCGGGGCCCGTAAGACTCAACACGGTAGGCAGGACCCGAATAACTAGCGCGGCTATGATAATTACACTCATTATACATACATCATCATTATGAACGCGACTCTAGCAAGACACACACACACACCGCCGGCGGGCGTAGAGCAAGTCGTAATAGAGTGTGACTTAAAGGAAGATATATGCACCATGGTTCAATACCGGGAGTCGCTACAGTTCCAACCGGCTATTACACTACGCAAGAGAAATTGGCCATAGCGTGACACCAGCGGGATTATTACGCCGCTCCTGAGAAATGTGTACTTCTCTCTGGGAAGGTACAGCTTTGTTGGACAATGTACATGTTTCTTGGGCAATGTACATGTTTCTTGGGCAATGTACACGTTTCTTGGACAATGTACACATTTCTTGGACAATGTACACGTTTCTTGGACAATGTACACGTTTCTTGGACAATATACATGTTTCTTGGACAATGTACACGTTTCTTGGACAATGTACAAGTTTCTTGGACAATGTACATGTTTCTTGGACAATGTACAAGTTTCTTGGGCAATGTACATGTTTCTTGGACAATGTACATGTTTCTTGGACAATGTACACGTTTCCTGGACAATGTACACGTTTCTTGGACAATGTACACGTTTCTTGGACAATGTACATGTTTCTTGGACAATGTACAAGTTTATTGGACAATGTACATGTTTATTGGACAATGTACATTTTTCTTGGACAATGTACATTTTTCTTGGACAATGCGCAAGTTTCTTGGACAATGCTCAAGTTTCTTGGACAATGCGCAAGTTTCTTGGGCAATGTGCATGTTTCTTGGACAATGTACAAGTTTCTTGGACATTGTACAAGTTTCTTGGACATTGTACAAGTTTCTTGGACAATGCGCAAGTTTCTTGGAGAAGGTGTTCTCTAAGCGCCATTAGCAAAGAAAGCCACATAAAACCCCCATTGAGAGCTATTTGACAGCGACGACTGGTGAAACAGTTGGTGGAAGCGACCGTGACAAAGCTGGTAGCATGTTGTCACGACTGAGCGTCACCAACACACACACATTACAGCGTGACGCAACATACACAAGCATCACAACGCGACCAGTAACGAGGGACCCTCCGTTACTGGCCCAGGTGGTCATGCCACCTCGTATAATGCTTTTTTTTAAGATATGGGAACCATTTGGGAGGTGAGGAATGACGTGACAGTCAGAACACTGCTCCGGTACACAGGGACGCGAGGCAATAATGTACACTATGAGAATGCTCGTTGCAACATCGCTACAGTAGCTGAATAATGCAACGCTCGATTGTGTAGGAACACAGATCAACGCAGAGTATTTTTGAGAGATATATACAAGAGTTGTTACATTCTTGTACAGCCACTAGTACGCGTAGCGTTTCGGGCAGGTCCCTGGAATACGATCCCCTGCCGCGAAGAATCGTTTTTTCATCCAAGTACACATTTTACTGTTGCGTTAAACAGAGGCTACAGTTAAGGAATTGCGCCCAGTAAATCCTCCCCGGCCAGGATAAGAACCCATGACATAGCGCTCGCGGAACGCCAGGCGAGTGTCTTACCACTACACCACGGAGACTGCAATAAAAGACTGTATACAAGACTATACAAGACTGTATAGCATGTCTTGCAACGTTAATTATTGCAAGCAAGTGTCGTCTCCGATATTAATTCAACTAATTAACGCACAAGCCGCGTCCCGCCTTGAACAACAAAACTACTGCATTCAGAAGCAGTTAAGTCATTAATTCCTCAGGGTGACGTACTGCCGCAGGACAATTATACAGCACATGATGGTGAGCACAAATACCAACACGAAATCCACAGTTAATAACATTCAACAATTACACCAGGCAAAAATGTTCTTCCAGTAAATGAGTGTAAACTGCAGGTCTGGTCTGTCTCCTATTGTAAGAACGAGTTATGGAGCCATTTGCATAGACAAGATCAGCCAGTTCTAGTGGCCCCCCCCATCCCCCCTTACACACCGTCTGTATTGGTGTGGTGGTGGGCTTAAGGCCTATCAATTTCTGCGAGGGTTATTAAGATCATCTCAATAGCTTACTGGACAACAGGCAATTATACTCACCCTGAACACAGTTCAGGGTGAGAGTACATGATCAGTTATTATACATCGAGAAATGGGAAACGCCTCTGTGTATATCCCTGTTCCCCATCTATATGCCGGGTGTTTACTCCTAACAACCCAACCAGGCAGTTAAGACCTTGTTACCGCCTTTGACTGTTTGCAAGCGATGGTATCTAACACAGGGCAATGTATATGTTTCTTGGGCAATGTACAAGTTTCTTGAGCAATGTACAAGTTTCTTGGGCAATGTACAAGTTTCTTGGGCAATGTACAAGTTTCTTGGGCAATGTACAAGTTTCTTGAGCACTGTACAAGTTTCTTGGGCAATGTACATGTTTCTTGAGCACTGTACAAGTTTCTTGGGCAATGTACAAGTTTCTTGGGCAATGTACATGTTTCTTGAGCAATGTACAAGTTTCTTGGGCAATGTACATGTTTCTTGGGCAATGTACAAGTTTCTTGGGCAATGTACAAGTTTCTTGGGCAATGTACAAGTTTCTTGGGCAATGTACAAGTTTCTTGGGCAATGTACATGTTTCTTGGGCAATGTACAAGTTTCTTGGGCAATGTACAAGTTTCTTGGGCAATGTACAAGTTTCTTGGGCAATGTACAAGTTTCTTGGGCAATGTACAAGTTTCTTGGGCAATGTACAAGTTTCTTGGGCAATGTACAAGTTTCTTGGGCAATGTACAAGTTTCTTGGGCAATGTACAAGTTTCTTGAGCACTGTACAAGTTTCTTGAGCAATGTACATGTTTCTTGGGCAATGTACAAGTTTCTTGGGCAATGTACATGTTTCTTGGGCAATGTACAAGTTTCTTGAGCAATGTACAAGTTTCTTGGGCAATGTACAAGTTTCTTGAGCAATGTACATGTTTCTTGGGCAATGTACAAGTTTCTTGAGCAATGTACAAGTTTCTTGAGCAATGTACATGTTTCTTGGGCAATGTACATGTTTCTTGGGCAATGTACAAGTTTCTTGGGCAATGTACAAGTTTCTTGGGCAATGTACAAGTTTCTTGAGCAATGTACACGTTTCTTGAGCAATGTACACGTTTCTTGAGCAATGTACACGTTTCTTGAGCAATGTACAAGTTTCTTGGGTGTGTTGCACAGCTCCATGGATGTACGAAGCTGTACATAACACTCAGTTTCGAGGTGGACGAGAAACGTAAAGAAAAGCAAAGGTCAATAGGCTGTGCAGAGTAGCAAAGAAGAGGAGAGGACTTGGAAGATGTACAGAGCGGTAGGAAGGACAAGTGAGATGCACTTAATGAGGCAGACATAAAGACACCTGAATCAGAAGGGAAGTAGAGAGACAATACGAAAACGACATTGCACCTAAAGGCAAGTACCAAAGTTGTTCTATAGCCACATGGGAGTATAAACAACAGAAAGAGACCATGTGATGAGTTTTCTTTTCAGGGATATTCCTGCGCGGGCCCTAAGCCTCTGGCTGGCTCACTAAGTGTTGCTTGTTTCTGTTTTACTTGGGCGGAGTATGAGTATTTATGACTCGTAAGGTCGCTTCAGTTAGATTTTGCCATATGTGTTTAACAACTTCTTCTGCTCTGTTGAATCTAAGTTGAAATCTTAATGGGTTTGTAACTGTGCACTGTGTTAGATAATGTTCCAGTGGTCTATCGGGCATTTCGTGATGAGGTTGAAGAGCCAAGGGCAAATTCTCATTGTAAACGACTAGGTGTGTGAAGAACTCAAAAGATTTCAAGAAGTGTTTACAAAGGAATCAACATGGAAACTAGAGTTGTGAGATGAAAGACCAAAGGAAACACTGGATGACATAGTAGTCACTGTAAAAGATGTCAGAAATTAAATGGAAGAACTGGCTGCAACAAAATCAATGGAGCCAGACGTAAAACAATGGTGTTTTCCATTAAACATTTGACAGGAAAATTCCCCAGAATTCCCCCCAAAAAATGGCAAACGCAATCTCAATACTCAAGAAAGGGGATAGACAAGAGATAGTAAATTATAGACCAGTGTCACTGACGAGTATTCCAAGTAAAGTGCTGGAGAGAGTAGTCAGCTTGAGAATAATGGAGCACATAGAGAGGATAAACTTAGTATAACGGGCAGCATGGATTTAGGAGGGAAAAGTCGTGTCTGACAAACTTGATCAAGTGCTATGACAAGATTACTAAAAATACGACAGGAAAAGGAAGGCTGGGTACAGTTTACTTCCCAACACTGTCAAAAATCATTTGACGCAGTTCCTCACAAAAGGCTGGTGCAAAAGATGGGGAAAGCAAGTTGGGTAAGGGAATACCTGAAGGACAGAAGACAGAGTCACAATCAGATGCAAGGGTTCGAGCTGGAGGAAGGTATAATAAGTGGTTTTTCCCAAGGCTGGGTCATTGAACAAATACTATTACAAATTTATGTGAATGATCTACCAGAGGATGTGAGCTCGTACATATTAATGTTTGCAGACAATGCATATCTAATGAGGAATGTAAAAACAGAGGAAGAATGCAGAAAGTCCCAGGAAGACCTTCACAAACGCCAAGAGTCGGTAAACAAATGGTTGCTGGAGTTCAATCCTAACAAATGTAATTCAATGAAGGATGGAGAAGGGAGACAGGAGACCAAAAGGCATCTACACCAAAAGGGGAAGGCAGCTACAGGAATCGGAGGGATTTAGGAGTGGATATAACTCCAACACTAACACCAGAGGCACACACAGGCAAGATGACATCAGCAACATATAGGCGAAGAAGCTTTATAACGTCATTTAGAAACTTAAATCAGGAATCCACATAGCTTTTGAAACGGTAGAAAGATTTGCAAGAAGAGTGGCGATAACACTAATAGAGTTAGACTATGAAGAAAGGTTGAGGAAACTGGACTTCACAACCCCCGGGAGAGAGAAGAAACAGAGGAGATATGAACATATGATACAGAGGAGAATAGATAAGTTTACAAGAACAGCCGCTTGAAATTAAGAGAAAGTAGGAAGAAAGTTGATAAGTGAAAGTTGGTAATACATTTAATTGAAGTTTAAGGAACTACTCCTACCTTATACGGGTGGTCAGCAAGTGGAATGTATTGAAAGAATAAGTTCTGGAAACCACCTCCATCCATAACTTTAAGGTCAGATTCGATAAAAAATTCCAATGTCAGACTAGTTAAAGTATACCTGGTTGATACCTGGTTGATGGGGTTCTGGGAGTTCTTCTACTCCCCAAGCCCGGCCCGAGGCCAGGCTTGACTTGTGAGAGTTTGGTCCACCAGGCTGATGCTTGGAGAGGCCCGCAGGCCCACATACCCACCACAGCCCGGTTGGTCCGGCACTCCTTGGAGGAATAAATCTAGTTTCCTCTTGAAGATGTCCACGGTTGTTCCGGCAATATTTCTTATGCTTGCTGGGAGGACGTTGAACAACCGCAGACCTCTGATGTTTATACAGTGTTCTCTGATTGTGCCTATGGCACCTCTGCTCTTCACTGGTTCTATTCTGCATTTATATTCTATTCTGTATAACGCAACAGGACCAACAAGTCTAGTAGATGGAGCAGAGAGATTGACCTCATTTCCCCGTTGACAGAGATAAGTAAGTGTTGGTATTTCAGTAGCACCACCACTGTCAAACAACGCTGCATACACCAACACTGTCGAGAACAATACTACTGTCTGGCTGTGCTGTGGTCGAAGCAGATTCCATGCAGTTAGGCGAGTATGTACACACACACACACACACACACACACACACACACACACACACACACACACACACACACACATATATCTGGAGGGAAGGGACTTTGTGACAACCCATCAACATGGGTTCAGGGAGGGTAAATTTTGCTTTACAAGCTTAATAGAATTCTACGATCAGGTGACAAAGATTAAACAAGAAAGAGAAGGATGGGCGGACTGCATTTTCTTGGACTGTCGGAAAGCCTTTGATATAGTACCCCATAAGAGAGGAGAGAGGAGAGAGAGAGAGGAGAGAGGAGAGAGGAGAGGAAAGAGGAGAGAAAGAGAGAGAAAGAGAGAAAGAGAGAGAGAGAGAGAGAGAGAGAGAGAGAGAGAGAGAGAGAGGAGAGAGAGAGAGAGAGACCTGGGGTTGATATCACGCCAGACCTGTCCCCTGAAACCCATATGAAGAGGATAATATCAGCGGCATATGCCAGGTTGGCCAACACAAGAACAGCCTTTAGAAACTTGTGTAAGGAATCTTTCAGGAGTTTATATACCACATATGTCAGACCAATCCTGGAGTATGCGGCTCCAGCATGGAGTCCATATCTAGTCAAGCACAAGACAAAACTGGAAAAGGTTCACAGGTTTGCCACCAGACTAGTTCCAGAACTGAGGGGTATGAGCTACGAGAAGAGACTACGAGAATTAAACCTCACGTCACAGGGAGAAAGAAGAGTTAGAGGGGACATGATCACCAGATAAATATTCTCAGTGGAATTGATAGGGTTGATAAAGACAGACTATTTAACACAGGGGGCACACGCATTAGGGGATACAGGTGGAAACTGAGTGCCCAAATGAGCCATAGAGACGTTAGAAAGAATTTTTTCAGTGTCAGAGTAGTAGACAAATGGAATGCATTAGGAAGTGATGTGGTGGAGGCTGATTCCATACACAGTTTCAAGTGTAGCTATGATGGAGCCCAGTAGACTCAGGAACCTGTACATTAGTTGATTGACAGTTGAGAGGCGGCAGCAAAGAGCCAGAGCTCAACCCCCGCAACCACAACTAGGTAAGTACAACTAGGTAACTAGGCAAGTACACACA
>NC_091158.1:6139734-6152838 GCF_040958095.1 Procambarus clarkii
GGAGTGAGGGAAAGGGATGAGAGAGAAGAAAGGAGGGGAGGGAGTGAGGGAAAGGGATGAGAGAGAAGAAAGGAGGGGATGGAGTGGGGGAAAGGGATGAGAGAGAAGAAAGGAGGAGAGGGAGTGAGGGAAAGGGATGAGAAAGAAGAAATAGGGCGGAGAAATCGAAGGCGAGAAGAACAGGAGGAGGAAACAGGAGAAAGCTTAAAGGGGGTGCAGAGGAAATGGGGAAAGAGAATGAGGAAGGAAGAGGAGGAAGAAGGAAGAGGAGGAAGAAGGAAGAGGAGGAAGAAGGAAGAGGAGGAAGAAGGAAGAGGAGGAAGAAGGAAGAGGAGGAAGAAGGAAGAGGAGGAAGGAGGAGGAGGAAGAAGGAGGAGGAGGAAGAAGGAGGAGGAGGAGGAGGAGGAGGATCAAGTATGTTTATTGAGACAAGAACTACATCTCAAAGGGATAGAGTAGCTTAGGCTATTTCTACCCCCCAAAGAAGGAGGAGGAGGAGGAAGGAGGAGGAGGGAGGAGGAGGAGGGAGGAGGAGGAGGAGTAGGAAGGAGGAGGAGGGAGGAGGAGGAGGAGTAGGAAGGAGGAGGAGGGAGGAGGAGGAGGAGGGAGGAGGAGGAGGAGTAGGAAGGAGGAGGAGGGAGGAGGAGGAGGAGGAGGGAGGAGGAGGAGGAGGAGGGAGGAGGAGTAGGAAGGAGGAGGAAGGAGGAGGAGGAGGGCAAGTGAGAAAAACAATCTATCAGTAAAGATATCCTTCCTTCACTCCTTTACTATCTGCGCCTTACTTTGTTTATCCCTTCAACTGCCAGCCTCCTCACTTCACGCACCTCTACTGCCAGCCTCCTCACTTCACGCACCTCTACTGCCAGCCTCCTCACTTCACGCACCTCTACTGCCAGCCTCCACCCTTCACGCACCTCTACTGCCAGCCTCCTCACTTCACGCACCTCTACTGCCAGCCTCCTCACTTCACGCACCTCTACTGCCAGCCTCCACCCTTCACGCACCTCTACTGCCAGCCTCCTCACTTCACGCACCTCTACTGCCAGCCTCCTCACTTCACGCACCTCTACTGCCAGCCTCCACCCTTCACGCACCTCTACTGCCAGCCTCCTCACTTCACGCACCTCTACTGCCAGCCTCCTCACTTCACGCACCTCTACTGCCAGCCTCCACCCTTCACGCACCTCTACTGCCAGCCTCCTCCCTTCACGCACCTCTACTGCCAGCCTCCACCCTTCACGCACCTCTACTGCCAGCCTCCTCACTTCACTCACCTCTACTGCCAGCCTCCACCCTTCACGCACCTCTACTGCCAGCCTCCACCCTTCACGCACCTCTACTGCCAGCCTCCACCCTTCACGCACCTCTACTGCCAGCCTCCACCCTTCACGCACCTCTACTGCCAGCCTCCTCACTTCACGCACCTCTACTGCCAGCCTCCACCCTTCACGCACCTCTACTGCCAGCCTCCACCCTTCACGCACCTCTACTGCCAGCCTCCACCCTTCACGCACCTCTACTGCCAGCCTCCACCCTTCACGCACCTCTACTGCCAGGCCCCACCCTTCACGCACCTCTACTGCCAGCCTCCACCCTTCACGCACCTCTACTGCCAGACTCCACCCTTCACGCACCTCTACTGCCAGCCTCCACCCTTCACGCACCTCTACTGCCAGCCTCCACCCTTCACGCACCTCTACTGCCAGCCTCCACCCTTCACGCACCTCTACTGCCAGCCTCCACCCTTCACGCACCTCTACTGCCAGCCTCCACCCTTCACGCACCTCTACTGCCAGCCTCCACCCTTCACGCACCTCTACTGCCAGCCTCCACCCTTCACGCACCTCTACTGCCAGCCTCCACCCTTCACGCACCTCTACTGCCAGCCTCCACCCTTCACGCACCTCTACTGCCAGCCTCCACCCTTCACGCACCTCTACTGCCAGCCTCCACCCTTCACGCACCTCTACTGCCAGCCTCCACCCTTCACGCACCTCTACTGCCAGCCTCCACCCTTCACGCACCTCTACTGCCAGCCTCCACCCTTCACGCACCTCTACTGCCAGCCTCCACCCTTCACGCACCTCTACTGCCAGCCTCCACCCTTCACGCACCTCTACTGCCAGCCTCCACCCTTCACGCACCTCTACTGCCAGCCTCCACCCTTCACGCACCTCTACTGCCAGCCTCCACCCTTCACGCACCTCTACTGCCAGCCTCCACCCTTCACGCACCTCTACTGCCAGCCTCCACCCTTCACGCACCTCTACTGCCAGCCTCCACCCTTCACGCACCTCTACTGCCAGCCTCCACCCTTCACGCACCTCTACTGCCAGCCTCCACCCTTCACGCACCTCTACTGCCAGCCTCCACCCTTCACGCACCTCTACTGCCAGCCTCCACCCTTCACGCACCTCTACTGCCAGCCTCCACCCTTCACGCACCTCTACTGCCAGCCTCCTCACTTCACGCACCTCTACTGCCAGCCTCCTCACTTCACGCACCTCTACTGCCAGCCTCCACCCTTCACGCACCTCTACTGCCAGCCTCCTCACTTCACGCACCTCTACTGCCAGCCTCCACCCTTCACGCACCTCTACTGCCAGCCTCCTCACTTCACTCACCTCTACTGCCAGCCTCCACCCTTCACGCACCTCTACTGCCAGCCTCCACCCTTCACGCACCTCTACTGCCAGCCTCCACCCTTCACGCACCTCTACTGCCAGCCTCCACCCTTCACGCACCTCTACTGCCAGCCTCCTCACTTCACGCACCTCTACTGCCAGCCTCCACCCTTCACGCACCTCTACTGCCAGCCTCCACCCTTCACGCACCTCTACTGCCAGCCTCCACCCTTCACGCACCTCTACTGCCAGCCTCCACCCTTCACGCACCTCTACTGCCAGCCTCCACCCTTCACGCACCTCTACTGCCAGCCTCCTCACTTCACGCACCTCTACTGCCAGCCTCCTCACTTCACGCACCTCTACTGCCAGCCTCCACCCTTCACGCACCTCTACTGCCAGCCTCCTCACTTCACGCACCTCTACTGCCAGCCTCCACCCTTCACGCACCTCTACTGCCAGCCTCTCACCTTCACTCACCTCTACTGCCAGCCTCCACCCTTCACGCACCTCTACTGCCAGCCTCCACCCTTCACGCACCTCTACTGCCAGCCTCCACCCTTCACGCACCTCTACTGCCAGCCTCCACCCTTCACGCACCTCTACTGCCAGCCTCCTCACTTCACGCACCTCTACTGCCAGCCTCCACCCTTCACGCACCTCTACTGCCAGCCTCCACCCTTCACGCACCTCTACTGCCAGCCTCCACCCTTCACGCACCTCTACTGCCAGCCTCCACCTTCACGCACCTCTACTGCCAGCCTCCCACCCTTCACGCACCTCTACTGCCAGCCTCCACCCTTCACGCACCTCTACTGCCAGCCTCCACCCTTCACGCACCTCTACTGCCAGCCTCCACCCTTCACGCACCTCTACTGCCAGCCTCCACCCTTCACGCACCTCTACTGCCAGCCTCCACCCTTCACGCACCTCTACTGCCAGCCTCCACCCTTCACGCACCTCTACTGCCAGCCTCCACCCTTCACGCACCTCTACTGCCAGCCTCCACCCTTCACGCACCTCTACTGCCAGCCTCCACCCTTCACGCACCTCTACTGCCAGCCTCCACCCTTCACGCACCTCTACTGCCAGCCTCCACCCTTCACGCACCTCTACTGCCAGCCTCCACCCTTCACGCACCTCTACTGCCAGCCTCCACCCTTCACGCACCTCTACTGCCAGCCTCCACCCTTCACGCACCTCTACTGCCAGCCTCCACCCTTCACGCACCTCTACTGCCAGCCTCCACCCTTCACGCACCTCTACTGTCAGCCTCCACCCTTCACGCACCTCTACTGCCAGCCTCCACCCTTCACGCACCTCTACTGCCAGCCTCCACCCTTCACGCACCTCTACTGCCAGCCTCCACCCTTCACGCACCTCTACTGCCAGCCTCCACCCTTCACGCACCTCTACTGCCAGCCTCCACCCACCTCTACTGCCAGCCTCCACCCTTCACGCACCTCTACTGCCAGCCTCCACCCTTCACGCACCTCTACTGCCAGCCTCCACCCTTCACGCACCTCTACTGCCAGCCTCCACCCACCTCTACTGCCAGCCTCCACCCTTCACGCACCTCTACTCAAAGCATCTACCGACAATTCCGTCAAAACTGTGGGATGTTGGCAAAATATTAAAGCACCGTAATGTTTACGTGTTCGGAGCATCGGCCTCGATAGATTAGGCGAGTTGTTTAGGTTCGAATGCTTCAGGTGAGATGACTGCGGTGTTTCCAGAGTGTCGAATGGTGAGCGAGGCTGCTCATCTATCCGTATCTGTAAGTGTGTTTGTCTGTCCAAGGTTGGAGGCCAGACGCTTGGGGGCTAGCCTCACCCAACTTTGCAGGGGGAATGGTTTGGGGAACGGGACGGACACAGACCGGTCGGAGTCGGTCCTATAAAGTCGGAACCGGAGGTCGGTTGGGAATATATTGCCCCCCAGTGAATCGGTGAAAGGTTTCTGGTGGAACCCATAGATTTCTTCACTTTTTCTCCTTATTACAAATAAAGTCTCCTAACGACCTAAAAGTACCAGTATTACAATTTATTTAGATCCAAAACCCATGTTTATGGGCAGCACAAAACGTCCACCAGACTGTGCAACACAGTGGTTGCAAGGATCAGGTTGGGTTACCGTTACCTGTGGCAGGTGGCTACAGGTGACGGATCTCCCAATCCTGAGCACTCCAGGTGCAAACTCTGTGAGCAGGAACTGGGGCATGATCTCCCGCACTACATCACTGAATGTCCCGTTATTAGACCATTTAGACTCGTTGGCATGAGGTACCTAGAGCTTTGCAATTACTTTATTCACTCTTGTGTTCTTGAAGATATCCTCATATTGCACCAAACATTTGTCAGTGCAGGCTACTGAACATATGGCCCTGTATGACTAATCATCCTGCGAGTTGGGGACTTTTAGTACCACTGCTCCTTATTCACTCTTGTGTTGACGATGTTATCCTCATAATGCTCCCAGAGTCTGCCAGTGCAGACTACTTATCACATGCCTCTGTATGACTAACCATCCTGTGTGATGGAGATTTTAGCACCACTTAGCTAGCTTTTTGACAACTGTACTCCCCTTCATATAGTCTAGGGCAGCTGCACAAATGCTGATGTACCTAAATGTGTTAATAAAAAAATATATAAAAATACATATAAACTATCTCTTTGTCGACCCGAAGTGAAACAGATGCACTGGAAAACATGAATATAACAAAAGAGGTCGAGAGTCAAACATATAAAACACGAGATGACATTGTTTTCGCCAATAGCCTTATGTTGCAACTATTTCCTCACACTAGAGGAAGAGGAGGAGACGGGGGAGGTGGAGACGGGGGAGGAGGAGGAGACGAGGGAGGAGGAGGAGACGAGGGAGGAGGAGGAGACGAGGGAGGAGACGAGGGAGGAGGAGGAGACGGAGGAGACGGAGGAGGAGGAGACGGGGAGGAGGAGGAGACGGAGGAGGAGGAGGAGACGGAGGAGGAGGAGGAGCCGGGGGAGGAGGAGGAAACAGGGGGGGGGAGGAGGAAACAGGGGGGGGGGAGGAGGAGGAAACAGGGGGGGGGGAGGAGGAGGAAACAGGGGGGGAAGGAGGAGGAAACAGGGGGGGGAGGAGGAGGAAACAGGGGGGGGAGGAGGAGGAAACAGGGGGGGAGGAGGAGGAAACAGGGGGGGGAGGAGGAGGAGGAAACAGGGGGGGGGAGGAGGAGGAAACAGGGGGAGGAGAAGGAGGAGACGGGGGGAAAAGGAGGAGGAGGAAGAGGCAGGTAGGAGACTTCAATGCCCCAAAGTAGTGACACAGACGGGGACGCGAGATGTGTGGGGAAAACCGCTTTGAAAACAACAAAATAATGACAACTGACCACGTGGTCCTCACTGTGTTTCAGACGTCTCGGGTGTTCGGGAGTTACCGTAGACATATTGCAAGTGTCCAGACACAATCACGATAGTAAACATTGAACGTACGATATTTAAGAGAGTACACCCAGAGCGTACGATATGCACGGTTAGGGCCCCCCCTTCCCGTTTCTAAGACGGGACTTCAGAATGCATCAATGACTTTTGCTTAATGCTGAAACCTCTGAGTACTTCAGTTAAACCATCTACTAGCACCGTTGGTAGATAGTATGCTATATACCGGGTTTTAATACATTTAAGTCTTATATGTTGATATATTGCATATACAACAGGGCAGGAAATATTAAAATTTTACTTGGTGTGTGTGTGTGTGTGTGTGTGTGTGTGTGTGTGTGTGTGTGTGTGTGTGTGTGTGTGTGTGTGAGTAGAGGGAGAGAATAGAGTAAAGAGAGAGAGAGTAGAGAGAGAGTAGAGAGAGAGTAGAGAGAGAGTAGAAAGAGAGAGTAGAGAGTAGAGAAGAGAGAATAGAGAGAGAGAATAGAGAGAATAGAGAGAGAGAATAGAGAGAGAGAATAGAGAGAGAGAATAGAGAGAGAGAATAGAGAGAGAATAGAGAGAGAATAGAGAGAATAGAGAGAGAGAATAGAGAGAGAGAATAGAGAGAGAATAGAGAGAGAATAGAGAGAGAATAGCGAGAGAATAGAGAGAGTAGAGAGAGAGACTCCTGCACAAACACAAACAGTGTGGTACAAGTGTGAGAGAGAGGGAGGGTATCAGGTACCAACAGGGAGGGTGTGGACGGTGAGGGCCTCGGGTTTACAACAACCAGAACATCCGGTCGCCAGGTGTTACAAATCTGGTTTCTGGGAGCAATACGAATTATGTTCAGAAAAAACTAAACCAAATGGCTCCTGGAACTGTTTGGCGACGTATTTCTTTGAGAACATTCGCTGTTGTGGGATGGTACTGTGTTCCCCCATCCACTGGCGAGTTACATTTATGATTCAAATTAGAATATTTACATCCTGACTATGCCGGATATATTTGTTTACAGCGGACTATATCTTACATTATTGGTAATTTACGGGCAACTAAATGATGTTTAGGCAGGTAAAAACTCACACACACAGAAAGAAAGAAAAACACACAAAGTCTACACCTACATACACGCACACTCTTGCATCCAAGAGGCTTTTATATCAAGCTGAGAAGGAAGGGGCGTAATTGGACGTGTGCTTATTAGATTAATAAGACGTGGGATAAACTTCTTCCTGAGAAAATAGCACCTCTCCAACAGGAGGCAGAGTAGCGATAACAGCAGAGAGACGAGAGCGACCACACGTCACCCAGGGTGCAGTCGCACCTCCACAGATCTCCAGTATCATCTACTGATACTGGTAATGGCTCAAAAGGGCCGCCTCTTACGGGCTATTCATGCCCGTGCCACCTTTTGGGTGGCTTAATCTTCATCAATCAATCAATCAGCGATGACAATGACAGTACCAAGCAGAGTGCCTCAGGAACCACACTACTGGGACCCACAGTCTTTCTTCTGCATGTCAATGTCTTAACTCGAGGGTAAGATCCTCCGTGTTATGTTCTGGAGACGAGTCACAAAGGTAAGGTCCGCAGGATACACAAAACTAGCAAATGTTCGGATAGACCTCAAGGATCTAGACTTAGACGCCTTCAGAATACTGTACAGAACATGCATGAAACCCACCCACGAGTTGCTTTGAAAACATATAAAGTAACTCTAGATACACACACATCAAGGCACCTGGTCCCGGAACTGGGAGGCCTGACCTACAGAAAGGTTGAGATACCTTAACTTGGTCACACTGACGGACAGGAGGAGCAGGCGGTGTATAGATATTAACATACACAATTTGAAAGAGGAATCGACAAATTGAGGAAGAAAACAAATGTGAAAATTGCAAATTGGAAGGTCTAAGGTGAGGTAATTATCAGGAGAAAGCACTAAGCCATTACGGCAATATAACACTTGGAATGAATGAGAATTTTAGGGCGGGGAATGGGAATGGTGCCCAACCACTTGGACGATCGGGGATTGAACGCCGACCTGCAATAAGCGAGGCCGTTCAATTGCAGTCCAAGTGGTTGGGCATAGAAATAGAAATGGCTCGCATTAATGTCAGAAGCATCTGTTTCAGCGTATGAGTTGTCAACGTATATAATGGAACAAAAAGGAATATTGTTGAATCAAACTCTATATACAACTTTAAAGGCAAATACGCTACGATACACGCAGCAAGAATCACTACATTAGTTGCTTGGCAGCGTGAATGATGGGACTTAGGAGCTAATTCTCAACCCTGCAAGCACACCTAAGCCAGCATATACACAGTTAACTCAAACATGGCGAAAACATGTAACCTGTACACGCACAGTAGTACAGTCCTATACAGCTATACGGGCATATAACGCTTGTATACAACCATGCATACAAAATACCCTCGAATAACCTAATAACACGCACATCCATACGTACCAGCACACTTCGGAAAAAGTTTGTTATTAAGAAAATATATAAACCCGTACGTACAAGGGTGCATGTAGACATATATGATGTAATATATATACATGCAAGGACAATATATATATATATATATATATATATATATATATATATATATATATATATATATATAAATATATATATATATATATATATATATATATATATATATATATATATATATATATATATATATGTGTGTGTGTGTGTGTGTATATCACGAAAATAAACACGTGATTAAGAATGTGACAATGTCAGACCACGGAGGAAAAATGAAACAGGAATTTCCTAATTTTAGGAAATTCCTGTTTCATTTTTCCTCCGTGGTCTGACATTGTCATATATATATATATATATATATATATATATATATATATATATATATATATATATATATATATATATATATATATATATATATATATACGAATGAAAATATTCGTGTACGAAAATTCCCAAACCGTAGCACGCATGAATTGTAAATAAATAAAACAAGGAACTTCCCAAATCACACACACACACACACACACACACACACACACACACACACACACACACACACACAACACACACACACACACACACACACACACACACACACACACACACACACACACACACACACACGTCACCTTACAAGGTCACACTTACACACCATACAACCACCATCAGCAGCACACACTGTTGAATATAAAGCAGCATATACCAAGCCGTCCTCATCCGTGATGTATGTGACAGCCGGAGTGACTTGGACTTAGAGATGTGTATTTGACAGCTGGTGTGTGTCAAACAAATGACATGTGATAAACAGCCTCTATATTTGGCGACCGCGAACTTGTTAACACGTTCAAATACTTCTCACCTGTCCAAGAGGATACATCATGGACCGCATTCTTTATCCTCTTTGGTAACACCGACTGGTAGCCGGATAGTTCTGAATTTTTTTTTGGTATTCAGTGATCTCAGAATTGAGACAATTGCATGAGAGGAGCTTCAGGTTAATAATGCTTACCTCCTGTCACTAGTTATTATCGCAAATTGGATTCTGAATACAAGCCCTTGTGTACAACGTGGCAGGGAGATTACTGGAGGTTCAAGGTATAATCAAGTGTTCTCTTTATTCCGCGTCCAAAATAATGTGTGATGGATTCAAACACTACTTGTTTGTTCCAAAACACGAATCAAGAAATATCACAAATACTAGACCCAATTAATGTTCTTCACAGTTATATCTTAATAAAAAAAATAGCAGTGATAACATCAAGGATAAAGGGGAATACATCCTCAGCTAATTAGAAGGAAATGGTGCAACAAATGATTCCAAGAGGATTCCACAAGACAAAAGAGAACTGACTGAACTGGAGGACCACTTTAAAATAACCAAAGACGAAGAAAGCACTTCCTTCACTTGAGACCAGAGAGGCTCTTACAGTGAATACTGAGAGAAGGAAGCACTGTATTGGCCTCTAATTAAATATGTAACATATCACTGGAGACGGGGAAGTTACCAGAAAGCTGAAAGACAGTCTATGTTATGCTATATACACTAACAGGCAGACAAGACACTACAATGCCGTCAAGTGTCTATTTATATGTATACACGAAGAGAGTGACAAAGTTGCACATGACGAGAACAAACTTTGCAACAGGAGATACATGGCTTTAGAAAGAGTAGTTATACTTGACTAACTCGATATACCCCAATGACAAAGCCACCAAGCTATAAAATGCTCTATTTTCTATAAATCATTGTGTACTGTTCCTCACCAAAGGCTGTTCTATAACACGTAGAGATGAGCATGGAGAGATATAGCAAGTGGGATCCCTCAAAGACTCGGTCTTTGGTCCCTTGCTGCTCTTAAACTACGTAAACGACTCATCTGAAGAGGTCGAGTTCTTACATGCCAATGTTTGCATAAGTTACAGAGTAAAAACAGAGTAGCGCAGAAAGTGAGATACTATAGGAACGGATAAGCAAATGGCTTCTAGAGATCAACGCCAATAGGTATAAGGTAATGAAGATAGGCAACATCTGAAGTTACGAAAAGAATCTGCAACATAAAGGAAAGGCAGCTACAGGAATCTAAAAGATAACAAATTATTTGGGAGTACATATAATTCCAGAATTAAGACGGAAAGCACACACACACAAAGGGTAAAATCGGCAGCATATAGGAAGCTGGTGTACATAAGGACGGCGTTTCAAAATCTAAATAAAGAGTCCTTCAAACACTTTACACAGCCTAGATCAGACCTGCAATAAGCAGCACCGGCGTGGCATCAACTTGTGAAGCACAAAAGAAGCTTAAAAGGATCTGAGGTTAGCATTTATACTAGTAATTCACGAGTTTAAGCTACGAGGATAATTAAGGAGAACTCAGTCTAAGAGCTGTAGAGGAGAGAAGGACCTGAGCTCTTATTATTACAAGGTACAAAATACTGAAGAGAAAATTTAAAATGAAAAAAGTCTATTTCTTCTGATATAAAGTAACTCAAGAAGACAGCGTTGACTGTTGAACATTCAAATGAATCTACCATACTCTGTACGGATGATGAACTGGAAGAAGTCGCGGAAGCCACCTCCAGCCACTTCTTCAATATTAAATACAACAAAGAAGTGGAACGGAGGCGGGGCCCAAATAGAGACCAGACTAGCCGCAGAACTTACTAACAGGAAATACGAGTCAAGACTAACAGAGCTAAACCTTCCATCACTGGAAAACAAGAAAAAAAAGGGACACATGCTTACAACATACAAAATACTCGGAGTAATTGACAAAATAGGCAAGCACAATTATTTGAACTGGGAACCAGGAACAGGAACAAAAGGACACGGATGGAAACTATTAAGGTGATTGAGCTACAAGTATGTCAGGAAGAGCTAACTAAATGTCATAATAGAAAATAAATGAAAAGAATTAAGAAGTGAAGTGGTTGAGGTTAAATGTAGTTTTAACCTGATGACTGAAGGAAGGGACTCAAGAGCTGAAGCTTAACCCACATCGATGATGTATATCACGATTCGGAACACAAGTTAAACAATTTCATAGTATCCGGACACGTCCAGCGTCTCAGGAAAATGGATTTTACTCGCCGCAGAGCGTAAATGACGTCTACAAAGTGTACCATGTATCAGAACGTGCAATTAAGTGTTGGAAAAGGCATTTATGTTTTTCAGTAAATGTGAGTATTGTAGCACGGTGGCCACACTCCCCAGGTCCGCCGTGGGACACACACTCAACCTAACTTAAAAGTGCTTGTCTGCAACCTCCAGTAGTAGTTCTGGTTCTCGGCTGGAAACTGACGGTTATCTTGAGATGATTTCGGGGCTTCAGTGTCCCCGCGGCCCGGTCCTCGACCAGGCCTCCACCCCCAGGAAGCAGCCCGTAACAGCTGACTAACACCCAGGTACCTATTTTACTGCTAGGTAACAGGGGCATAGGGTGAAAGAAACTGTGCCCATTGTTTCTCGCCGGCGCCTGGGATCGAACCCAGGACCAAAGGATCACAAGTCCAGCGTGCTGTTCGCTCCTCCGACCGGTATGCATAGTTCTCGGCTGGAAACTACATCTCCTGCCTCTTCTCTCTCTCTCTCTCTCCTCCTGCAACCCACTCTTCTCCTTCCTCCTTCCTCCTTCCTTTCTCTCTCTCCTCCACCTACACTCCTTCCCTCCCTCTCTTCCTGCCACCCAATCTTCTCCTCTTACCTTAAATGATTAAATATTCAATATCCTGCACTTTATCATTTAAAAAATTCAACATTCGTTTTCGAAGACCTGGCAAGGTGGGAGGAGCGTGGAGATAGGGTTGGAGGGTTGAGAGGCGCGGGAGCATAGGGAGGGAGAGGAGCGTGAAGGAGAGGAGCATGGAATGTTGGGGGAGAACAAATAATCCTCCTCACCCCCTCTTCTCAATGCTCCTCCCAATCTTGACAGGAACATCAAGATTGGGAGGAGCATTGAGGGGGGCATAGGGGTATTGAGGGAGAGCATGGAACACCGTTTGGTAATGCTCCTGACACGGTAACGATGAGATCAATGGCGCCCAACAAACAAATCAGCTACTTCAGCAAGCCAAGTAATACAAACAACAACAACATATCAATGAGTTACAACACCGACCATACGGCAGAAATACTTTCAAAAGATTTGGATCCTTCTAAGGGGTCTAAACAGCGAGTTTATTTAATTTCTAAACCGGTCATTCCTTCGCTCAATGGTCCAAGTGAATAAAATACTATTACCCTTGATATTGTGGGTTGCATCTCATATAATATTATTTGATTTATAAAATATGCATTCATATGAACACTAAATGATATGGATAAGGGGTAAAATAGCTACCAGATATCATACTGGTGCTCCATGGAATGTTGAAAATCACAATATGGCTAACAAAATGGAGGAAAGAGTCCCGAAATATATTAGTGAAAGGAACGTTATCCCCACACACCAATCACAAGATACAATTAACAATATAGTACAAAAATAAGAAGACCGCCAACCTACTTGTAAAGAACTCTCCAGACACCAAACAAAACGTCTTAAGAGAGACCAACGTCTTCTATGCCTTCACACAC
>NC_091158.1:6153338-6163338 GCF_040958095.1 Procambarus clarkii
GCACACGAGCGAAAAGCTTCGTTATTTTTAAGAGGCTGGGTTGGGCACACACCAGCAGGATAACGAGGGCGGCATGAACCATACTGGCCAACGTCTGGTTATCCTTCAGGAACTTGGACAAAAGGACCCTTCTAGCCTCATATTCTACGTGAAACAACGTTCATATGTAGCCCTGGCTTGAAACCTCAACCTAAATTAACACAAAACTCGAAAAGGTCCAAAGATAAGGTCCAAGAAAGCTCGTTTCAGACCTAAGGGGACCGAGCGCTATGTCATGGGTTCGTATCCTGGCCGGGGAGGATTTACTGGGCGCAATTCCTTAACTGTAGCCTCTGTTTAACGCAACAGTAAAATGTGTACTTGGATGAAAAAACGATTCTTCGCGGCAGGGGATCGTATTCCAGGGACCATAGGATTAAGGACTTGCCCGAAACGCTACGCGTACTAGTGGCTGTACAAGAATGTAACAACTCTTGTATATATCTCAAAAAAAAAAAAAAAAAAAAAAAAAAAAAAAAAAAAAAAAAAAAAAAAAGTGAACAGGGTAGAAATGATAACGACGTGCACGATTCTAAGGGAAATTGACCAAGAAGATGCAAGGTACATGTGAGGAACTCCAGGTTTCCATATATGAAAACTGGAGACAAAATGAGTAACGTACACCGGAAGGAATATTTCAAGTTTGAATAATCAAATTATGAAGGAGTCAAAGCCAATTCGATATACTGTTCGAAATTCATGTTTGAAATGTAAACATGAATAGAAAGACGAGTAAAAATATCCTTAGCTTGAACTACTATTGTTGAAACGCAGACACTCGACCCAGCAACCCCACCTATATGAAGACTCAGTACCTAAAGTCATCAGTTTCAACTACTGCTAAGTGCATAGGGATGAATGAAATAAATTAAACTTGTCCACACTGTTCCACCACGCGGGAAAAACTGGTATGCGAGGAGACTGTTTAAACCTGTTTCTGGGTCTTATAAAAATATGGTAAATCAACTCAATGTATTTAAAACAAACATTTATTCCATATTATAACATTACTGAAGAAATATCATAGTGAAAATATGTGAAAATCGAATACAACTTTCAAAAGTCCTGCAGAGACGATTGCTAGCACTATTACTAGCGACATTGTATACAATTACCAACAAGATACATAAAATAGTGCCAACAATGTCAATTTCAACATCTCAAGTACAGGTTGCCAGCCATGAAAGATACATAAAACACGTCTACAATTGCCACTAAAATAGGTATTAATCACACGTCTACTGTTACCATCCGCAACATGCTCAATTTTCAACTCATTTTCAAATATCAAAGATACGTACGCATAAAATTCAAGCAAAATTACAGTGACTAGAACAAACCTGGCGTTGTTCCCGATAGCACTCAACTGCCTCGAGGACTCCGAAATCACCACCAATTGTGTGAAATGCCTGAGAAACCTACCGAGGTATTTTGGCCGGGAGACGTGCTCTTCAAGTGGCCAGGAAGGAGCACCAGCTCGTTTCACGAAACACTTGCGAGATCTCTACCTTTCATCTCGACCTTCAGGTGGTTGACGACGTTTACGTACCCTCGTATGCAACTCATCTCTTAACTAACACGTCGTTATTATCACCAACGTATCAAATGCAACGTGCTATGAAAATCAGCGGTTCCGAAAAAATCCCTATTTCTTTGCCTCGGTTGATTAGGCTAGGTAGCTTGCTAGAGTTCAGGTGCTTCTGGTTGACTTAGTACGCTGCCCATCCTCATGAACAAAGGCCACAGTCCATTCCATGCACCCGCCAAACCCCACTGTTTATAAATGAAAAACGGTTTACACACGACCTACAACTGATGGCGTCAGAACACTTCCGGAATAAGTGCATCGCTGACGACTTTTGTTCGAACTACAACGCTCTAAATCCCTCACTCACGTACCATAAATACAAATAATCGACAACGGAACCTAAACACCTAATCTATGTCTAAATATGCACAGTACGCTAATATAAATAGTATTCATTTATATATGAGAAAATTCCCGTTTTGATTGAACAGCATGTTAAAATTGATGAATGCGTCTTTGGGGTCGACCGCTGGATGGAATGGACTTGGTCTGAGACGGGTTGTAGGACGATGGATTTTGTACGTTGTGACAAATCAAGAGGACGGGGCTGCCGTATGAGCTCCGAAGCACTAGGAAGTCCTCAACCCAATGTTATTCTTGATACGGACGATCTCGTGGCGCTTCGAAACTCACAAAACTGTTTAGTAAACACCGATATTAGCCGCCAAGATGGAGGTACGAGGTACAGATATCGTAAGAGGGCACGTAATTTCTTTGTGCATCCTGGCGTGGCAGCTGGCTGGTCACTGGAAGGCAACGGGAAGTGGAAGGTATTACCATGTATAAACAATCATGTTATTAAGCAGGATTATTCACAATAATACGAAACACTGCAACAACACCAGTATTTGGCCAACACCAACAACCAATGACAAGACGATTGCAACCAATTAATGGTTTATCACTAATGGTGTACTAATGGTGATTAATGGTCTTGAGCGGATATATTAGCGGCTCACAATACATTAATAAAAGCATTTAGTAATTTGCCTTGTCCGGTGTACTTTGACCCTTGTGTGTGAGATCTCATAAACTTAACAGAAAACAAAAGACAAACGTGTAAGAAGTGCTCTAAAGCCAAAAAGCTGCACTCTAGTCCACAAAGTGACCTCATAAATAACAATTCAGGTCACCAACTAAGGATGGCGAGAGCACCTCTGAGTCTATATTATTCACTCTGGGTCACACACTCAAAGTTAAAAACACATAATAACGAACAATAAATAAAATAACACCAAAGATGAACATGTAATCTATTTCAACCTCTTTTGCCTGTTGAGCCAAAGCATGTAATTTTCTTAATGAAAATGTTATATTTAATTATTTTTATAATATAACAATTTATGTTTATGCAGTACACACACACACACACACACACACACACACACACACACACACACACACACACACACACACACACACACACACACACACACACACACACAGATAGGGTACCCGGCTGCTCTCGGGTCTCTCTCTCTCATCTCTCTTTCCCTATCCACTCTCCCCTATCTTCCCCTCTCTAACACACTACACCCTTCTTCCCCAACACCCTCCCTCCCTTCTCCTCCTCCTCCTCTCTCTACATCCCCCCCCCCTCCCCTCCCCTCCTCTCCCTCATTTCTCAATTCACCCCCACTTCCTCTCTAACTTTTTCCTCTTTACACTTTTCTCTCTTCTCATCTTCCTTCTCCTCCCCCCCCCAAGCTCCTTCTACACCCTTTCCATCTTTCTTCCCTTCTCCTCCAGCCCAAATGAGTTCACGTCCATCTTTTTTGCGTAAACCATGATTTTTATTTTTATTAACACATTTAGGTACATCTGCATTTGCGCAGCTGCCCTAGACTATACAGTGTGTGGCGAGTACAGTGTGTCAAGAACTAGCTGTCCTAGACTATATGAAGGAGAGTACAGTGTGTGTCAAGAACTAGCTGCCTTAGACTATATGAAGGGGAGTACAGTGTGTGTCAAGAACTAGCTGCCTTAGACTATATGAAAGGGAGTACAGTGTGTGTCAAGAACTAGCTACCCTAGACTATATGAAGGGAAGTACAGTGTGTGTCAAGAACTAGCTACCCTAGACTATATGAAGGGGAGTACAGTGTTTGCCAAAAAAATCCCCATCACACAGGATGGTTAGTCATACTGGGCCATGTGACCAGTAGTTTCCACTTGCAAACTTTGGGTCCATTATGAGGATAGGTTTAAAGTACGACAGAAGCATCAAAATCTACGGAAAACAAAATGCCATATTTTATTTCAGACTTAGGCAAATCGCAGGGGAGGGAGGCAATTAAAATGCCGATATTTTTTAAAGCCTGGTACTTGGGCCGACTCTGACTGGCTTATGACACTCACAACCCCCCCCCCCCCCCCTTCATGTTCCTTGTGTCAAAGGTGAGTGAGACTAGCACTCAAGGATCTGGCCTCATCCTTGGACAGACAGGTGTTCATTCATTCATTCATTCATTCTCTCTCCTGCCCTCGAAACATCCCCCCTTATTTTTCCTCTCTTTTCCGCCCAACACAATAAGATCAAGTGTTTGTCTGTCTTTATAATTAATGGAATATTAAGAGTGTTACCCGTTTACTTGGAATTTGTGGAAAGTCGGTGGGAGGCGATTAGGTAGGATTGAAGTTAAGTGTTTTAAGGCACTACGGCCCAAGTTTGAATACCAGAAAATTTGTTAATTTCCCTGAAATCAGTGAAAAGTATTGTATATTTTTATAAAAATGAACAGTTTTAATTTTTTTTTCAAAATACATCTTTTAATTAATAAATTATTATTATCTGCTGCTGTCATCTCCCCTGTTGGCACTGACTACTGTCGTCTCCATATATCCACACTACTGTCTTCCCCACGTCTTCACAGTGGTTACTGTCCTCACTTCCGTCCACACCAACTACAGCCCCCCCCTCCCCCCCCCCTCATGTTCCTCACAAGATGGCCACTACCCCCCCCCCCCACCTCCCCCCCCCCAGCAGTGGAGGTGCTCTGGAGCCAACTAGCGGCAGTGACCGCTGTTTCCCCAGGCGAATTTCTCACAGTTACACCTGAGACTGACCTAACACTTATCTTTATTATAATGTGGCAAATTTCGTGCTATGTTCTCCTCCTCCTCCCTTTTAATGTTCTCATATCTTCAAGACAAAGATGTAGAGAGTTAACAAAGGCGTGAAGAGAGTTGAATTCCTTAAAGTATAATATATTAAAAAGATTTTTTTAATATATTACAATTTTTTTTTTTTTGTAGCTACAAACATGGTGTCATTTTTATTATATTTCATTAATCATCGATCAGGACTCGAAGTTTGTACTTGTTTTGGGTGAATTAACAAATTAATGTACTTGTAAGTATTACCATATTATACTGAAGACATTTAAATCAGCACTTATTAATAATAAACTCCAACGCTTTATCTCTTATGTTTGAAAAACTAAACTAACTGTACAAACTCTACATATGTAGTTATATAATGTAAAACATGTGCGGAGTGTGAGCCGAGAATGTTGCAACCCTTGAGGGGTTGTTGACAGTCTGAGGGTGGAATGATTCGTGCAAGATTTTCTCGGTATGTTGTCACCTTTAAGTATTTAAAGTGAGGTCTGTGAGCCTCACTTTAAATACTTAAACTCACTTCAAGTATTTAAAGTGAGTTCCTGGCCACCTTCAGCTCTGAACAGAGAGAGATTCTCTCTTAAAGTGTGTGTGTGTGTGTGTGTGTGTGTGTGTGTGTGTGTGTGTGTGTGTGTGTGTGTGTATTCACCTAGTTGTGCTTGCGGGGATGAGCTCTGCTCTTTCTACTCTGCTCTAAAAAAAAATCCACACACAAACACACACAGAGGAAGCAGCCCGTAACAGCTGTCTAATTCCCAGGTACCTATTTATTGCTAGGTAACAGGGGCATCAGGGTGAAAGAAACTCTGCCCATTTGTCTCAGCCTAGTCCAGGAATCGAACCCGGGCCCACAGGATTACGAGTACCGCGCGCTATCCACTCAGCTACCAGACCCGTGTGTGTGTGTATTATATATATATATATATATATATATATATATATATATATATATATATATATATATATATATATATATATATATATATATAAATATATATATATATATATGTATGTCGTACCTAGTAGCCAGAATGCACTTCTCGCCCTACTATGCAAGGCCCGATTTGCCTAATAAGCCAAGTTTTCCTGAATTAATATATTTTCTCTAACTTTTTTCTTATGAAATGATAAAGCTGCCCATTTCATTATGTATGAGGTCAATTTTTTTTATTGAAGTTAAAATTAACGTAGATATATGACCGAACCTAACCAACCCTACCTAACCTAACCTAACCTATCTTTATATGTTAGGTTAGGTTAGGTAGCCGAAAAAGTTAGGTTAGGTTAGGTAGGTTAGGTAGTCGAAAAACAATTAATTCATGAAAACTTGGCTTATTAGGCAAATTGGGCCTTGCATAGTAGGCTGAGAAGTGCGTTCTGGCTACTAGGTACGATATATATATATATATATATATATATATATATATATATATATATATATATATATATATATATATATATATATATATATATATATATGAATAAAAATGTAAATGTTCGTTTGTTCAAAATCGCTCATCTCCGAAAGTTCTTCACCGATTGCTTTGAAATTTTGACACAGCATTCCATTCGAATATGCGCATTTTTTTATATACCTACTATATACATGCTACACCTGTGACAGGTAAAAACATGTTTTTTTTTTTTTTTTTTAAACAGTGCCATCTATTGGATGTAAAATGAACATACGATATACTAAATATTTTACGATTCCATTTCAATGTTTCCAATTTCATTGTTATATAGAATTTTTATAGATTGAGTTATTTTAATTTTTATTTAATTATTTCGTGTGATACCGGATTGGAATTGAGCTGTGTCGTTTACCATACCGTTAATTCCGTGAGTCTAGTTTTTTGTTTTATTTTTGCATTTCGATTTTTTTCTTAAACCGTTCTTTTTATTTTTCAGTGATGGGAACATCCGATCATTTGATGTTCCCATTTTACTGATGGGGATTATCAGATCATTTGGGAACGCATCGGGCAGGAGGAGTGGGGGATGGTGGGGAAGACGAGGGGACGGGGGAGTGGGGGATGGTGGGGAGTGGGGGATGGTGGGGAGGACGAGGGGACGGAGAAGGGGGTTACTGTGGCTCACGGTGAGCCACAGTAACTCATGGCTGGGTATAGCTACCATAATATATATATATATATATATATATATATATATATATATATATATATATATATATATATTATATATTATATATATATATATATATATATATATATATATATATATATATATATATATATTCATAATCATACAAATATAAGGGTGTTTCCAATTTTCTAACGTTCCTATTTTAGTGTCACTTTGCTCATTCCCTTAGTTCTATTTATCCAAGTGACCTATATCTCAAATTTTAGATAAAATGGATAATATTTTGGGGTTGCGCACATCATAAATTTTGTAAGCTAAACAAAAAATACTAGTTATTCGCAAACAAATTTCACTAGTCACAAATTATATTAGAGATACTTCAAAATAAGAGAGAGCAAACATAACTTCATAACATGGGGATTACCGGAGCATACCCTTGCTTCGGTGCCTGTGTATAGATGTCATCTCGGGGGTAAAGCAGATTAGTTATGGCGATACCGTTCTCGGCTATACTTATTCCAGGATTTAAATAAAATAAAACAGCCATCAGAGGGCTACACTGCTAGATTTTAACTAGAGACCCTTCCTATTTCATCGTAAGTACAGTGTCAATAACAAAAGTTGTCGCAAGGAAACCAGGTAAAACGAAAGGTGATAACAATACGGTATCCCTTCAGTGGAAGTCTAACAACAAGTGGGTTACATGAAGCTCTTGCTTGCATGTGGATGGCAAATTCAACGTCATATTTTGCAAATTTTTTACAGAAGACCACAGACACACCCCTAGGCGGACTGGTGGTACTGTGAACACCATATTTGGTTGTAGATTACCTGGCGGGATGTTAAATAAATGTATCAGCTGCACATGGGATGCAATATTTGGAATAAGATTCACTTTCGAAATATTTAATCAATGAATAGGGTGTACTTGGATGCCGTATAAGCAGAATCACTAGCCAGACGTTTGATAAATGCATTACGAACGTGACTTATCCAAATCCAAAACACACAATTCTTGTTTCTTTTCCCCTCAACCACACCGCATAACGAGAACATAAACACACACACTGATATGCTATTTGGGAGCCCATTAAAACCATCCACCAAAATTTCACACACCAATACATGACTCGATGGAAGAATGCAAAAGAGGTGAGTATGTATTAGAATGTATAGGGAAATATTCTTCAGAATTTTCAACAGAGTTTCGTGATGGTATTAACAAATCTGACCTTCCAGAATCATTAATGAGAATGAAATCAATATTAATAAATCTAAATTTGTGTTTTCGAAGTGTTTATTTTTATTGAGAAAATCTTTCCTCTTCTCAAATTTTACGTTTTTTTCAATATTATAATTGAACTTTAAGCTGTAAATACTATTAGTTTCTAGACATCATCTGAGGACACAAACCTGCCCGTCGTCCACCGTCGCTCGGTAATCCCACAACACTTTAACCAGTCATTTACCTTGAGGGCAGGAGGAGGAGGGTCATCATACACAACAGACAGGCCCTCCCCCTCCCCCCGCACCCATGCACACACACACAGTCCAAAAGGAAAACAGAGAAATGAAGATGAGAAACCCATGGTTTAATCAAAGATGTAGGCTAGCTAAGCAGCAAAGTAAAAGGGCATGGAGAAACTATAGGAATAACAGGACACTGGAGAGCAGAGAAAGATACCAGAATGCCAGGAATGAATATGTCAGGATGAGAAGAGAGGCAGAAAGACAATACGAAAATGACATCGCAAGCAAGGCAAAGACTCAGCCTAAATTGTTGCATAGCCACATTAGGAGAAAAACAACAGTAAAGGAACAGGTTATGAGATTAAGGATAGGGGCGGAAGGATTCACTACAAATGACAAGGAAGTGTGTGAGGAATTGAATAAGAAATTCCAGGAGGTCTTCACCTTAGAACAAGGAGAAATTCCAGAGGTAAGTGAGGGAATAGCTAACCAGGAACCACTGGAAGAGTTTGAGATTACCAGTGGGGAAGTAAGGAAGTGTTTACTAGAGTTGGACGTGACGAAGGCTATAGGCCCAGATGGAATCTCCCCTTGGGTTCTAAAGGAAGGAGCAAGAGAACTGAGCCTACCACTCTCCATAGTGTATAACAAATCACTGGCAACAGGGGAACTGCCAGATATTTGGAAAGCAGCTAACGTAGTCCCGATATACAAGAAAGGGGATAGACAGGAGGCACTGAACTACAGGCCAGTGTCCCTAACCTGCATACCATGCAAGCTGATGGAGAAGATTGTGCGAAAAAAACTAGTGGAGCATCTGGAGCGAAGGAACTTTGTAACACAGCATCAACATGGGTTCAGGGATGGCAGGTCCTGCCTCACAGGGTTACTTGAATTCTACGACCAGGCAACAAAAATAAGGCAAGAAAGAGAAGGGTGGGCAGACTGCATATTTTTGGATTGTCAGAAAGCCTTTGATACAGTGCCACACAAGAGGCTAGTGCGAAAGTTGGAGATGCAGGCTGGAGTGAGAGGGAAGGTACTCCGGTGGATAGAGGAATACCTAAGCAACAGGAGACAACGAGTCTGTGTGAGGGGTGAAGTCTCAGATTGGCGAGACGTCACAAGTGGAGTCCCGCAGGGGTCAGTCCTCGGACCTATACTGTTTCTGGTATATGTAAATGATCTCCCAGAGGGTATAGATTCGTTCCTCTCAATGTTTGCCGACGATGCAAAAATTATGAGGAGGATTGAAACAGAGGATGATAGTAGGAGGCTACAAGATGACCTGGATAGACTGAGTGAATGGTCCAACAAATGGCTGTTGAAGTTCAACCCGAGTAAAGTCAATTGGCAAAGTAATGAAACTAGGCAGTGGAAACAGGAGGCCAGGCACAGGATACAGAATAGGAGATGAAGTACTTAATGAAACAGACAGAGAGAAAGATCTAGGAGTTGATATCACACCAAACCTGTCTCCTGAAGCCCACATAAAGAGAATAACGTCTGCGGCATATGCGAGGCTGGCTAACATCAGAACGGCGTTCAGGAACCTGTGTAAGGAATCATTCAGAATCTTGTACACCACATATGTAAGACCAATCCTGGAGTATGCGGCCCCAGCATGGAGCCCGTACCTTGTCAAGCACAAGACGAAGCTGGAAAAAGTCCAAAGGT
>NC_091158.1:6168338-6188338 GCF_040958095.1 Procambarus clarkii
GTTCAATACAGCAGGGTCATGGATGATTCCTTACATTGGCCATCCGAGTATATGGCGCTGATGATATTAGTTTGACGTGGGCTTCAGGAGACAGGTTCAGTGTGGTATCAACTGTCTGCTTGGTGGTCACGTGATGAGCACCAAGCGTTGACCTCATTGACGTCACTGGTGGTGACCATAACACGTGGGAAGTCTGACGTCACTGTCTCCTCTGGTATATTTCTCACATTAAGCATCTACCAAAATTGTTGACTGCTATTCTCTCAAATAATATGCTCGGATGTTCGCTCTAATTGATCAGTACATTATCATACAATGACCACTGTGCTCAGCGCACCTAGAGCTGTCCTTAGACCCCCAGCAACATATCGATCATCCAAGAATTGATTGATTGTTGCCGCCGGAGGCGGCTAGTTTATTGTGCACCCCATACTCATCCTGTGCGCGGTAGCGCAAAAGCATTACAGAGGGCACAAAAGATCTTTATCAGACCTCATCTTAGATTATTACATTAACAATTTCATCTATCCTTCACACCTTATAGTTACATGTCAGCTAGTTACAGAGAATTATTATAGACTGTGGGTTGGTTGGTGTTGTCGTCGTTGATCCTTCTCTACGGACAACCCAACCCACAACTCGGTAGAGCGCTTATACTTCACTAGGAGATCACCCTTGGCGCTCCTGGCTCTTGGAGAGGGGCTCAACGTCACACGTTTAGGGGATGCGGCTCCAACACTCAACCTCGTTGTCACGTGCACACACCCACTCGAGCCGCTGTAACTCCCCACTCTCTCCTTAGGTGATATGATCTCAATCCCCTATGACTTACTAGTATTACCTCCTACCCTGTCCACAGCAGTGGTTCTTGGTTCTTTCTCTCTCTCTCTCCTTCTTTACTACCTCCTGGGAAGCCTCACTAGGACAAGGGCAAACACCAGCAAATTGGGATACATTTACTGGACAAAGCACATACACGATACATACACACATATAATAATAATGAATCCTATACTCTATAATATCACAATCAGGTTGCACTCCAACACCATCAGAACTCTATTATCAGCTTATCAAGTGGTATCCTATCTCCTGGTTCACCACCTGATACTATCAACCTCCTCAAGTTGATCAAGTCTACATACACTGTTGCACCATCAGCAAGATAATATATATATAGAAAATCAGCACTTGAATGCAATAACATATATCAGTATAAATGTTCATTGATACACAACAATGATCAATCGATCACTGTCAGTCCTGGAACGCATACATCTGTAGGTAGTCCAGTCTACGACTGTAACTCTAAACTTCAGCGTAAAACACTCCTTGACATAAGAATGCAAACAACCACTCACCTCTCACTGCGTCTTGCACACTAATGACAACCAAACACTATCAACTCCCTACAAATAATCCACCAGAACTTCCCTTCCACCTCTGGAAGTTCACTACCCTGATCTCTTCAGGTTCTTCCGGGCTTCACTACCAGGATCCTCTGCAGCTCCTCCAGGCTGCTATCATGAAGTTTCCTTGAGGAACTACGGTGCTTCACCCTTCTGCTAGGTTCCTCCACAGCTCTCTTGGCTGCTACATCACCTCTACAGAAGCACGTGACACTCCTCTTCACTGCTTCTCCTCACAGCTCGAGGTCCTCTGCTTCACTACCTTGGAGTCTCATCAATTACTTCATCTATGCTGGCTTCGAAGTTCTCAGCAACTTCTTCCCCAAAGACAAACCTGCAACCCATCGACACTCCAATAAAATGTTTCCCCTTTAACACATAAACAAAAATATTCACACAATATGTTTGTCTCCAACCTCTATCTGTCCTCTATATACAGTGAGTGGACTCCCCCATTTTGGGCGGGTCCATACTCCACCTCGCCTGGCGGCGGTCCTCACTCGCTGGGAGGGTCTTCCTCCGTCAGGAGCCGGGCTCCCTCAGTCGTCTGTCAGAGCTCAGAGGGGACGGACGTCGCTCCGTGTTCCTCCCTCTTCACTCTCCTATTTCAGGCTTTCTGCCTTATTAAAACATGTCTAACTTATAAATAAACATTGCTACTGTCGCTGGGCACATGACCAACTACAAGCAATCACTATGAACTGGCGTATATCGTGCTTACCACAGATTAACTGGTCGAGGGCGCTTCTCCCTCTGACGGCGTCTGGTCACGGCGCTTCCACGGCCCACAATAATGCCTCTGGGCGATTTAATAAACACTTCGTCTACCAGGACTTGAGACCACAGCTGGTACGTCTGCACACTTCTCTTCTCTTCGAGATATATCACTAGGGGTTCCCTTCTGGCGGGAGCTCAACGGAGCGCGGCTTCCCCCTGCGATGTCTGGCACTCAAGTGAGGTCAAGGTCCTCCGGAAGCGAGCCTCACGCCTCCAGCAAAATGTCCACATCTCCTAGCCAGTCAGTTATCTGTTTTCTTCTTCACTGCCCATAATCTTAAACTGTTATACATATCCAAGCAACTATTTTACATATGGGTTATTACCTCAATATTTGCTAGAACTTTTAGTTAGGTCAGGCTTGCTGAATAACTCTCAAGGAGGGAGACTCGTTTCTCCTGTAGGCTGAGATCATAACAGAATGTTCTATTTCAAGAGCTATATATTTACAGTAAGTCATTATACATTAATGGTAGGTCTTGTCGTTAATACATAGTTGGTTGATCAATGGAGATATTAGTCATGGGGAACTGATGTTTATTAATAGTCTTCACAATACCGAGTTTCTCAGGAGCGAAATATGGATACAGTGCAAGGATTTCAGGTATTTTATCCTTGGTAATAAGATAGGTTGCCATATCATACAGCGTGAACTTTGATTTATCTCTAAATGGCTCAGTTTTACTACAATCCAAGATATAGTGTTCGAGTGTCCCTATCTTCGTCCACACACTTTACACTTTACTTCATCTAGATCCCTATACAAGCCGAACTGCCAGAGATACTTGTAGCCAAGTCTTATTCGAGCTGTGACAACATCTGTTAGTCTACTGACTTTGTTACTTGCCCCATACACATGTTTTACTTCACACATTTCATTGTAATAAACAATGGACCTGTTAGTTCCAGTTTGCACTGTTCTACTTTCTTCAAATCCATCCAGGAGTTCTCGTCTAATGACACTTTTGAGGGACCTATTTGACAACTCAAGATTCCGTTCAATACTGTATTTACCTCAACCTTAGCAAGGGAATTGATTAATTTAGGTCCTGTGGTGCAATCGCGCACTTAGTATCCACATACTGACACTTGTCAGCTTGGAAAAAATCATCCCACACGTACAAGACTTAACTTAAAACAATGATCATATGACAGGTTCTGGGAAAGTAGACTACATGAGAGCGCTGTCTGCGTTTGATGATACGAACTCCCCGCAAGACGGCTTTCTCTCCATTTATGATGTTTGAGTTGGAGGAAACTATTTCACACTTGGAGAGGTTCAGGGCGAGGCCTAAATTGTCGTCTTGCTCCTAATGGCATTCAAGAGGGACTCTATAGAACCAGCTATGGTGCCATCGTCCGAGAACCAACAAAAAAACTCACTGGACACACTTTCGGTGATTTCGTTTAAGACTAAGAAGAAAAGAGGAGCGAGGTGATCACCTTGCTGGACACCGTCGCATTAACTGATCTTGTGTTCACCAAAAAGTAACTCTGAATCGCCACTGTAGAATGATAGTATGCATGAGTCAAGAGGAAGGAAAAAGTGATAAACAGCACGGAGTACTGCATGACCACGTAAAAGGCTTTATCGAAGTCCGGTTTGATGAAAGCCTTTTTGGTCAGAGTTGCCAACACACGCCGGTGCTGCAGAAGCGAGCGGCTGATTTGGTTTCAGCAAGTTAGCTGCTTACCCACTGACTATTCTTGTTCCAACCAGCAACTCAACTAGACTATTGGGCGTCTGGGAACACTAAGCGCATAGGTTCGAACCCGCAAGGACTTTGTTGATTTATTCATTTAAAATGCAACCGTTGCGCCCCTTTCTTTCTATATTATTTTTCTCTACAAAGAGCGGGGTACTTATACCAACCGACCATTCAATCTTTCAGGGTATACACAGCGCCTATTTTTATAATCCATTATCTATATTAATAATTTATCAACCTTATCCAATTCAAACCAGTTGAATTAAAATAAATATGTCTAAACAGCCTGACAGGAAATAATAATGGATACCATCTCACTACCTGTATAGGGCCATACACAACTATAATAAAAGTATAGATGTATGGTATTCATCGCGACGTGAACGAAAGTTTTATCGAAGATGCGTCTGTTTACTGGAAGAAAATGTTGACTGATAATTTCTGCACGACCACTTGGTACCCCGCAAGTAATCCTTCCACAAGTTCCACCCTTTCCCTTTCATCTTCAACCCTTACCCCTTTTACCTTTCCTCCTCTTTTGCTTCGGTTGCCTTATGCCATCCATAGCCCTAGACATACAGAAGCTCACTGTCAGTACGGTATCAGCCAAAGAACTGGCCTCCCAAAATCCTGGTCACAGTACTTGCCTCTTGCCCTGACCCATTTCTTATTACAACAGTACTGACAAAACTGGCAAGTTTGCGCAACCGAGGTAATACATTACTTACCCGTTAACAGAAGTCTGGGTCATGAACATGCCGAGGAAGGCCTTGGCAACGCTGTGCCAGATCTGCGTCAACAGCCATTCGGACTGACTGAAACAGTTGTCCAGGAACTGCTGCGTCTCCTCGTCCAGAGACAGCTGCACGAACCTGTGCCTGACATCGTCAGTCAGTGCCAGCTCATCAATCTCGTACAGCTGAAAATAAAAAAAGTCTGCATCAGTAAATTGGTCTCTGGCGCCTTATACCGAGTACAGCAGCAGCACTACCCCTGCATATATTAAGACGCCGCACCCTTAACGTACAAGACAATTCATGACTGATACAGCTGCATCTGTAATACTTCAAAGCTTACGCGATACTACCGGCTATAGTCGCTGTAACGTAAACTTGTTTCATTAATTATTACACAAACTAAAATATTAATCAAATAACAAAAATATTAGATTTTAAGGGTTAGGAAATGATGCACCATCTCAATACCCCAACAAACATCTCGATTAAGCAAGTTGAGTGCAATACGCTGAGAGGGAAGACAGGGCCCAAGTAGCTGGAGCAAGGTGTGCCTGTATCACATTTCACTTAGTCATTAATTTCGGTTTAGCTCCATCCCAAAGTGTGTTGCAAATCAGAAGTCTATGAGAAATGGAACCAAAAAGGATGGCCATGGAACACAACAAAATAATCCTCCCCCCCCCCCATCCCCCTTTACCTATCCCTACCGCACATATTAGTCTCGGAACACAATGTAGAGATGACATCTCCTGTGCCAGGTAAGTACGACGGGTTCGCCATAGCCCGTGCTGCTTGGAACTTTTTGTTCCGAGTAGCTAAATCTAACCAACAACGATGTAGACCAACATAAACAAAGGTACGAACACACAGCCACACGGACGGTACTGTCATGCCACACGGACAGCCACATGGACGGTACTGTCATGCCACACGGACAGATGGAGTGAAGTACGATGGACATTGATGTTGTTTTAGATTCATCTACTCTGAACAAAAAGTTCCAAGCAGCACGGGCTACGGAGAGCCCGTAATGTGATGGACAGACAAAAGGGCGCACGGTGAGACGGACGGAAAAACGGGTGTACGGTCAAACACACGGATAACGTGCCATACAACGAGATCGACGGATAAACTGACGGATAAACTAGCTTACTGTGTAATGGGGGGACTAACATGAATAACAAAACACACAATGAAAATTTATTAGCATATTTGTGGGCAAGTTATTAAGTCACAAATCGAGAGTAATACAAGTGACGGAGGAAAACTTAGGTCAGTCTCTGACCAAACTTTTATTTCATGTCAACTAAAATATAAATAATTCTTAAGTCGTGAATTAAAAGAATGAGTAAATTTGAAGTAATTGGTTTCCAACTAATTGGAAGTAAAAAAAATTGGTAACATTCGTGTGGTTTGGCCAGAGTTCGTGCCGACTTGCCCAGCGGGTTAAATATACTATACTGGACGAGGTACCTGGCAGTGCCTGGGTCTGTCTCCCCTCAGACACACACACACACACACACACACACACACACACACACACACACACACACACACACACACACACACACACACACACACACACTGTATTTACTGTGTGCGTCTGCAAAATCGAGCCATTAGCTCTTGGACCCCGCGTTTCTAACCAATCTATTTTTCCTCTATTATATCTACTAAGTATATTTCTCTCTAGCACACACACATCTCCAGGAAGCAGCCCGTAGCAGCTGTCTAACTCCCAGGTACCTATTTATTGCTAGGTAAACAGAGAAATCAGGGTAAAAGAAACTGCCTACTTGTTTCCGCCTCCGCCGGGAATCGAACCCGGGCCATTAGGACTACGACCCCCGAGCGTTGTCCACTCAGCCGCGAGGCCACGACACACGAGTACACAAGGTGTGTACTCACCAAGTTGCGCTTGCGGGGGTTGAGCTTCGGCTGTCTGGTCCAGCCTCTCAACTGTCAATTAACCTTTTTACAATCTATGTGTACTCACCTATTCACCTATTTGTACTCACTAATGTGTGCTTGTGGGGGTTGAGCTCTGGCTCTTTGGTCCCGCCTCTCAACTGTCAATCAACTGATGTACAGATTCCTGAGCCTATTGGGCTCTATCATATCTACACTTGAAACTGTGTATGGAATCAGCCTCCACCACATCACTGCCTAATGCATTCCATTTGTCAACCACTCTGACACTAAAAAAGTTCTTTCTAATATCTCTGTGGCTCATTTGGGCACTCAGTTTCCACCTGTGTCCCCTAGTGCGCGTGCCCCTTGTGTTAAATAGCCTGTCTTTATCTACCCTATCAATTCCTTTTAGAATCTTGGATGTGGTGATCATGTCCCCCCTAACTCGTCTGTCTTCAATTTTCTTCTGTTTCTCTTCTGTTTACCAGCGTGTGTGTGTGTGTGTGTATTCACCTAGTTGTATTCCTAGTTGTGCTTATGGAGGTTGAGCTCTGTTCTTTCGGCCCGCCTTTCAACTGCTAATCAATCAACTGTTACCAACTACTAACTTTTTTTTTCTTCACACACACATACACACACCCAGGAAGCAGCCCGTAGCAACTGTCTAACTCCCAGGTACCTATTTACTGCTAGGTAACAGGGCATCAGGATGAAGGAAACTCTGCCCATTTGTTTCTCCGCTGGCTGCCGGGATCGAACCCTGGTCCCTAGTCCACGAGTCTGGTGCGCTGTCCACTCACCGCCCCTAGATGTGTGTGTGTGTGTGTGTGTGTGTGTGTGTGTGTGTGTGTGTGTGTGTGTGTGTGTGTGTGTGTGTGTGTGTGTGTGTGTGTGTGTGTGTGTGTGTGTCTGTGTCTGTGTCTGTGTCTGTGTCTGTGTCTGTCATTACGTGTCCCTGGTGGCCGGGGCTTTGGACAATATTACACAGAAATAATTGTTTTGAAATTCTCTAGAACGTTTTAAATTAAAAGGTCCAGCTGATGCCTTATCACCAGGAGGTTAAGAGAGTTCTGGCACAGTGCTAATTGACTGGTGGCGACCTCTACCCGACCATGTTGGGCACGTATTCCGCAGCAATCATATTGGAACATTAGGTCTGGCCTCCACCTCAAACGTTCTAATTTAGAAAGATAACGCCTCGTGTTGAGTCAGTTACTTTACAGCCCCGCTCCTGTGCCAGGTAAGTTGCTGAATCTAAAGTTTCTGAATCGAGAGTCCCGAGTGGCCAGCGCGTTTACTTTGAGAAAATTAGAGTACTCAGAACAGGCTACTTTAATGGCCTGAATGTCTCTGGCCATTCATAGAGTGGATAATCTGAATCTGAAGCTAATGCTAATTGTTCTACATAGTTCTACATAGAGCCTGCTCATCACCAGAGCCTGCTCATCACCAGAGCCTGCTCATCACCAGAGCCTGCTCATCACCAGAGCCTGCTCGTCACCAGAGCCTGCTCGTCACCAGAGCCTGCTCGTCACCAGAGCCTGCTCATCACCAGAGCCTGCTCATCACCAGAGCCTGCTCATCACCAGAGCCTGCTCATCACCAGAGCCTGCTCGTCACCAGAGCCTGCTCGTCACCAGAGCCTGCTCGTCACCAGAGCCTGCTCGTCACCAGAGCCTGCTCGTCACCAGAGCCTGCTCGTCACCAGAGCCTGCTCGTCACCAGAGCCTGCTCGTCACCAGAGCCTGCTCATCACCAGAGCCTGCTCATCACCAGAGCCTGCTCATCACCAGAGCCTGCTCATCACCAGAGCCTGCTCATCACCAGAGCCTGTTCATCACCAGAGCCTGCTCGTCACCAGAGCCTTCTCGTCACCAGAGCCTACTCATCACCAGAGCCTGCTCATCACCAGAGCCTGCTCATCACCAGAGCCTGCTCATCACCAGAGCCTGCTCATCACCAGAGCCTGCTCATCACCAGAGCCTGCTCGTCACTAGAGCCTGCTCATCACTAGAGCCTGCTCATCACCAGAGCCTGCTCGTCACTAGAGCCTGCTCATCACCAGAGCCTGCTCATCACCAGAGCCTGCTCATCACCAGAGCCTGCTCATCACCAGAGCCTGCTCATCACCAGAGCCTGCTCATCACCAGAGCCTGCTCATCACCAGAGCCTGCTCATCACCAGAGCCTGCTCATCACCAGAGCCTGCTCATCACCAGAGCCTGCTCATCACCAGAGCCTGCTCATCACCAGAGCCTGCTCATCACCAGAGCCTGCTCATCACCAGAGCCTGCTCGTCACCAGAGCCTGCTCATCACCAGAGCCTGCTCATCACCAGAGCCTGCTCATCAGCAGAGACGCACTCATCAATAGTCGCAGCAATACACAACCTTCAGTGACACACTTACACAACTACGTGTTTACCCTCGACTACCCCAATAGCAGGAAGCAAAAACCCGCCAACTGTGCTGCCGTGTATGAGTGGATCTGTTGATTACGTGCACCCAAAAGAAGGTTTGGACCTGGGAACTGGAGGCACCTTGGCTTCCCACCACCACCACCAGTAGGGTTCCCAGTTCCGATAACACCAGACATTCTCAAAGCCTACCAACGCGGAAATGCCCTTCTATTAAGGTTCATTTGCAACATTATGATGATCCCTGCCTACCCTTGAATTACCTTCCATTCCAGATCCCTAAGCCACCGCTCCCCCTTTTCTTCCCCCTCCCCACCCCAGGCCACCCCTACTCGTCTTCCTCCCCTTCCCACACTACATAACCTGTTGCAATGGTTGCTCGTTTTTCATTCGGAGCTGGAGAGGGGAGACCGCCATTGTTAGTTTACTTCCCAAACAACGCGGATAATTTCTTGCCTCTATCCGCTGTATTTGTACACCCACCGGAATCCTTTCATCTCATCTCCATACAACGCTGAAGAATGGTGGACGTTCAAACGTTATGAACTGCAATTCTCCTTACAGACATTATTCAGTTATGCAGGATGCAACTGCAAGCCGCGCACAGCCTGACACACTCCTCCACATCCTCCATTTTAAACCTTTTAACTAATAACAGCATAGAAAAAGAAAGAGAGAGAGAGAGAGAGAGAGAGAGAGAGAGAGAGAGAGAGAGAGAGAGAGAGAGAGAGAGAGAGAGAGAGAGAGACAGAGAGAGACAGAGAGAGACAGAGAGAGACAGAGAGAGACAGAGAGAGACAGAGAGAGACAGAGAGAGACAGAGAGAGACAGAGAGACAGAGAGACAGAGAGACAGAGAGACAGAGAGACAGAGAGACAGAGAGACAGAGAGACAGAGAGACAGAGAGACAGAGAGACAGACAAAGAGACAGACAAAATCCAGAGACCTTATTTCTAAAGTCCCAATATTAATCTTAACAAGTGACACCTAATATGCAAAGCCGAATTCACTAAACAAATTTCCAGTTCAAATCCCCATATAATGGAGGTGAAGGGTGGGCCCAACCCCGCCTGGGACACCTACCGTGCAGGGGCTGCTCCTTGGCCGCCCCTGCAACACTTGCAACAGCTGCACCAACACCGGCAACGTTACAAACAAACACAACACATTCAACATCGAATTTATAGCTTTCGTTTTTTGCTACATCTGCTCTCTTGCTGAGGGCTGGAGGTGGCTTACCAGGCCCCTTCATGCCTATCATATCGTCGTCTCCTCCACGCTCGACAAGGATCGTTATACTTCCTGAAAATATACTTACATTGGTCTACTTCACCCTCAATTCTCTCTCATTATCTATCAGGCTTTGCTCCCTTATTATAAATCTTCCCTCTCAGCCATCATCCTTTTTCCTTCTCCATTCCCATCCTCCCTCCGTATCCATTCCAATCCTTTTCCCCGTTATCCACTTCCATCTATCCTCCTGATCTATTCTCATCCATCCTTTTTATCTATTCCCATCCACCTTCCTATTCCGTCCTCATCCGCCCTACCTTCACACCCTCACCCTCCCCCCCTCTCCCTCTCTCTCTCTAGTCCTCTCATTCACCTCACCCTCCCCCTCTCTCCTTCCTGACTTCCCCCCCCCCCTCTCCTTCCCCCCTTCCCCCCCCCTGACTTCAATAACCTGTTGCACTGCCATATGTGCACAAGGGGGAAGGAGGGTGACCTAAACGCTCCCCTTGCAACGCCATAAATCACAACTGAAGCCGAGGTTTAGAAACATTTGCAACACCCACCCTATTGCAACCTGTCTACTAACCATTAATTCTCACCCGAATTGACTACTACTACTACTACTCCTCTTCCCCTCAATACCACCTCTTCCTGCCCTCCCCTCTTCCCTCCCTTTGACTCTTCCCCTCAACCCTGCCCCCTCTTCATGATGACTCCTTCTCCTACTGCCCTTCTTCGACTCCTCTCCCTAGCCCACTATTCTACCTTAAAGTACATTGCTAATGGTTCCGCGAGCCAACGTTCCTGCGGCCCGGTCTCTGACCTGGCAGACTGGTTGATCTGGTATTCTTTGGAGGTGTTTATCAAGTTCTCTTCTGAACACCGTGAGAGGTCGGCTAGATATGCCTCTTCTATTTACAGGGTGTGTTGAAAAGTATCGAGCCTTTGATGTTGACAGTGTGCTCTCTCTCAGCGTACCTTTTGTACCTCTGCTTTTTAACATGACTATTTTGCACTTCCTGCCATGTCTTCTGGTCTCGTGTAGTGTTATATTTGTAGATTTGGAACCAGATTATACTAATAGTTTCCAAGTGTATATTATTTTCTCCTGTCTGCACTCTAGAGAATACAGATTTAAACATGCAAGTGGTCGCAACAATATATACAATTTATTGTGTAAATTTGGATTGCATAAGATTTTTGCACGTTCTCCAGATAAGCCATTACTACAGCTGTGAACAGGGCTGTTATTGTGCAAAAATATGCCACCCTAGAGAGCACCAATCTTTATAAAAGTGTCATAGGTCTGGCATCTCTTGTTTGAAAGATTTTTGTTATCCAACTTGTCATTTTTCATGCAGTTGCGACAGTTACTTTATTGTGTTTCTTACAAGTAAGGTCTTCCGATATGATTACTCTGAAATATTTTATAGTGCTTTTTCGCTCTATAGTGTGATTTGACTGCATTTTATATGTGGCTTCCATTTTGATATTTTTGTTTTTCCCATATGGCAGGAGCAGGAACTTTTCATTGAACAACATATTATTTTCAGTGGCCAATTGAATGACCTGATTTACATCAGTTTGGAGGTTTGCTGTGTCCTCTATAAAGTGACTACGTCCATAAAAATCCAACGGTCATCTGCAAATGATGATACGGTATAGTTTGTATCCTTGTCCATGTCTGATATGAAGATGAGAAAAAGTACCTGAGCAAGCACATTACCCTGGGGACGAAGCATCCTTGATTTGATTGTTGCCGCCAAAGGCGGCTAGTTTATTGTGCACCCCATACTCATCCTGTGAGCGGTAGCGCAAAAGCATTACAGAGGGCACAAAAGGTATTTATCAGACCTCATCTTAGATTATTACATAAACAATTTCTTCAATCCTTCACACCTTATAGATACAATGTCAGCTAGTTACAGAGAAAGTGCTATTACAAGAGCTACATATTTACAGTAAGTCATCATACATTAATGGTAGGTCTTGTCGTTAATACATAAGTTTGGCCAATGGGGATGTTACAGAGTCATAGGGGAGCTTCTGTTTATTATTAGTCCTCACAATACACTACTTGTTTCTGAATCTCATATGTCGTTCATCTACTGGAAGCAAAATGTGGGTACAGTGCAAGGATTTCAGGTAATTTATCCATGGTAATAAGATAGGTTGCCATATCATACAGAGTGAGCTTAGATTTATCTCTAAAAGGCTCAATTTTACAACAATCCAAGATATAGTGTTCGAGTGTGTCCCTGCCTATGTCCACACACTTTACACTTTACTTCATCTAGATCCCTATACAAGCCGAACTGCCAGAGATACTTGTAGCCAAGTCTTATACGAGCTGTGACAACATCTGTTAGTCTACTGACTTTGTTACTTGCCCCATACACATGTTTTACTTCACACATTTCATTGTGATGAACAATGGACCTGCTAGTTCCAGTTTGCACTGTTCTACTTTCTTCAAATCCATCCAGTTCTCGTCTAATGACACTTTTAAGGGACCTATTTGATAACTCAAGATTCCGTTCAATACTGTCTTTATTTACTGCAGCCTTAGCAAGGGCGTCAACTTTGTCATGTTCCTGCATGCCAATGTGAGAAGGAATTTTTATATTTACCCTCTTGCTAAGTATTCTTATATATCTACGTCTAGCTTCCAAGACAAGCACGTTATTACTTGATTGCAAACTGTTTATTGCTCGTAGTGAGAATAGGGAGTCAGAAATAATTAAGCTGTCTACTTCAGTGTTGTCAATAATTTCGAGTGCTACCAGTATCGCTACCAACTCGGCTTGCATTGTTGACGCCCAGTTACTAATTCGGATATTTCTTTGAATTGTGCTGCCATCGGGCTGATGAGCAATAACAGCACTTCCTGCCCTCCCTGTAGCTGTATTGAGTGATCCGTCAGTGTATATGGTCTGTGCTATGTTGTTTTCAGCTTGTATATTGTGAATGTGTTCTATGGTGCTTAATTTAGCAGCAAGCTGAGCATGAGGGTTGTTTGTGATTAGTTTCTTGGTGGGGTATGCAGGGGTCAGGATGTCAAAAGGTACTATCTGCCAGGGTGGAAGGAAGTGCTGTACTCTTTCATCTGTATATACATCGTGCAGTCCCATCATTTTAATATGAGTGGCAGTTCTTTGAATCCATTTAGACTCGCTAGTTCCATTTCGTTAGAACACATACGAAGCATCCTAAAGTGGATGATCCGGACTTTACTTTGTTGACTATTTCACAATGTTTTCTTTTTCAGTAATTGTTTTCGTGCTATTTTGTGTGCAGTAACACCATGGTCACTCCTGTCGCAAGTTTTCCTGAAAGTGGTGTATAGTGCATCAGATTTTTGCATGTCTTCCATGGCAGCTTTGGCAATGTCATGATACTCTAGCAATTGTGAGAGGGAGGAGTGCCGTGTTCTCATCCCATGTTGCCTAGGGTTACACTCTGTGACTGATATATAGCAGAAAAACAAGGGAGGGGGGGGGGTTATAATTAATATAAGCAGCAAGGCTTAAGTATAAAACAAAAATAATAAATTAAAATGGGAAAATGATAGATGGAAGGATACTTCCAGGTCACAAACTAAAGTTATTTTATTACACTAAAAATGTGTTTACATAGCTTATATACATCATGTGCAAATTGACTACCACAAAATAGCAATGCCATTTAACAGCTATAAAGTAATTTACAAGAATAAGGCACTAACCTTTTATTACAGAACTGCAAAGTTTCTTAACCAGTACAAAATTAACAGAGAAACACTCCCTAAATTCTGTCTATGCTAATATACTCAACCTTGGCCCAAAAACCAACTTACAGACTAAAAAGAAATCCCTCGCTGAGAACCCACATTAAGCGTGACCTCCTTTGGCAAGGGCCACTCACCAGCACGTCTACAAGCACTCAAGGCCTCAATAATTACCAACCGGCCAATATCAGTATAGTCTCTATTGCTGGACGACTGACTGAAATATATGACTGTCAATATGGTGTTTCAGTAACCAGGGGCCAGATTCACGAAAGCATTTACGCAAACACTTACGAACCTGTACATTTTTTCTCAATGTTTGGCGGCTTTGTATCCAATTATTAAACAGTTAATGAGCTCCGAAGCACCAGGAGGTTGTTTATAACAATAACAACAGTTGAATGGGAAGTTTTCATGCTTGTAAACTGTTTAATAAATGTAACCGAAGCCGTCAAAGATTGAGGAAAGATGTACACGTTCGTAAGTGCTTGCGTAAGTGCTTTCGTGAATCTAACCCCAGGACACCGCTCCGCCTCATCCCCAAGAGTTCTCCACCTTACCTAATGGCAGACAATTATTGCAGACAACTTTGGTACGCACGGAGAGGCCAGAGGACGACAATAAATACCTTGTACCACCTAACTACCCTGAACCTGAAACGACTTGTTGTATCATTGTAACAACAGTTGTTATACTAAGAGTGATTCTTCCTTCATCATAAACAGTACTCTATATTACGTGGGTCACCTCCATCTCCCTCTTTCTTACATTTCGTTTGCATTCCACTACACTCCCTCCTCTCTCCCCTCGTGCAATGTTTTCATCACCCCTCATTCTCTATTTCCCCTTCCCGAGCGGCAAAAAACTCTGACCGCAAAACGTCCCTCCGGCTAACCATTGTGCACTTTGTTGCAAGATCAATAAGCATCAAATTCCCATTGCAAAAACCTTTTTCATTAAACCCAGACTCCGTAAAATCGCTGTCTTGTATCCATCTCTAGGGATCGAGGGGTAAATTCGACCTAAATGTATCCGTCTCCAAGACCTCTAATTGACTGGCCCGGGTCGGCCAAATTTCCCCTCGGATTTAACCTTTATCTGTTCATTGTCAACACGGCTGCAACATGCCCACCGGGACCTGTTAAGCATAATGGTAAAAAATGCTGAATGCTTAATTACGGTACAGGGGGAGAAGAAAGACGGGGAGAGGGGTAGTGGGAGGGATGGGAGGGGGGCGGAATGGAGAGGGGAGTAGTGTGGGATGGGAAGAGTGTCAAAGGGAGGGGTGGGGTGGGGGGATTTGTGGCGTCGGGGGAGATGGATGGAATAAGGGGAAGAGTAGAGAGGGTGAGACGTTCACGGAGAGGCTGGAGCAGAAGGGAGGCGCAGTACCGTAAAGAAGGGAATAGGAAAGACGAAGGAAAGCTGGACGAGGAACTATAGGACGGAAGAGAAGAGGGACGGACAGACACACGCGGAGAGGGAAACAGAGGATACAAAGCAAACGTTTTATTTCCCAGGGCGCTCGAGCTCATCCCAGTCAAGCTGTTGTAAATAGTACAGTTATTTAAGACATTACCCGTACCGGAGTGTAGGCGTCGGGGCCGGCGAGTGTCATCGTCGCCTTATTAACCAGCGCCACTGTCGTCCTGGGAAATTTAGGGCCTGACATTATTTATATTCCAAAGGGGGACTATGAGGACTCGCAGGTTAAAGCGGAGGCTTTCTTAATGACTCGGGCCGCCTCACTCCTCTGGCTGGCCCCCCCTCACTGCTGGGGCCCTGCTGGGCGGCGGAGACGTTTGGGCACCGTGCAGGTGAGGACGGCGCCAGCAGGGCGGATAAGGGAAAAGAGGAAGGGGGGGGGGAGAGGGGCAAGGTAAAAGGGGAGGAAGGAAGAAAGGGAGAGAGGGAAGAAAGGGAGAGAGGGAAGAAAGGGAGAGAGGGAAGAAAGGGAGAGAGGGAAGAAAGGGAGAGAGGGAAGAAAGGGAGAGAGGGAAGAAAGGGAGAGAGGGAAGAAAGGGGAAGAAGAAAGTTAAAGAAGGGAGAAAGGGGGAGAAGGAAGAAACCAGTACAACACCTTTGTACTGGTTAAAATGTGTTGTACTGGGGGTAAGGAAGGGGAGGAGAAGGAGGATGGAGATGGGAGAAGGGAGTAAAGACGGAAACAGAATAAAGATGACAAAGAAAAAGCAGGGACGAGGAGGAGGAGGAGGAGGAATGAGGAGACAGCAGTGAGGGAGAGAGAACAGTAATGAAGAAAGAACAGAAAGGAAGAGAGAACAGTAAGGAAGAGATAACAGTAAGGAAGAGAGAACAGTTAGGGAGAGATAACAGTAAGAAAGATAAGGAAGAGAAGAGTAACGATAGAAGATTAAGGGGAGAACAGGAAGAGAGAACAGCAAGGAGACAGCAGTCAAGAGAGAACAGGAAGGATGAGAACAAGGAGAGAAGAATTGTACTTAATCTCTATAACATAAATATCTGCTCCTTATTCTGCCCCAGCAGGAGTTTGAGGCACCTTTAATTACACAGGTTCCCCAATAACCACAGTCGCAGAGTACACAGGTTCCCCAATAACCACAGTCGCAGAGATAATGTGCTTAACATTATAATATAAATGCTCTATATCTAGGATATACACCACAGGCTATATATCCCATGATGTACTCCCAAAATATACATCTAGGATCTACATCCAGGATCTACACCCAGGAGATATATACATAAATATACACGCAGGATATATGCCGGATCTATACCCACAATCATTCCCCAGCTTGTCCCAGCGAACACACTACAATAGGTATACCCAGAGATCAGGTTTACAGCCTCCCACAGTCAAAGACTGCCAGACCTGACGCCCATTTCATTAATTCATTTATTCACCAAATACCCATCCCGTGGGCGGTGGTGGAAAGGGTTACAGAGGCACATAATGGGTTCAGGAACTAAACTCCAGAGTTTAGCTAAGCAAGTGACAATCTTGTGAAGCTGGTCGCACAATTTTTAATACACACACACACACAGGTATATAGACACACTTGCCACCAGACTCGTATCCGAGCTGAAGGGTATGAGCTACGAGGAGAGACTACGGGAACTAACCGTCACGTCGGTGGAAGAAAGATTTAGGGGAGACATGATCACCACATACAAGATTCTCAGGAACTTATCGGGTAGATAAGGTCAATCTATTTAACACAGGGGGCACACGCACAAGGCAGGACAGGTGGAAACTGAGTATCCAGATGAGCCATAAAGATATTAGAAAGATTTTTTTAGTCAGAGCAGTTATGCATTAAGAAGTAATGTGTTGGAGGCAGACTCCATACACAGTTCCAGGTGTAGATATGATACAGCCTAAAAGGCACAGGAATCTGTACACCGGTTGATTGACAGTTAAGAGGCGGGACCAAAGAGCCGAAGCTTAAACCTCCGCTTCGGGGGTTGTGTCCGGCAAGCACAACGAGGCAAGTATATTTGCACAAAATATTATATATATATATATATATATATATATATATATATATATATATATATATATATATATATATATATATATATATATATATATATATATACACACACACACACATATATTGTGACGGTAAAAAATATCTGTTATTGCATTCATCTCTAGACAGATGGAATGCCAGTCACAAAATTAAAAATAAACGTAAAAAAAAAAAAGTTAAGCTGCAAGTTGTCTTCACTGTGAAGTTAACTGTAGGAGAAAACATACAGAACAAAAATGTAAAAAATACTTTAATAGAAATCTTACTTTAAAATAAAAATGTTATTAAATTTGGCTTTATACAGAGTGCAAAGTAAACAAGATAAACAATTAAATTTACGTTACGTTAATACTAGAAAATATGGTGCAGGAATACTGAGAGTCAAACTGAATAGCTCTGTTACCACACCGGGGTGTGTCAACAGGTCTACTCAACAAGAGCACTCAGGAGTAATCTATATCTTTGAGAGTTGTTGTTGTTGTTGTTAAAGATTCGCTACCTGGAACAAGAAGTTCCAAGTAGCACGGGCTATGGTGAGCCCGCAGTGGATCTTGGAGAGCTTGGTAGCCCTATTTATACAGATGTCCATCTGTTTAAATTCATTTATTAATGAATTTATACAGAATTTATTCAGCGCCGGACAGATGGCGCTGGTGACTTCTTTAACTATGAACCGGCTCACTTAAACTGCTTGTTTAGGAGGGCGTGGTCTCCCAGTGACCCAGGTACGAGGTGGGGTGACGGGCCGTGGTACGTGGTAAAGGGGGGAGACTGGTGGTACTGTCTAGACGTCTGGAAGTAGTAGTAGTTGTTCTTGGCTGGGGTTCTTGATTAAATAGACGTGAATGAGTAGAATAGGTGATAAGGGAGTAGACCAAATCTCTTCCTAGAGATTTTACCGTGACAATATATAATCTTGTTATATCACAAGTGGTTGCCGGAGTGACCTACAACAGACTCTGTACTAAGCACCTGTGGTGAGTGAGCAACTCACTCAAAGGTTGTACTTATAAAGTAGTCTCCGGGCTGCCTATATCACCACAACCGTTAAGATACCTCACCCACTTAACACTTCTACTGACGCCGCCGCCGCTGCCGACAAGAAGGAAGGAAGGAAGAGAGGGCGGGAGTAAGGGAGGGAGCATAAGTACCCAAGTGTTGGTGTGAAGGCCCAGGCCGCCTTAACACCAGCCTCACGCTCCTCATACCTCCCCTGGCTGTACTTGATTCACTCATTACGGAATTGTGATCCAGAAACGGTCCTCATCAGACGCCGCCACCACCCATCTCCCCCTCTCGGCTAAGAAACCTTGTGGTTTCGGAGACTCGGGATGGTGTAGAGGAAGAAGATGTGTACGGTAGTGGAAGCTGTAGTGTAGAGGAAGCTATAGTGTAGTGGAAGCTGTAGTGTAGAGGAAGCTGTAGTGTAGAGGAAGCTAAAGTGTAGTGGAAGCTGTAGTGTAGAGGAAGCTATAGTGTAGTGGAAGCTGTAGTGTAGTGGAAGCTGTAGTGTAGAGGAAGCTGTAGTGTAGATAAAGCTATAGTGTAGTGGAAGCTGTAGTGTAGTGGAAGCTGTAGTGTAGTGGAAGCTGTAGTGTAGAGGAAGCTGTAGTGTAGTGGAAGCTGTAGTGTAGTGGAAGCTGTAGTGTAGTGGAAGCTGTAGTGTAGTGGAAGCTGTAGTGTAGTGGAAGCTGTAGTGTAGAGGAAGCTATAGTGTAGTGGAAGCTGTAGTGTAGAGGAAGCTGTAGTATAGAGGAAGCTGTAGTGTAGAGGAAGCTGTAGTGTAGAGGAAGCTGTAGAGTAGAGGAAGCTGTAGTGTAGAGGAAGCTGTAGTGTAGAGGAAGCTGTAGTGTAGAGGAAGCTGTAGTGTAGAGGAAGCTGTAGTGTAGAGGAAGCTGTAGTGTAGAGGAAGCTGTAGTGTAGAGGAAGCTATAGTGTAGTGGAAGCTGTAGTGTAGAGGAAGCTATAGTGTAGAGGAAGCTGTAGTGTAGAGGAAGCTGTCGTGGAGAGGAAGTGTAGAAAGGGAAGTTGATACCAAGGTTAAGAGTCACCAGCTTTGCAGGTGACTGCCATAGGCAGGTCGAGGTCGACCCCGTTGCTCCCATTCAGAGAGAGTCAGCTCCCATGGCGACCCCCACGAAATCAGTGGAAGGTGACTGGTCGGGGAGTCCCTAGAATTTGAACACTGCTAATTGAAAACCTATCCTGCTAGATCGACAGCAAGAACCTCATACTAGCAATTATAAATGACCTGATCGCTGCATAGAGTAAAGGGAATTTCTTCGAATCTCTTTTGTATGGAACCATATATATATAACCCATGATAATGACAACATACATTGCAGCTAAATTAGCGTGAAGCAAAGATGAAGTTAAAATATAGCTAGGTATTCCCATCTGTTGTCAAGACTATATTACTCCAAACACTCAGGTCTGATAGGAGAGAAATTACTGACTCCCAACGACCTGAAACCACCAGCATAAAAAGCTATGATTTGTTCTGATCTGAAACCAATGTTTATGGG
>NC_091158.1:6191897-6344397 GCF_040958095.1 Procambarus clarkii
CACACACACACACACACACACGAGACTAATAAATCATTGCATTAATTTAAGAACATTCAGAAGGCAGGACTAGGTGCCCCCCGGGGCACCTTGGTATGTTGGCCACCCTGCAAGCACATCCCTTTCTGCGGCATCGAAACCCTATGCATCACCACTATACTTCTCATCTTAAACAATACACCAAGATATCAGTCCCTCATACTTTAATCTCTCTCTCCAACCTTGAACAGACATTCTATTTTATAGATAAACTTATCAACGTTACAAGGTTGCGCTAGTAATTGTTATGCTTCAAGGTTACTTTAGTACATATATGCTGCAAGACTGGTTGAAATTGATGGAACTCTGTGGTTCCATCTCTGCCACCACTTTCAGCTCCACCCACTTCATGTTTTTTTTTTTTTTTTTTTTTTTTTTTTTTTTTTTTTTTTTTTTGTAGGGATATTCGAACTAGGGCCCTAAGCCTCTTCCTGGCCCACTAAGTGTTACTTCTTTCTCGTTTCTGTTTCACCTAGGTGGAGTATGAATCTTTATGACTCCTATGTTCACTTCAGTAAGATGATGCCCAATGTGTTTAACAACAACTTCTGCTCTGTTGAATCTTAATTGAAATCTTACTGGATTTTTAACTGTGCACTGTGTTAGATAGAACACTGTGTTAGACTACTGTGTTCCAGTGGTCTCACGGGCATTTCTCCACAGTGCTGACATTTCCTCTCATCTTCCGGAACCTGTAAGCCTATTTCCCATGCACATGGGTATCCAAGCCTGATACGATGTAAGTGTACTTCTGTTGTTCTACTGCTCCCTTTCATCAAACTAAGTGGTTCGTAGTTGGTTGAATTCTTGCACCAACCCGCAGATGCTGATGTTGCAACTGTTGTGGTCATTGTACATCTTCTGCATTGCTCTATTTCTAATTACTTTCTTAATCTGGAGCCGACTTCCCTTCAATGGGAGCAATGGAGTCGACCCCGAGCAGTCAATGACTGTCTTTCCTTCCCCGTCAGTGACCATGCCAAGTTAGGCGTGGTTACCCCCAAGTAACTGGCCTTCAGCCTCGGACAGACACACATTCACTCTTACCGATGCAAATATACGCACACAAACCTTAATACTGGCAAGAGATATTCCACTCGCGCACACCCAGAAAACACTCTGGGGGTGGTATCACACCGACCTTCCTCCCGAAGGCCACATCAAATGAATAACAACCGTTTCATATGCAAAATTGGCCATCATAACTACTGCAGTTATATATCTTAATAAGGAGTCGTTCAGGACCCTCCATACTACTTATGTCAAGACCAATTTTAAAATATAAGTGAGTAGCGTAAGTCCTTATCTCGGCGAACACAAACGATGCGACGAAGGTCCAAAGATATACCAGAATAATCCTAGAACTCAGACGTATGAGTTATGAGGTCTAAATACATTAAAACTTTCCCATCCCCTGGTTCCTCCTTCCCTTTCGAGGGCGTCAGTCCGCCTATCACAACAACTTATTCTTCTCCATCATATCTGCACATGAAGGCGGAGGATAAAAGAATCAGAGACATGATTACCACACAAAATTCGCAGGGAAATAGACACGTTAGATAATAAGAGCAGGAAGGATAACTGGGAAGACACTGAACGGAAAGGTACGAATTGGAGGGAGGTAACAAGTGGAGTTTCCCCAAGAGTCGATCTTGGGGACCTCTACTGTTTCTAATACATGTGATTGACCTACCGGAGGAAGTGAGCTCGTACGTGTAAATGTTTACCGACGACGTGAAGCTAACGAGGAGTATAAAAACCGAGAACAGCAGCAGGTTACAGGGCGACCTTCACAAACTCCAGGAGTGGGCAAACAAATTGTTGCTAGAATTCAATCTCAACAAGTGTAAGTTACTGAAGATGTGAAAGGCAGATAGGAGACCAAAGGATATCAACAAGAAAAAAGGTTCGAATACCTCCTCATGATACCTACTGATTTTCTCATTGATAGATCACGTTAATGTGATTTCTGTGTGCAGATAAGACCACCATAAGAGGGAAGACAACTACAGGAGTGAGAGAGAGAAAAGGATTTGGGAGTGGCTATAGACAGAGAAGTATCGGCAGCGGTACACAAACATTAGAGCATTGTTTAGATATCTAACCAGCCTTTGTTAGACCAATATTGGAATATGCAACACTGGCCTGGAATCCGCACCTTGTAAAGCATAAAACCAAAACTGGAAAAATACAAAGGTTTCCAAAAAGATTAGTACCAGAGCTAAGAGGACTAAGCTATGAGCATAGGTGAAGGGACCTAGACCCCACTTTCCACTTTTCTGGGAGTGGTCCAGGAAAGACGAGGGGACATGATTGCAAGATGCTGAGGGGAATTGACAAGGTGGACATGCATAGCCTCTTTAAAGTGAGAGAAAGTAGGACGAGGGGTCATAAGTAGAAAGTGAAATCGTAAATAAGTACGATTAGCAAACAAGAGGAATGCACTAAAATAACAAGTGGTGGAAGTCACCTCCATCCACAACTTAAAGATCAGATTCGACAAAGAATTCAAACGTCAGAACAGTTTAATTGTAATGCAAAGGTACAATGCTAGTAGACGGGGCGTATATAGAGGTAGACCTCACGTCCCCGTCATCACTGATAGGTAAGTACAGGTTATTTCGTAATGGAAGTACACGAACAACGGAAAATAGAATCAAAATTTTTTAAGTTTCTAATTAGCGAATAAATAGAATGTTTTATTAAAAGGCAAATTGTAAACAATACTCTATAAAAGCCTAATATTAGGATCGGAAATCTGTACATCAGTCAATCGAAGTTTGGGACACGAAACCAAGGAGATGAGGTTCAACCCCCTCGATAAACGAACTTGGTGAGTACAACTAGGTGAGTACACACACACACACTATGCTAGACTGACCAACATAAGAACTGCCTTTAGAAACTTGTGTAAGTAATCGCTCAGGACTTTGTATACCACTTATGTAAGACCAATCCTGGAGCATGCAGCTCCAGCCTGGAGTTCATACCTAGTTAAACACAAGACAAAGTTAGAGAAGATTCAGATGTAAGCCAACAGACTAGTCGCGGAACTGAGAGGTATGAGTTACGAGAAAAGGCTAAAGGAGCTGAACCTCAAATCCCTGGAAAACAGAAGAGTAAGGGGAGACATGATAACCACCTACAAAATTCTCAGGGGAATTGACAGGGTGGACAAAGACAAACTCTTCAGCACGGGTGGAGCACAAACAAGGGGACACAGGTGGAAACTTAGTATCCAGATGATCCACAGAGACGTTAGAAAGATTTTTTTCAGTGTCAGTAGTTGACAAAATTCATTAAGCAGCGATGTGGTGGAGGCTGACTCCATACACAGTTTCAAATATAGATATGACAGAGCTCGAGAAGCTCGGGAATCGGTAAACCAGTAGTTTGACGGTTGAGAGGCGGGACCAAAGAGCCAAAGCTCAACCCCCGCAAGCACAACTAGGTGAGTACACACACACCCTCACCCTCTGAACACCACTTAACACGGGAGTCAATAGCTGTCTCTCCTCCCCTCGTGCAACATGCCACGAGAGGGGAACACTGCAACCAGTCAGGGGTGCAATGACTATGCCTCTTGCAACAATTAACTGGTAAAGAGGGGATGTGCTGGGAGGCTGTCAAACGGTTCACCTCATCTATCACAACAAAGAGGGGAAGGTTGAAAAGAGGGGAGATCAACACGCTTGCAACAATACGCTCACTGCAACAAGATGAGGGGAGGGGAATATTTTTTTTTAGCCGCCCTACCTTATCATAACAAAGGGGGAAATTTTACAAGAGGGGAAAGATTATTAACCAGCATCATTACACTTTAAGCAATATGATCGTTGCAAGGGATGAGGGGAGGGGAGGGGAGGTTTTTTTTGCATCGCATCAGTTTATCTCACCACAGAGGGGAAGGCTTAAAAGAGGGGAAATAATCACCCATCGTCAGCACACATGCAACAATATGCTCGTTGCGAGTGTGTTGCTAGTTTTTTATCGAGGGGCTTCAATTCGCCTATCACAACAGAGGGGAAACGCAAAATATAAGAAGAAAAAGATTGCACCAGCATCCTCACACTTGCAACAATATGGTTGTTACAAGTGTGATTGAAAGAGGGCGACCCTTAGTGTCAGTGGAGGAATGGGGTTAATGATTGAGAGGGCATTTTGGAGCTCTTTTTCTTTTAGTAACGAGGGCTAAACAGGAGCGGTCTTGACCAGACCAGACACTAGAAGGTGAAGGGACGACGACGTTTCGACTTGAGATCGAACTTGTCGAAACAATCGACTTGAGAATGGTTTAGGACGGACCGAAACGTCGTTGTCCCTTCACCTTCTAGTGCGTGGTCTGGTCAACATACTTTAGCCACGTTATTGTGACCCATCGCCCGCTAAACAGTTTTCCTATTTACTTATTACTATTATTATTATTATTATTGTACGAAGAAATCACATTACCGTGATATATCAAGGCAGGTTCGAATCTTCCTCGTGACTTCAACTGATTTTCTCATCATTATTATTAATTTAATTATTATTTCATGTAACAAATGAAATTGTGTTTTATTAATATTTCTTCAACGAAGGAGAAACAGCACTAAAGGGGTTCCACAAATGTGAGCATGGTGTTACGCACACAAATATTTATTGGTAAAATAGAAAGACGGATCGTCAATTTTTTAAATAACAAAAACTTAAGAGTAGCAGAAGCCCTAATTGAGTAAATGACACTTGGAATTTTATGAGAACAGACAATAAAGAGGACACGGCAAACCTCCAAGCTGATACTTTAGGTCTTCTAATGAGCCATAGAAAACACTATGGTGTACAACGAAGTTTTCTAGCTACTCCACAACAGTAAACACGAAAATATCAACACGGAAACGCAGTCATATCACACTACAGAAAGAAAAACATAAAAGACTTGGGAGTAATAATGTCTGAAGACCTTATCTTTAAAAACCAACAAAGCAGTTGTCACTACAAGAAAAACAAAGGAGGACAGGCTGGACAAGAAGAACCTTACAAATAATTATAGTACTTTACGACCCTGGTGCTCTCTAGTGTTGATTACTATTCCATACTAACAGCCCCATTCAAAGCTGGAAATTGCTGACCTGGAAAACGTGCAATAATCATTCACTGCCGAAATCCGTTCCAGAAACCATCTAAATTACTGGGAACGTTTAAAATTTCACAAACTATATCCTTTATATCGCAGGCAAGAGCCTGCGATATACATAATAATGAACACTTGATAAATATTAGAGAGACTAGTTCCAAATCTGCACACGGAGATAACGTCACACGAGACCAGGAGACATGTTAGGAAGTGCAAAATAGCAAAGTTGAAAAGGAGAGGTGCAATATATATGCTGAGTCACAATTCCCTCAACATTATGGGACCAAGACCTCTCAACTGGCCGCTGTACGTAAGGAGCACATCTAGGCGACCTTTTACTGTGTCCACCAAAGATCGTGGTGAACACCTCCAAAATATACCTTATCAACCGAGTTGTGATTCACACGCCAGACTGCGAACATCAACGTCTAACAACCTGGTTAACCAGACCACCAACCAGGAGGCCTGGTCAGAAACAGGGCCGCGGGGAAATGGATTTCCAGGACCAGCAAAAGGTAGCCTAAAGACAGGTAAGGAGTACCAAAGGAGAGGAGAGGGGGAAGAGGAACCATAGAGGAGGAAGAGGAACCATAGAGGAGGAGGAGGTGGAAGAGGAACCATAGAGGAGGAGGGGGGGGGGAAGAGGAACCATGGAGGAGGGGGAGGTGGAAGAGGAACCATGGAGGAGGAGGAGGGGGAAGAGGAACCATAGAGGAGGAGGGGGGGAAGAGGAACCATGGAGGAGGAGGAGGAAGAGGAACCATAGAGGAGGAGGAGGTGGAAGAGGAACCATAGAGGAGGAGAGGGGGGGGGGAGAGGAACCATGGAGGAGGAGGAGGGGGAAGAGGAACCATGGAGGAGGAGGAGGTGGAAGAGGAACCATGGAGGAGGAGGAGGAGGAAGAGGAACCATTGAGGAGAAGGAGGGGGAAGAGGAACCATAGAAGAGGGGGAATGGGAACCATGGAGGAGGGGGAAGAGGAACCAGTAGTGAGGGGATGAGGAGCCAGAAAGTGACATGAACCATAGAGTCTGGGGATGAAGAGTCAGAAGGGAGAGGGAGGGAGGGAGGAACCAGAGGGAACCATTACTCTGCAACATTCCCCTCTGAGCAGACGCGTGTTTACAAATTCATTAAGGCATTCCCCGTGGAGGCTGATTTGCATAAGCGCTATTAATCGTTTGCAACACAACAGATTTCGCCGCCATTAGTCTCTTGCAGCGGTGATCCTTATTAGAGGGGAGTGACGCTAAGGGGATCATGGTAGAGTGATGACTTAACTGTGAGGGGAGACGATGACAAGGCGACGGTGAGGGGAGACAGCCGGAGGGGCACACAGTGGGACACACCGACCCAGGGAAGGGAGACAGGGCATAGAGGGGAAAGTGGGTGGGTTGGAGATGACAGAAGAGAGCATAGAGGTAGGGGAGGGTGGGAGGTAATATACAAAGATGTTTAACAGCCCAGGGATGAGACATGAGCTCTCCGGTGACCTTGTTACAGTGAAGGCGGCAGCTGATTTCTTGTTAAAGAAATAAGTGACACTTCTGACCTTCGGAAATTTCTGATCAGTTCAAACATCGGCCAGTCGCTGATGGCGATGTTGGCTGTCAGTGTAATCTGGTCATTTCTGAGTGTACTGTCCACTTTATCAACACTTATGTTGATGGCAAGTGAGGTACATTTGTGACTTTTGAACCTAAAGTGGTTTTCAGCAATTAGATATATTACATGTAGAAGTTGAGCCAATTGACAACTATGTTTGATTGTTATTTCCAGGAGAGAGAGATTTGAGGGTAATTTCCAGAATGGTGCTTGTCTTGATTGAGTTTTGAATACGTATCTTCTTCGTTATCTTTAAATATTTTTGAGACAGAGCTTGTTGTGAGAACATTATCAGAAGGGGCTGCTTGTAGTTCTTTGAAGACAGTTAGCAGAAGTGGTTAGAACCACTTCTATCCCTCGGCGAATTATGAGCAGAGGGGGGGGGAGTGGTGATCTATTAGAGTATGTGGGTATAAGGCGGTAGTATTTTGTATGTTCACCCTGTCCTCTCAAATAACACACATTATTTTGTACGCTGTGGTCCCCCATCGGATGAAATACAAGATACTATAAAAAGTAGCGGCTCACAAACATCCACATTTTCTATGAGTATGTTCATTAGGTTAGGTGGGTGGCTTGGGCTTTTAGTACCCCATGTTTTGTTCGATGTGACAAGTCAAGAGAACGGGCTGCTTGGTCTCTTCCTGCTTAGGGGTCTCTCCAGTGGGAAGGAAAATTTGTTTGGGTGTCAGAACCGTGGCTCTGACTCGTGACACCTTAATGACTCACCATTCCCACACCATCCACCATAATGACTCACCACTCCCACACCATCCACCATAATGACTCACCATTCCCACACCATCCACCATAATGACTCACCATTCCCACACCATCCACCATATTGACTCACCATTCCCACACCATCCACCATAATGACTCACCATTCCCACACCATCCACCATATTGACTCACCATTCCCACACCATCCACCATAATGACTCACCATTCCCACACCATCCACCATAATGACTCACCATTCCCACACCATCCACCATAATGACTCACCATTCCCACACCATCCACAATAATGACTCACCACTCCCACACCATCCACCATAATGACTCACCATTCCCACACCATCCACCATAATGACTCACCATTCCCACACCATCCACCATAATGACTCACCATTCCCACACCATCCACCATAATGACTCACCATTCCCACACCATCCACCATAATGACTCACCATTCCCACACCATCCACCATAATGACTCACCATTCCCACACCATCCACCATAATGACTCACCATTCCCACACCATCCACCATAATGACTCACCATTCCCACACCATCCACCATAATGACTCACCATTCCCACACCATCCACCATAATGACTCACCACTCCCACACCATCCACCATAATGACTCACCATTCCCACACCATCCACCATAATGACTCACCATTCCCACACCATCCACCATAATGACTCACCATTCCCACACCATCCACCATAATGACTCACCATTCCCACACCATCCACCATAATGACTCACCACTCCCACACCATCCACCATAATGACTCACCACTCCCACACCATCCACCATAATGACTCACCATTCCCACACCATCCACCGTCCTAACTCACCATCCACCTTAATGACTCACCATTCCCACACCATCCACCTTCCTAACTCACCATTCCCTCACCATCCACCTTAATGGTTCACCATTCCCACACCATCCACCTTCCTCACTCACCATTCCCTCACCATCCACCTTAATGGCTCACCATTCCCACACCAACCACCTTCCTCACTCACCATTCCCACACCATCCATCTTAATGACTCACCATTCCCACACCATCCACCTTAATGGTTCACCATTCTCACACCATTCACCTTCCTCACTCACTATTCCCACACCATCCACCTTAATGACTCACCATTCCCACACCATCCACCTTAGTGACTCACCATTCCCACACCATCCACCTTAATGGCTCACCATTCTCACACCATTCACCTTCCTCACTCACTATTCCCACACCATCCACCTTCCTAACTCACCATTCCCACACCATCCACCTTCCTAACTCACCATTCCCACACCATCCACCTTCCCGGATCCCTGTTCCAACATGTCTCGCCCCAAGCCAAACATCAGCTCCCAAACCCAATATTGCAATGATTGCACACTTAATTGCCACTGCCGAGTCTCATTTTAATCACACCCCTTCCATTTCCCCTCACCCTGCCTTCCCCTCCTGCGGCTTAGTCTCTCCCCTCTATTGCAAGGCGTGAATTCATCGAATAAACCAATTAAGGGCATGTTGCAAACTCCCGACCTTGCAACAATGTGCCACCCGACGGCCTCCCCCTTCCTGGAACTGCCAAACACCACCATACGCAGATCATGGAATGATTGAATGTTTCAGTATTTTATAACTTTTATTTGCTTTTTGCGCAGAACTTGGTTAGTTCTTAGTTATTTCACAGATGCCGCTGCCGTAAACTGCTATTACGACTTTAAGTTTTGTGTTTATTTAATACCCCAGCTCCTGCATCATTCTAAACAAGGTTTAAATGAACTTATTTCACCCGTATTTATTTTTAATGCTAATAGGTATATATACATTTTCATGTGTACTAAATTGGTATGTTCAGACATCTGTTCAACTACATAATATAATGTGATAAGAAAATATAATTATCAGGAGAGAGCGCTAAGCCAATATAGGGCTTGGAAGGGTTGAGGATAAGGATTTGAGATAGAACAGATGTAAGGAATGGTGTTCAACCACTTGGACGCTCGGGGTGGACGCTGACCTGCAAAAAGCGAGACGCTCTCCTGTCCAGTCCAAGTAGTTGGGCATCAGTCCTTCCCATCCTCCTATCCCAACTCCTTATTCTCATTTCTTCCAAGTGCCAGTCGTAATGGCTTCGTGCTTTCTCCTGCATCAAATGTATACCTATACGAGAAAATGTTTGTGGGTTTGTGTGTCGAAAGTTGCAGGCCAGATGCTCGGGGTTAGCCTCGCCTAAATTTGTATGGGGAATGGTCTGGAGTATGGGACGGACATAGGCTGGTCGAGTTTGACCTGAGTAAGAAGCATTACAAATATTTACAATTATAAACGCCAATTGGGTATGTTCATGGAGTCTTTCATGGAGTGTGATACATGGTATGTGATTAGCGTGAAGTTTTTATCCTGATATAATTTCTCAGACCCATACAGTTTTTTTTCAGTGGTTCTTAATAATATATTTCCTGAAAGAAGGGGTTGAGAGGGAAAGGGGAGATAGAGGGATGGATGGATGGATGGATGAATGAATAGAGGGAAAACAGACACAGATGGACCCAAGCAACGCGGGATTCCTTCCCTCTCCCTACCTAGTGCTGTTAAAATTTACATAAAATTTTACACTGCTGTTACCCAAAAATTGTAAAAAAATTTTTTTATGACAAATTACAATGCTAACCAGTACATATACATTTTCGTATGTTCTACATAGGTGTTGCAGTACGTCCATGTGACTCATCTGCCTCTCTGGCTTCAACTCATCTTTCCTCGATCTTTCATTTCTTGTTCTGAACGTAAGTCTATCATATCAGTTCCTCTTCTTACACTTTGTGATCATGTCTCCTCTCTTCTAGTGTTGCTTGGTCAAGTTCTCTCAACCTTTCCTTATATTTCAAGGTAACTCAGTTCATGGCTCTGAACTTCCTTCACTCGTGTTCATCTTGAACTCTGCCCCCTCTCCCCCCCTCCACCCACGCTGAGGAGACACTCAGACACTCGCCTCTCACAGTGTCAAATTTGAACTAAATTGTAACATTATTTGACGCAGAGTCGTGACATTAACGGTATAATATACCTAGACTTTTAAAAAGGTTTTGTATACTGTCCAGCAAGAGGGATTGATAATAGCAGTAGAGGTGGGTGGTACTGGGAGGGCAATCAATGGAGAGTTAAATTATTATTACCTTTTTATAGTGACTGAGACAGGGCAAGTGAGTTTTTATACCACAGACGTGGCCATACATTTACAATGCTAACCAGCATAAATACATTTTCTTCTGTCCTCCATGGACAGGGTTAGACATACGTTAAACATGTAGTTCAGTGAGTGTAGTGACGCAGAACTGTGTCCTGGGACCTCCAGTGTTCACATATACATGGATGATGACTAACGTACTGGAGTGAAAAACATCACTGATAAATCTGCTAATAACATAAACCAGATAGTAAATTGAAACACAGAAACGTTACAGGAGTACCAAAATATAACGAAAAATAAAAACATGAAACTGGCAGATGTAATCTATTGCTTGTTAAAAGAGGGTTTCGAGACCATTTGACAAAACAAACAGAAGAGGTAATAGGTCTTAGCATTGGTTGGGCAATACTGCAATTCCATAATCAAATATTAAAAATAATCTGTGATTACTTTATAGATCTAAAAACCAAAAACACTATTCATAAATTCTCCAAGTAAGGCCAATGGGTTAGGCCTTAGAAAGAATTCATATCCTGAAACGTTCCTAAACTCTTATCTTGCCAGTTTATCTTGCCCCAGTAAAACCATTTGTACTACATTACCCCATTTGTAATATACAACAGTTTTGAGCACCATACAATAGGTAGGATGATAATACTCTTTGATTATATACAAAGGAGAAAATACTAAGTTAAATCCTGGCACTATGAACCATAAAACAAATTAAAACATCTCCATTTACAGTGCCTAGAAACACTTAAGAGTACACAAAAAACATCACAATACGGTGATGTATCTATGAAGAACTCATTGTGCAGGACGGGGCTCGAACCAGCGACCTACTTCAGTGATTTTCTCAAGCAGACGATGAGTCACAATAACGTGGCTGAAGATATGATGACCAAACCACACACCAGAAAATGAAGAAACGGTGACGTTTCGGTCCGTCCTGGACCGAAATTATCAAGCAGGACGGACCGAAACGTTGTCGTCTCTCCATCTTCTGGTGTTCTCAACACTTGGTAGAGGGACGTATCTAAATTCCACAAATGGATGAAAGTCTTCAATAAAAGGGACACACACAGTTCTAAAAGCAGTAAGTTATAACGCAAAACAAGAGTCAATATGTGTACGTTGTGATTTAGAAAATAAATAGGTAAGGTCAGACTCGGTATTGTGTTGCTGATCTGTTCCTAACTTCCTAGTTATTATTATTATAGAAGCACACTCAATGGAAAGTTAAAAGCATTGGTTGCACAAGTACATGGGTGTGAGTGGTTGGACATGGGTGTGAGTGGTTGGACATGGGTGTGAGTGGTTGGACATGAGTGTGAGTGGTTGAACATGGGTGTGAGTGGTTGAACATGGGTGTGAGTGGTTGAACATGGGTGTGAGTGGTTGGACATGGGTGTGAGTGGTTGGACATGGGTGTGAGTGGTTGGACATGGGTGTGAGTGGTTGGACATGAGTGGGACTGGTTGGACATGGGTGGGAGTGGTTGGACATGGGTGGGAGTGGTTGGACATGGGTGTGAGTGGTTGGACATGGGTGTGAGTGGTTGAACATGGGTGTGAGTGGTTGGACATGAGTGGGACTGGTTGGACATGGGTGTGAGTGGTTGGACATGGGTGTAAGTGGTTGGACATGGGTGTGAGTGGTTGGACATGAGTGGGACTGGTTGGACATGGGTGTGAGTGGTTGGACATGGGTGTAAGTGGTTGGACATGGGTGTGAGTGGTTGGACATGGGTGTGAGTAGTTGGACATGGGTGTGAGTGTTGGACATGGGTGGGAGTGGTTGGACATGGGTGTGAGTAGTTGGACATGGGTGTGAGTGTTGGACATGGGTGTGAGTGTTGGACATGGGTGGGAGTGGTTGAACAAACACATGTGTGGGAGTAGTTAGATAAAAATAACTGCTGGCAGGCAAGGTCAACAGACCTACATATTACTTTATTTTTAAGTTGTAATAAACCATACTAGAAGACCTGAGTTCCACTGCACCACACATACACGGTACCTTACTCAAGACAAACCAACAGCATTACGTAATTGTAAACAACCTTACTACATCTCTTGTAACACAGACTGTTATTAAATCACACATACCTGGATGGTACCCAGAGGGGGTTCTGGAAGTGCCTCTGCTCCCCAAGCCTGTCCTTAACAATGGGCAATATAAATAAATTCATTTCAATCCAATATGACAAAATCCTGAAGAGTGAATACACAACCCCCCACCTACGACAAGGCATGATACTATTATAGTGAATCAACCTCTTCCTCCGGTAAGTGGTCGTGATCATTACGTGGAGCGTAACCACATTCCTCCCAGACTGGCCCGGCAGGGTTGTGTGGTAGTCAGAACGGCGAATATGGACGGGCCAACGCCTGAGGGGCCGAGGCTGCTCAGTACTGGGCATGTGGGGCATGAGGTTAACGGGTGTTGGCAGAGATTACGGCCACGTGAATACAACGCGTTCCAGGCGTGGAACCGGTTGAATGGGTACTTATGGATGAGTGAAAAATAACGGATAGTCTCTCGAGTGTGGGGAAGGGGGACAGTTACAGTGTGGTGGTGGTGGTGGTAGGGAGCATTAATGGGCAGTAACATAAGGGACGGGCTTGGTTACAGTGTGATGGCCAGGAGAGAGAAGGGTGGAGGAGAGGGAGGGGTAGAGAAAAGCAAGACGTAAGGGGAGATGAGAGGGGAGAAAGAAAGGTGATAAAGGTAGAAGCAATGAACTAGTTATTCTCGCCAGACTAGTCAGAAACTCGCCTGTAACTAGGCAGTTGACAGTGAGGTGAGAGAAGCTTAGCACATGAGAGGACTCACACTAACCTCATTTCCTCAACAATTTGTTAACCAATTTTACTTAGGACACAAAATATGTCGCCAGAACAACAGCGAAAACTTTGAGGAAAACTTTGAACAACAGAGGAAACTATGCAAGTTTCTGCTCGAGTTACGAGATCATCTTGGTTGTGATGACCTACGTAACCTTTTGGGCTACAAAGACAAGCATCCTCACAGACCAGGCAATCGTCAGAAAAGGATACAACCATGCAGCTGTGCGAGTGAACCAACCTCTCGAAATCCTTAACATCCACAATTCTTTTTCCGAGCTGCTCCCTTGCCTAAAACTAAAATCATCTTTACCGAAGGTATATAACAAATTATAATTAAACTACAGCTCGCTTCATTAACTCACTCGAGTGAGCTATTGTAGATCGACGCGTGCAGGAATCTTCTAATCTGTTGGTTTGTAAGCACTTAATGCTGACCTCACACCAGGACGACAAAGGACACTACTGCACATCATACAGGTGGAGTGTGTCGTGGCGCTGCTGTATCCATGACGTAACACATACAAGAGGTATGTGTTACGTTACATACCTCTTACATACATCTAAGCGTTACTCCACTGTAACGCTTAGCACAGATTACTGTTACACAATTAACGAGGAGTTCGATACATATAAAGTCCGTCAGGCTTGAAATAATTGTAGTATTCAAGACATAAGACGACCGGCAGGGAGAAGGAGACGTTCCGTAGCTCTGTGCGCTAAACAAACTCGCTGAATTGGATAATTAATTATTATTTCGTGAGAGATTGTTAGCAGGGCTTAGTTCCGTTAAGACTGTCAGGAGGACTTAGTTCCGTTAAGACTGCCAGGAGGACTTAGTTCCGTTAAGACTGCCAGGAGGACTTAGTTCCGTTAAGACTGCCAGGAGGACTTAGTTCCGTTAAGACTGCCAGGAGGACTTAGTTCCGTTAAGACTGCCAGGAGGACTTAGTTCCGTTAAGACTGTCAGGGGGACTTAGTTCCGTTAAGACTGCCAGGGGGACTTAGTTCCGTTAAGACTGCCAGGAGGACTTAGTTCCGTTAAGACTGCCAGGAGGACTTAGTTCCGTTAAGACTGCCAGGAGGACTTAGTTCCGTTAAGACTGCCAGGAGGACTTAGTTCCGTTAAGACTGCCAGGAGGACTTAGTTCCGTTAAGACTGCCAGGAGGACTTAGTTCCGTTAAGACTGCCAGGAGGACTTAGTTCCGTTAAGACTGCCAGGAGGACTTAGTTCCGTTAAGACTGCCAGGAGGACTTAGTTCCGTTAAGACTGCCAGGAGGACTTAGTTCCGTTAAGACTGCCAGGAGGACTTAGTTCCGTTAAGACTGCCAGGAGGACTTAGTTCCGTTAAGACTGCCAGGAGGACTTAGTTCCGTTAAGACTGCCAGGAGGACTTAGTTCCGTTAAGACTGCCAGGAGGACTTAGTTCCGTTAAGACTGCCAGGAGGACTTAGTTCCGTTAAGACTGCCAGGAGGACTTAGTTCCGTTAAGACTGCCAGGAGGACTTAGTTCCGTTAAGACTGCCAGGAGGACTTAGTTCCGTTAAGACTGCCAGGAGGACTTAGTTCCGTTAAGACTGCCAGGAGGACTTAGTTCCGTTAAGACTGCCAGGAGGACTTAGTTCCGTTAAGACTGCCAGGAGGACTTAGTTCCGTTAAGACTGCCAGGAGGACTTAGTTCCGTTAAGACTGCCAGGAGGACTTAGTTCCGTTAAGACTGCCAGGAGGACTTAGTTCCGTTAAGACTGCCAGGAGGACTTAGTTCCGTTAAGACTGCCAGGGGGACTTAGTTCCGTTAAGACTGCCAGGGGGACTTAGTTCCGTTAAGACTGCCAGGAGGACTTAGTTCCGTTAGCGAATGTAAATAAAATGAGAGCAAACGAGCGTGTAGAGGCCAACGTTTCCGGCAGATCATGGTAAGGCTGGCCGGCCCTCCACACCAACCGGGAGGGCCGGCCCTCCACACCAACCGGGAGGGCCGGCCCTCCACACCAACCGGGAGGGCCGGCCCTCCACACCAACCGGGAGGGCCGGCCCTCCACACCAACCGGGAGGGCCGGCCCTCCACACCAACCGGGAGGGCCGGCCCTCCACACCAACCGGGAGGGCCGGCCCTCCACACCAACCGGGAGGGCCGGCCCTCCACGCCAACCGGGAGGGCCGGCCCTCCACGCCAACCGGGAGGGCCGGCCCTCCACACCAACCGGGAGGGCCGGCCCTCCACACCAACCGGGAGGGCCGGCCCTCCACGCCAACCGGGAGGGCCGGCCCTCCACACCAACCGGGAGGGCCGGCCCTCCACGCCAACCGGGAGGGCCGGCCCTCCACACCAACCGGGAGGGCCGGCCCTCCACGCCATCCGGGAGGGCCGGCCCTCCACACCAACCGGGAGGGCCGGCCCTCCACACCAACCAGCAGGTGGGTGGCACTCTGGGCTCCCTCTTACTAATGCCACTGGCTGGAAAGATGGCTCACGCACCTGTCCCAGCCCCTGGTGAAAAAGAGCACGGAAAAGTGACAGAAAAGACGGATATAAAGATGTCTGATATCTACAGTACTATGAATACAGTCGCTGTCGCTACTTGGTGGACGTGACCGGCGACAGTGTTCTACATAATAAGTACAACATCCAAGTACTACGACATGTACTTGTGGTTTGGTCAACAAGTACAACATCTACCCACCTTCCTCTCATGACACTATGTCGTGTAGTTAAAATTTGTGTTTAGCTAACGTGAATATTTTCAAAATACCCTTAATACCCAAAATACAAAATACCTAGCTGTTTCTTTAAGGGTCTGCATAGATGTTGTGTCCAACATCAGTGGACCATGCAAGTGTGCATCACCTCTATAGTCTAGAGGTAAAGACATCTTTTCTCACCTTTCTTCTCCAACCATTTTCCTTAAGTTTTGTTACATTATTTCTCGTAGAGAGAGCCACCAGCGGAGAAAGCCAGAGTGCCGGACATACATACAGAGAGAGAGAGAGAGAGAGAGAGAGAGAGAGAGAGAGAGGGGGGGGGGGGGGGAGGGAGGGAGCGAGAGGGGGAGGGAGCGAGAGGGGGAGGGAGCGAGAGGGAGCGAGAGGGGGGAGGGAGCGAGAGGGAGCGAGGGAGCGAGCGAGAGAGAGAGAGAGAGAGAGAGAGAGAGAGAGAGAGAGAGAGAGAGAGAGAGAGAGAGAGAGAGAGAGAGAGAGAGAGAGAGAGGGGGGGAGGGAGGGAGAGAGGGGGGGGGAGGGAGGGAGAGAGAGGAGGGGAGGGAGGGAGAGAGAGGGGGGGAGGGAGGGGGGAGGGAGGGAGCGAGAGGCGGGAGGGAGGGAGGGAGCGAGAGGGGGGAGGGAGGGAGGGAGCGAGAGGGGGGAGGGAGGGAGGGAGCGAGAGGGGGGGGAGGGAGGGAGGGAGCGAGAGGGGGGGGGAGGGAGGGAGCGAGAGGGGGGGGAGGGAGGGAGCGAGAGGGGGGGGGGAGGGAGGGAGCGAGAGGGGGGGGAGGGAGGGAGCGAGAGGGGGGAGGGAGGGAGCGAGAGGGGGGGAGCGGGGGAGCGAGAGGGGGGGAGCGGGGGAGCGAGAGGGGGGGAGAGGGAGCGAGAGGGGGGGAGCGAGGGAGCGAGAGGGGGGGCAGGGAGCGAGGGAGCGAGAGAGAGGGGGGGGGAGGAGGGTATATACGTGAGTGTTTTTAATTACCAGTCCATTTTCAGTGACAATACAATTCAAAGGAAAATTTGCGAATATTGTGACGTCATCGTCCATTCAGCATCTGAACAAAACCCAACAGGATGTTTAAGTGTGTAGTGTTGTCGGGTAATTTAACTATAAAAAAATGTCATTATAAATTATAAAAAGGAAAACAAAAAAATCACCCATTGTTAACCGTCGCAGTTAATTATTTAATTAACGTAAGTCTTAAAAATGAGCACCCAATTATTAGTAACGGTTTTAAGAGTAAACAATAAATATGTGCCGTTACTATCACTGCATGTGTCGTTAATACTCTGCCTTTGATGTGGAAACTTTCTACCACAACACATAACGAAGAATGGTGAGTGCAGGAAGTCTGACACATTATATTCCCTTCTTGATTCGGGGATCTAAACCTCAAAGCTAACTAGTCAACCCGGCCTCTTAAAAAGAACGTCACTTTTGGCTCGTATGCGCACTATGGCCAAATTTGGACGTAATTTGAAATGAAATCGACTCACAAAAGTGACGTTCTGTTCCGTTTTCTATTTGAGTCGTCCGGCCTACGCGCAGAGGTTATAAGAGGACACTTTAAATTCACGTTTTTCATAACGTTTTGAAACTTTATGAGAATTTCCTGCCCACCTAACCTATCAGAGGACCCTTAACTTACTGTTGTTGAAAAAAAAAATCCCAAATTTATTTTCATATTTTTTTCAATTTCAAATTACGTCCAAATTCGGCCATACGGGCAAACGGCCACAAGCGACGTTCTTTTTAAGAGGACAGGTTGAACTAGTGCAACGTCAACTACACTGACAACGTAACAACTACATACTAGCAAATGCAACTGGTAAGGCAATTTAACATTCATATTGCATAGGGAAAGGTAACAATACCGTACCTTGCTAAAGAAGTTGGCTTTCCAACGGTGCAGTTGCAAGACGACAAGAAACACAAAATATAGTTTCTGGTATAAAGCGGTGATAACAGATGAATAACGACTACAATTGCATCTTTGTTCTGAAACTCGAGGTTAAAAAATTTCATTCCTATAGCAAAGCACTAGACAAAAGTGATGTTAAACAAACCACATATTCAGAAGACAAAGGGTTTGAAGACACCTCGCAAGCGTGTTCTCGTTCTCTCTCGTTCTCTCAGGTTCTCTCTCTCTCTCGTTCTCTCGTTCTCGTTCTCTCTCTCTCTCTCTCTCTCTCTCTCTCTCTCTCTCTCTCTCTCTCATAAACACGTCACATGGTAATGTATGTCACATTGCTCAAGGGCTAGTCTCCATTACATGTACTTCAATAACAAATTACTAACACGCACGCGCACACACGTATGCGCACACACGTACGCGCGCGTACACACACACGCGCCCGTAACACACGCAGACATACACGCACGCGCACACACACAACCACATGGGCGCTGGTGGCTGATTGAACAGCACGCTGGATACGTAGTCCTGTGGTCCGGGGTTCGATTCCATGCGCCGGCGGGAAACAAAATGGGCAGAGTTTCTTTGATCCTGATGCCCGTTCCCTAGCAGTAAATAGGTACCTGGGAGTTAGACAGCTGTTACAGGCTGCTTCCTGGTGTGTGTGTGTGTGTGTGTGTGTGTGTTCACCTAGTTGTGCTTGCGGGGGTTGAGCTCTGGCTCTTTGGTCCCACCTCTCAACTGTCAATCAACTAATGTACAGGTTCCTGAGCCTACTGGGCTCTATCATATCTACACTGGAAGCTGTGTATGGAGTCAGCCTCCACCACATCACTTCCTAATAACAGGATAGGTATTGAGACCTATCTTGTTTCTGATATACGTAAATGATCTACCAGAGAGTATAGACTAATTTCTCTCAATGTTTACTGACGACGCTAAAATTATGAAGATTAAAAAGAGGGCATCATGAGACTACAAGATGACGGACAAACTGAAGGAATTGAAATGAAATTGAAATTTATTGAGGTATAAATACACACAAATGGATGACGTAGCTCAAGCTATTCTCACCCCGTTCAGTACAACGTATTCATATTATATATATATATATATATATTATATATATATATATATATATATATATATATATATATATACACACACACACACATAAACAATAAGCATATTGTTGAACATTCTGAGTGATAAACATATACATTTCTTATTCTCAGAAAATGACACTATCCTGTAAAAAAAAAAAGTTAGCGTGTTAAGCTGAAAAACTTGAATATCGCCATGGAAAATCAACCCTCCCTCCTTTTCAGACTTCCCAAGACTCACTGAGATTCGCAACAGCCCATCCTACTTTAGATGGGGGCCGCCCCCGACCTATCTGTAACTGTCCCCCTACCAACTATACGTCACGCTAAAATTGGGTAAGGCTAGCCCCAAGTCCCGGACTTTCAACCTTGAATAGGAAGACATTCTCTTATAAAAGAGAATGTGGTTATAAGCTTTTACATTATTCAACTGGTGTTAATTTTTTAGTTATTTACTCACACGAGAGAGAGAGAGAGAGAGAGAGAGAGAGAGAGAGAGAGAGAGAGAGAGAGAGAGAGAGAGAGAGAGAGAGAGAGAGAGACAGAGAGACAGAGAGAGAAATGAGCAAGTTTAATGCTGTAACAAATCAATTAATTCTATGTAAGATTAAAACCAGATATGATCTAAGCCACAGCTAACACCAAACAATGCCTACGCTTAAACACTGGCTAGTGAAGCATATGTTTCATGCCACATAAATAAGTGGCATCAACTACAGAACCTGACATAATATATTCAACAGTAAACATTTGCCACATGAACCACCAGTCCAACTTAATGCTACACATGACAGAATTATATTTAGAGTACAATTTAAATTTAATTGTATTAGCTCTCATAACACTACTCGACACTATTCGTTTTAGATTATCTGTGTGTACTCGCTTGTACAAGTTACTGTGTACTCAGCAGCGTCAGCAGCTGAGTACACAGTAGTACAGTAGTACAGCAGCTCCAAAATGACATCAGTCGCTCTGATCTCAGGATTAGTGCGAAACAGAAGGTAGAGCAGGCCTCCGATGTCCTTCAACTAGTGATAAATTTATCTGATCCCTTGTCACTTCCACTTAAATTCTGGTTTTGTCAAGTGGGTCTTCTATTGTTTTCTGTTTCTCGCACTCCCTTCTTCACTAGAAGTGAGGCTTGTGTATATTTACATCTAAAGTTGTGGTAAATTGACGGATGGCGTAAGGACGGGTGGAGAAATGTAGGAAATGTGTGTGTGGGTTTGTGCGTGTGGGTGCGTGTGCGTGCGTGCGTGCGTGTGTGTGTGTGTGTGTGTGTGTGTGTGTGTGTGTGTGTGTGTGTGTGTGTGTGTGTGTGTGTGTGTGTGAGAGTATGTGTGTGAGTGTGTGTGTGTGTGTGTGTGTGTGTGTGTGTGTGTGTGTGTGTGTGTGTGTACTCACCTAGTTGTACACACCTAGTTGTGTTTGCGGGGGTTGAGCTCTGGCTCTTTGGTCCCGCCTCTCAACCGTCAATCAACAGGTGTACAGATTCATGAGCCTATCGGGCACTGTCATATCTACACTTGAAACTGTGTATGGAGTCAGCCTCCACCACATCACTTCCTAATGCATTCCATTTGTCAACCACTCTGACACTAAAAAAGTTCTTTCTAATATCTCTGTGGCTCATTTGGGCACTCAGTTTCCACCTGTGTCCCCTTGTGCGTGTTCCCCTTGTGTTAAATAGACTGTCTTTATCTACCCTATCAATCCCCTTCAGAATCTTGAATGTGGTGATCATGTCCCCCCTAACTCTTCTGTCTTCCAGCGAAGTGAGGTTTAATTCCCGTAGTCTCTCCTCGTAGCTCATACCTCTCAGCTCGGGTACTAGTCTAGTGGCAAACCTTTGAGCCTTTTCCAGTTTAGTCTTATCCTTGACTAGATATGGACTCCATGCTGGGGCTGCATACTCCAGGATTGGCCTGACATATGTGGTATACAAAGTTCTGAATGATTCTTTACACAAGTTTCTGAATGCCGTTCGTATGTTAGCCAGCCTGGCATATGCCGCTGATGTTATCCGCTTGATATGTGCTGCAGGAGACAGGTCTGGCGTGATATCAACCCCCAAGTCTTTTTCCTTCTCTGACTCCTGAAGAATTTCCTCTCCCAGATGATACCTTGTATCTGGCCTCCTGCTCCCTACACCTATCTTCATTACATTACATTTGGTTGGGTTAAACTCTAACAACCATTTGTTCGACCATTCCATCAGCTTGTCTAGGTCTTCTTGAAGCCTCAAACAGTCCTCTTCTGTTTTAATCCTTCTCATAATTTTAGCATCGTCCGCAAACATTGAGAGAAATGAATCGATACCCTCCGGGAGATCATTTACATATATCAGAAACAAGATAGGACCGAGTACAGAGCCCTGTGGGACTCCACTGGTGACTTCACGCCAATCGGAGGTCTCACCCCTCACCGTGTGTGTGTGTGTGTGTGTGTGTGTGTGTGTGTGTGTGTGTGTGTGTGTGTGTGTGTGTGTGTGTGTGTGTGTGTGTGTGTGTTTTCAATCAACTGTCGTCCAGGTCACGAGAACAACCACGCTCCCCTTTCCAAGGATTTGGCTTTGTATTGACTGATGCCCTCAAAATACTCATCAGGTAGTTTCCTTAATGTGTATATTGTGTATAATGTGTATACTTGAGTTCACATTGCACGTCAGTAATATATTTCAGTACTATATGACTCGAAGTGAATAAGTTCTTTCCCACGTATGATTATATTTATGTTCCTTAAGTTACGTAATGTCAACTTCCCCAAGTTCCGTACCGTTACTTCTCCTACACTACGTACCATTACTTCCCCAAGTTACTTCCCTAAAGAAACGTTCCCAAAGTTGCGTACCGTAACTCCACGTTGCCGAAGTGAATAGTACAATAATTACCTCCAATGATCGTGTACATACAACTTCTACAATTATCTTTGATTTAATTTTGTCGTGGCATAGAATGAAAATTGTTAACTCCTCGACATTCCATACAGAAAGCGTGCAAATTGATCAACTGCGCCAAAAACGATCATTTAAGAGTCGTGGGATACTCTAAGACGAGAAAATTTAAAGAATCGTGGAATATATTAAGAGAAAGTTTAAAGAGCCGTGGAATACATTAAGAGAAGGCTTAAAGAGCCGTGGAATACATTAAGAGAAAGCTTAAAGAGCCGTGGAATACATTAAGGCTTAAAGAGCCGTGGAATACATTAAGAGAAGGCTAAAAGAGCCGTGGAATACATTAAGAGAAGGCTTAAAGAGCAGTGGGATACATTAAGAGAAAGCTTAAAGAGCAGTGGGATACATTAAGAGAAGGCTAAAAGAGCCGTGGAATACATTAAGAGAAGGCTAAAAGAGCCGTGGAATACATTAAGAGAAGGCTTAAAGAGCCGTGGAATACATTAAGATTAGAGAAGCTTAAAGAGCCGTGGAATACATTAAGAGAAGGCTTAAAGAGCCGTGGAATACATTAAGAGAAAGCTTAAAGAGCCGTGGAATACATTAAGAGAACGCTTAAAGAGCCGTGGAATACATTAAGAGAACGCTTAAAGAACCGTGGAATACATTAAGAGAAAGCTTAAAGAGCAGTGGGATACATTAAGAAGAGAAAGCTTAAAATCGTGGGATACGTTAAGACGAGAAAGCTTATGCTTCGACATGAGCACGCGACCTTACTTCCGGCGAGCGAGCCCGCTTAAGTACAGCACGCTGAAGAGAAAGTAGGGAAGTAATAACCATCACCAGAGGTCTTATTACGGAACTTTATTAACAAAATACACACACGAGTTTGGAAACAAGGCCAGAGCTCCGGGAGACGTGACCAGTCTCCTCCACACTATTTTATATTGCCAGATATAAACACGCTTCAAAATTCCTATTTATATCAATAAAATATAATGTGTCTGTCTGGGTCTCAGCTTATATGTCTGTCCAAAGTAGGAGGCCAGACTTTTTGGGATTAGCCTCACCCAACTTTCCAAGATGACACATAGGGGGTATGGGAGTGTCACATGCCAGTCGGAATCGGACCAAGTGCCACCCTTTAATAAATATCGGCATCTATACCGACCCTTCTGCGATTTTCATGAAAATGAAATCGGGGTTTTGTTTTACATATATTTTTAGGAGTCTCTTACTACTTCGTGATATGTCCAACCACTTGGGTCGGACGGCAGAGCGTTTCTCGCTTCATGCAGGTTGGCGTTCAATCCCCAACCGTCCAAATGGTTGGGCACCATTCCTTCCCCCCATCCCATCCCAGGTTGGTGAGTGAAGCGTGAGGAAGCTGTGGGAGGGACTATCTCTTAAATAGTGGCAACCAGTAGGGGCGACCTGAAGCCAGTTGGGTGGTCGTGCCCTGAGGAACCACCACGGTGGTGAACCCAACATGGGGATTGTGTGGGCAGGTGTACCTGATTGGCACCTGTCCCGTGATCTTTCTCACGCAAGTCAAGATTGAGAGGAGCCGATTAGTGTCAGTCAAAAGAGAGTTGTGTGGGCGACTTAGCAGAGCGCCATATTTGGTCGTGCGGCAGCGTCGCTATCTCCTTATTTTGCGGTAAGATCTTAGTATACTGGCACATGTTGCTTCTTACAGGGAGATGGTGTGCCCAGCGATCGTGTATAGTGTTTAGGAATGTAGATTAGAAAGTTTGAGGAGATAGTGAAGTGATATAATGTTGTTGTTGTTATAGATTCAGCTACTCGGAACAAGTTCCAAGTAGCACGGGCTATGGTGAGCCAGTAACTTACCTGGCACAGGAGCATGTCAAGTAGCACGGGGTTATGGTGAGCCGTAGTGGACTTACCTCGTACAGGAGCGGTGCTGTATCTCCTGTAATATAATGAGTTTAAGGCGAATTAATATTACTCTCTCGGCCGGGGTCAGGGGCTGACTTAGTGGAAGAGCCTCACCCCCCCGGCGGTCGGAGATTTTCGGTGTGGACTCGTCCAGGTAGGGGAGTACCCCACAATTAGAGGCCGGCGTGCAAAAAAATGGAATTGTGAGGAGAATTTTGTTTAATGAATGTTATTTGTGTTTCGATTATGAGTGTTAATTGTTTCCTCCCACACTTTCATAGCCATCATAGGAATGTAGGAAGTAAGGAAACTGCAGAAGGCACATGTGAAATTGTTAGCCTTAAGCAATATTAATACCTTATTCTTGTCTGGCCTCCAATCCAGTATACACAAAATTAAACATATAACTCCCTGCTGTCCAGAAATATAGGGAATGTACACATAATACTACATAGCATCGACCTAACATCTAATTAAAACAGTTTATAAAAGAAAGCTTTATAAAAGAAACTGAGGAATTACGAATTATACACCTAGATGCCATCCAAAAACCCAGCTCCAATCTGAAGGAACTAATGGGTATTAATGTACCAGAAACGTAATAATTAAATCAATAATCCCCACTAACCCCTTAGCCTGGGTACATAAATCTACAGGTAGGGGACACTTAAATTATTTGAACACACAAAGTAAAAATCACAATTAAACAAATAAGAACATTAGAATTAAGGAAATGACAGAAGGCTTATTTACCTATATAAGGTACCGCAACAATCAAATGAATAACTACACGAACAATACAACAATCCCACAAACAGTACAACATTCACACGTATAGCACAACAATCCCACAAACAGTACAACATTCACACGTATAGCACAACAATCCCACAAACAGTACAACATTCACACGTATAGCACAACAATCCCACAAACAGTACAACATTCACACGTATAGCACAACAATCCCACAAACAGTACAACATTCACACGTATAGCACAACAATCGCACAAACAGTACAACCACCCCATGGTAAAAGTGTGTAAACATCCCGGAGTAAAGTCATTATAGATGGCATAGTTTCACACTGAAAGAAATATTTTGAGTTACGTTTTTTAAATAAAAAATAACGTAAAAGAGGTTTAAATATTCGAAAAAAAAGATATTTGGTGGACTTTCCTGCACGTCACGTACGTACGGGGTGATTTAGTACCTGATTACTGGTTGTTAGTGACTCGATTGTTAGTTCTCAGGACTCGAGGCGTGAGCTCTCTGTCCTGTCACATTTTCCACCGCAATTCTGACGCTTCCGACCACAGAGTCAAACTTCCGGTGCTTCGATGAGAGTCAGACCATCTTATTACTGACGCTTCCTCGGACTGATGCCATCAGCTTTGGTAGTTGGGTGGGCTGCTTAAGTTCGAACGTTCATCTGTCCGTCCGAACGTTCATCTCTTCAATTGTCCGTTCGAACGATATTTTTTATTATCCATCCGTCCATTTATAAGACATTGTGGTCATCCGTACAGGTTTACCATTATGTTATTTTGATTATAACGTGGTTTTAAACTTTTTCTAGTTAGGAAAGCATGTGGACATTCACATCTACTCTTCCACCCCACACACCTTACCAACCCCCCCTACACAGACCCTACTACAAACCCCTCGCACACCCTATCATTACCGCCACACCCCCAACAACACCACCTCATACACCAAACTACAACACCCCATACACCAAACTACAACACCCCCATACACCACAACACACACTACCCCACACAGGCATCCAACCACAATCACCACCACCACACAAATCTAACCATAACCCCCACCACACACACACACACACACACACACACACACACACGCACACACACACACACACACACACACACACACACACACACACACACACACACACACACACACACACTCGCCACCTCAGCGACTCGGGCCATCTACACCCACACTCCAATGGAACGGGTTTGCGGTTGTGTGTGTGGTTTCGTCAAGTCGGTAACATCAGATCTAATTTGGGTTAAGCTATTGCAGCTTACAAACTCATTATAATTATCATTTTTGTGACCTTCAATGAAACTGTTGCTGCTGTTGCAACTGCTGCTTGTCTTGTTGCTGCTACTGCTACTTCTGTTCTGCCTACTGCTGCTGCAACTGCTTTTTGTCTTGCTGCTGCTATTGCTACTTCTGTTCCTGTTGCTAGGATCACTTTTATGTGATCGCTTTTATCATATTTACATTTAAAACTTTGAATAGAATTAGCTTCAACGACTTCAATGTCTAATCTATTCTACCTGTTGACCGCTTTAACACTGGAAAAAGTTCTTTTTGACGCCTCTGTGACTCTCTTTGCGTCTCGAGTTTCCCTCTATGACCCCTTGAAGTTATCTTGAGTTATCTTGAGATGATTTCGGGGCTTTTTAGTGTCCCCGCGGCCCGGTCCTCGACCAGGCCTCCACCCCCAGGAAGCAGCCCGTGACAGCTGACTAACTCCCAGGTACCCATTTACTGCTAGGTAACAGGGGCATTCAGGGTGAAAGAAACTTTGCCCATTTGTTTCTGCCTCGTGCGGGAATCGAACCCGCGCCACAGAATTACGAGTCCTGCGCGCTATCCACCAGGCTACGAGGCCCCCCTCCTTCCAAGTTCTGAACATGCTTTGTCTTCATTGTCAATTTTTCTTGTAATTGTATGTTAATCTCATATCCGCCCTTATCCTTTTTCTTTCTGCAGTGTAGTTAGTCCAGTTCTCTCAGACATTCCTCAGAGCTCAATCCCTTCAGCTCAGGAATATGTCTCGTTACGTATCTCTAAACCTTTTCTAGTTTCTCTCTTTTCTTTTTCAGGTAAGTGTTCCATATTGGGGATGCAGATTTAAGTGTGGATCTCACCTTCGCTGTGTAGAGGACACCTATACACAGGTGTAGAGGACACCTATACACAGGTGTAGAGGACACCTATACACAGGTGTAGAGGACACCTATACACAGGTGTAGAGGACACCTATACACAGGTGTAGAGGACACCTATACACAGGTGGAGGACACCTATACACAGGTGTAGAGGACACCTATACACAGGTGTAGAGGACACCTATACACAGGTGTAGAGGACACCTATACACAGGTGTAGAGGACACCTATACACAGGTGTAGAGGACACCTATACACAGGTGTATAGGACACCTATACACAGGTGTATATGACACCTATACACAGGTGTATAGGACACCTATACACAGGTGTATAGGTGTATTTCTCCAAGTTTCTGAAGGATACACTTATGTTGACCAATATGCCATATGCAGTTGTTGTTATTCTGCTAATGTGGACTTCTGATCTCAGATTTGGTGTTATGTCCCCTCCTAAGTCTTTTTCCTTTTCTGACTGAAGAATCTGTCTTCCCTTTATTCTAAACTGTTGTACTGGTCTTCGCGCTCCTGTTCCAATCATCATAATTTTGCATTTGGCTGGCTTAAATTCTAGAAGCCTTTGAGCGCTTCTAGAGTATGTCCAAATCCATTTGCACTGCATCACAATCTAATCCTGACCTGACTTCTCATTGGTTTTGCATCATTTGCAAACACTGGTATGAAGGAACCAATTTCCTCAGTCAGATCATTGTGAACATTTACATTAGAAACAGTATGGGCACTTAGAACCGACCCTTGTGGTACTCCACTCTGTATGTCTGCCCTCACTGTAACTCTTTGCTTCCTTCCTGAGAGATACTCTCTGGTCAACCTTAGGATTCTTCCTGATACACCAGCCTGCTTCTCTGGTCTTTCATGCCGGACTTTATCGAATGCTTTTTGCCAGTCGAGGAATATGCAGTCTGCCCATTCTTCTTTATCGTGTTTGATTTCTATTATATTGTTATAGAACGCCAGCAAGTTTGTCAAGCAGCATTTTCCTTTACTAAACCATGCTAATGCATCAAGACAATTTTATGTTCTAAGTGTTCTACTAGCCTGCTTCAGATCAGTCTCTCTACTAACTAGCAGGGCATACTTGTTAGTGATATCAGGCTATAGTTTAACGGTTTGTCTTGCCCCTTTCTAGTCGACTCGCACCACAATTCCCATTTGCCAGGAGTCAGGAATAAAATATTATGGCAAGTGGGCTGCACAATGCTTCAGCTGTCTCTTTTAGTATCCATGGCGATATTTTGTCTGGTCCCACGGCTTTTGTCATATCCAGTTCCTGTAATTGCTTCTTTACTTCTCAAAATCTTCACTATCTCTCACCTCTTTCCCCTCTCTACTTCCCTCTCATCAAACATCCCCCTCTCCCCATCTCTATCTCTTCCTATCAATTATTAAAAAAATGTAACATTTTCCCATTGTCGTGCGGGTTGTCAACTGATGGGGAGGAGCCTAGCGGTGTACAAAGTTAAAAAATATAATAGTTTCCTGTTGGCTTTGAGAAAGGGGTGGGGCGTTTATGATGATACAAGTTCAATTTTAATTTAAATGTTTACACCCTTTATGGGTACAGAATGAACAATAAAATATTTATGCTAATGTTCCGACATTGCTGCATAATGTTAAAATACTATAGTAAATTAATCGATCTCCTCCCTCCCCCCTCTTATCCATCCTCTCTCTTTTACCCCTTAAGAAAATTGTCCAAATATAATAGTTTTCCATTGGAAACTTTCCCTTTGAGGAAAGAATGTTGATTAGAATTTTGCTTATTTCTCCAGAAATCAGTGCATAATTTTTCAAATTAATATAAGAAGGAATGATTTAGAAATGTATACATTTAAAATATTTAGTCAGGTATTGCTGGCTGGTAGTGTCAGAATCAGTCGTTGGAGTCAATATGTGACCGTGGCGCACTTCTTTTTTTTTACACGTGTGAGTACAGGAACTGGTGACTTCTGATTCCTATTAGCAAGATGAGAGCTTTCCTTTCCCATATTTCATGGTAAGCCTTACCCACTACTTTCCCTGGAACACCACCTACCAATCGGTTAACAACTAGGTACCTAATTACTGCTGGATGAACACACACAAACATTAAGGATTGACACCCAGACAATCCTCACTGACCAGGACTCGAAACTAGACAAATTGCACACGAGGCGCTGGGCGAAAGTGTTATCACTGTGCCATCCCGATCAGCCTACGTTTGTCTCATATCCTAGACTATTCACCCTGTAAAGTTGGGTGAGGATGGACCCAAGCGTCTGGCTTCCAACCTTGGACAAACAAACATTTTTCCTTGTATAGATGGGATACCTGCTGGCTGCACCCAGGTCTCTCACCCTTCCCCTTCCCTCCCTCCCTTTTTCTCTCCCCCCCCCCCTTATCACTCTTTCCCTACACTCGAGAGACTTCCCATCTCCACCATCCCCCCCCTCACCTCTCCCCACTTCTTTCCTTACCCAACCTTAGCATACCTGGAGAGGTTTCCGAGAATTCTTCTCCGAGCCCATCCCGGAGCCAGGTTTGAATTGCAATATCTTGGTTGAACAGGCTGTTCCTTGGAGCAGCCAGCGTGCCCACATATCCACTACAACCTGGTTGGTCCGGCACTTCTTGCAAGAACTTGTCTAAATGCTTCTTGAAGACATCTATCTTTGCTCCAACAATATTTATAATGCTTGTTAGGAGAGCACTAAACAGCCGTGGACTTCTGATGTTCAGACAGTGACCTCTGATTGTGACAATGGCACCTTTACTCCTTACTGGTTCTATTCTGCATTTCCTTCCGTATCTTTCGCTCTAGTATGTTGTTGTTCTACTGTGTAAATTTGAGACCTGACCCTCCAGTATCTTCCAGTACCCTCTCCACCTTTCACCCCAATATTCTGTCTCTCTCACTTTCTCCCTCCCTCCCTCCCTCTCTTCCCCGGTGTACGACAGATCGGTGTATACGATAGAGGGGGACTGTTCTTGGGGTTGTGGCAGACCGTCATTGCCTGCAGTATAGCAACAACGATGTCGGAGTCACAAAATGCCAGATTTATTGGTCAAGAGTTGGTCTCAAATGCACGCACGGAACTCGCTGTAACTCCCATGATTTCCTAATTTTCAGTTTTAATGCCCGCCACCATTTCCTCAATCGAAACACGTAAACGCACATATCCGCACGCAAGCGTACGTATTACACAAGAACCACAACAAACATGCGTGCACATAAGTGCAGTCGCACACAGCCACACGCTAGTACACGTGCACCCACGTGCGTGTACACGTGCACCCACGCGCGTGTACACGTGCACCCCACACGCGAACGTCTCTCCGGCACCTCCAGCAACACATCTACACCAATACAAGTAATCACCCCACAGACAATGAAATACGGCTTACCTGTGACAAGGCAAAAATCTACGAATGCATCAAACCGGCCACAATTGGGAAGCAAATCCCCACGTATCCGGACACTACACGCATGATTGGAGCCAAAAATCGAAGGAAATCGTCCGAACAGAAAATTAATTGTGGTGACGAACTTCGCTAGTGGCATCGAACTCCCACCAAGAGTAGCAACAGGGAGAAGGCGAGGAGAGGTGGGTAGGAGAGGTGGGTGGGAGGGTGTCTGGGAGGGAGGGGGAGACAGTCCAGGATGGGAGGAGGCAGGGAGGAGGCAGGGAGGGGGAAGAAAAGGCAAGAGATAGACACACATGGAGGAAACAAGACCCTCAAAACACCTGTGTTAAAAGCATACCCACAAGGGAGCCGGTCGGCCGAGCGGACAGCACGCTGGACTTGTGATCCTGTGGTCCTGGGTTCGATCCCAGGCGCCGGCGAGAAACAATGGGCAGAGTTTCTTTCACCCTATGCCCCTGTTACCTAGCAGTAAAATAGGTACCTAGGTGTTAGTCAGCTGTCACGGGCGGCTTCCTGGGGGTGGAGGCCTGGTCGAGGACCGGGCCGCGGGGACACTAAAAAAGCCCTGAAATCATCTCAAGATAACCTCAAGAAGAAGATCGTGTCAGCAAGGCGGACAGCCCGCCTGCTGTCATAACATCGAGTAATTGCAACATTGGAGTATTGCCACTCCACCGGTACGAGTAGAGCCACTCCACCGGTACGAGTACAGCCACTCCACCGGTACGAGTACAGCCACTCCACCGGTACGAGTACAGCCACTCCACCGGTACGAGTACAGCCACTCCACCGGTACGAGTACAGCCACTCCACCGGTACGAGTACAGCCACTCCACCGGTACGAGTACAGCCACTCCACCGGTACGAGTACAGCCACTCCACCGGTACGAGTACAGCCACTCCACCGGTACGAGTACAGCCACTCCACCGGTACGAGTACAGCCACTCCACCGGTACGAGTACAGCCACTCCACCGGTACGAGTAGAGCCACTCCAACGGTACGAGTAGAGCCACTCCACCGGTACGAGTACAGCCACTCCACCGGTACGAGTACAGCCACTCCACCGGTACGAGTAGAGCCACTCCACCGGTACGAGTACAGCCACTCCACCGGTACGAGTACAGCCACTCCACCGGTACGAGTAGAGCCACTCCACTGAGGAAGTAAATCTGGTTGTCACCAGCTCGGTGTCATTACGTTTTTAATCAACTTCCTGTTACTGTTTCCATGTTGTGTGTTGTGGTACGTACAACAGCGGCCGCGTGTACCCTTTGTTCCACCCGGCTCTTCTTCACACACTGACTCACTGTACTGGTGTTCAGCTCGGCAGATGAAGCCCCTGTACACCTGTTGTGAGTGTACAGTGTTCGCAGGTGTAGCATTTGAACCACTGACACTTGTGTTCTGATTTCGTGATTAGTTCGGGTGTAGAGTTGATCGCTAAGCATGGCAGGCAAAGTCAGTGTTAGGTCACCTTGCTTTGCTGCTACACAGGTGGCAGAGGACTTTTCAGACATTTGGTCCTTGGTCGATTATGTAGATATGGACACACTTCTGCAGTCGATGATTTATTTCGTTTTATGTGTGTTTGCCAATGACGCTGAATCAGTCTGGTCGTGAACGCTGCTGTATCAGCCTCAGCCTGGTCGTGAACGCTGCTGTATCAGCCTCAGCCTGGTCGTGAACGCTGCTGTATCAGCCTCAGCCTGGTCGTGAACGCTGCTGTATCAGCCTCAGCCTGGTCGTGAACGCTGCTGTATCAGCCTCAGCCTGGTCGTGAACGCTGCTGTATCAGCCTCAGCCTGGTCGTGAACGCTGCTGTATCAGCCTCAGCCTGGTCGTGAACGCTGCTGTATCAGCCTCAGCCTGGTCGTGAACGCTGCTGTATCAGCCTCAGCCTGGTCGTGAACGCTGCTGTATCAGCCTCAGCCTGGTCGTGAACGCTGCTGTATCAGCCTCAGCCTGGTCGTGAACGCTGCTGTATCAGCCTCAGCCTGGTCGTGAACGCTGCTGTATCAGCCTCAGCCTGGTCGTGAACGCTGCTGTATCAGCCTCAGCCTGGTCGTGAACGCTGCTGTATCAGCCTCAGCCTGGTCGTGAACGCTGCTGTATCAGCCTCAGCCTGGTCGTGAACGCTGTTGTATCAGCCTCAGCCTGGTCGTGAACGCTGCTGTATCAGCCTCAGCCTGGTCGTGAACGCTGCTGTATCAGCCTCAGCCTGGTCGTGAACGCTGCTGTATCAGCCTCAGCCTGGTCGTGAACGCTGCTGTATCAGCCTCAGCCTGGTCGTGAACGCTGCTGTATCAGCCTCAGCCTGGTCGTGAACGCTGCTGTATCAGCCTCAGCCTGATCGTGAACGCTGCTGTATCAGCCTCAGCCTGGTCGTGAACGCTGCTGTATCAGCCTCAGCCTGGTCGTGAACGCTGCTGTATCAGCCTCAGCCTGATCGTGAACGCTGCTGTATCAGCCTCAGCCTGGTCGTGAACGCTGCTGTATCAGCCTCAGCCTGGTCGTGAACGCTGCTGTATCAGCCTCAGCCTGGTCGTGAACGCTGCTGTATCAGCCTCAGCCTGGTCGTGAACGCTGCTGTATCAGCCTCAGCCTGGTCGTGAACGCTGCTGTATCAGCCTCAGCCTGGTCGTGAACGCTGCTGTATCAGCCTCAGCCTGGTCGTGAACGCTGCTGTATCAGCCTCAGCCTGGTCGTGAACGCTGCTGTATCAGCCTCAGCCTGGTCGTGAACGCTGCTGTATCAGCCTCAGCCTGGTCGTGAGTAGTAGGGTTGACACGCCACAGGGGAATTTTTTTTTCTGGGAGAAAATTCCCCTGTAGCGTGTCAGGGTTTTCAGGTGAATTTAGAAATTCCCCTGTAGCGTGTCGGGGTTTTTCAGGTTCCAATATTCCCCTGTAGCGTGTCGGGGTTTTCAGGTAAATTTTTTTTTCAGGTCAAATATCGTCTGTGCGGGCCATGGTTTTCAGGTTCCAAAGGGAAAATATCGTCTGTGCGGGCCATGGTTTTCAGGTTCCAAAGGGAAAATATCGTCTGTGCGGGCCAGGGTTTTCAGATTCCAATATCGTCTGTGTGGAGCCAGGGTTTTGAGGTTCCAATATCTCGCGTGTGAGCCAGGGTTTTCAGGTAAATTTTGTGTCACAGATTTTAGAAGTAAGGATTTCTTATGAGAAAAATAATTTCCGAGACTTAGAAGTTTGTTAAGGGCTTATGGGAGAAATTCAAGTAACGTATGTAGCTCTTTAGGGTTTCCATGAGAACTCTACGGACATATTTTACATGTTTTCAACTTACAAAATCGTCTATGTAAGCCTTAGTTATTCATATAAATTTAGAAAGTTATCTGTATAAGTCATGGTTTTCAAGTCTCGTACATCACACCCCCCTCCCTCCCCCCTTACCTCGCAATCTCTCGCGTCGCCTTTATTTACTTTGCGCCCAGCCAGCCAGTCGGCTCTTAATCTTATCTTATCTTATCCGTAATATCTGGACCGTCCCTCCTCTCTCTCTCTCTCTCTCCTCTTCCTATTTCCTTACAACTATTTCAGAGTTTCAAATAATCATAGAAGTTTTATTTATATGTTTATGACCGAATTTGTAAAAGGACCATTTTCAGAGAATATTGTCTTAGATGTTTTGTTAAGGAAAACAGGCAACTTATCCATAACATTTAGTTTTATATCCATTTACGGCTATTTCATCTGTAAAGACCAAATTGAACAGAGCCCAGTTTTAAGCTCATATTTCATCAGAGTTCAGTTTATACCGAAAATTCGCCAGAGTCTACTTTGAGAGCAATATTCGTCAGAGACAGTTTTAGCTCATATTTCATCAGAGACCATTTTATACCTAAAAATGAACAGAGTCCACTTTGTGAGCAAATTAGTCAGAGTCAGTATTTAGCTCATATTTCATCAGAGTCCAGTTTATGCTCAAATTCGCCAAAGTCTACTTTGAGATCAAAATTAGTCAGAGACAGTTTTAGCTCATATTTCATCAGAGACCATGTTATACCTAAAAATGAACAGAGTCCACTTTGTGAGCAAATTAGTCAGAGACAGTACTTAGCTCATATTTCATCAGAGTCCAATTATCAACAGAAATTCGCCAGAGTCTACTTTGAGAGCAAATTTCATCAGTGACCTGTAATCTGTGAAAATTTGACAGAGTCTACTTTAATAGCAAAATTCATCAGAGTCCAGTTTTCTAGCAAAATTCGCCAGAGTCTACTTTGTGCCAAAATATTCAGAGTCCAGTTCATGATCGAAATTAATCAGAGTCCAGTTTTCTAGCAAAATTCGCCAGAGTCTACTTTGTGCCAAAATATTCAGAGTCCAGTTCATGATCGAAATTAATCAGAGTCCAATTAAAGACCCAAATTTGGCAGAGACCACATTTTCGCTACTAGCAGTCCAATCCCCCTGAAATTTTAAACAGTCATATTTCAGACGTAGTAAATAAGATCAAGTCAGTTACAGAGCTCCAGCTCTTGTCCCCCTGTATTTGCATATTTTCTCTATATTCACTGTGTTCTTCGTATTCTCATCCGTGTTCACTCCATGTTCTACAAATGTTCACAGTCCCATTCAGTTCATATTTTCACAAGTATCTCCATTTTTTCTGTAATCTTTCTCTTAGTCTCATTATGTTCTCTACAAAGTCTAGTCATATTTTCTATGTTTTCATGTTCATCACATGTTCTCTTTACAACTTTTATACTCAATATTCATGCTAACTTCCATATTTTGTGTTCTTTGTCAATATTCATGTTCCTCTACAAGTTCATATTCCCTGCTTGTTCACTCTATTCATCAACTTTTTCTTACATGTTTTCTGTGTTCACCGTATTTTCACTATGTTCATTCCCTTACTTATCCTCATTTTTTTTTTTTTATGTTCTTTGTTTCTTCCATTCACTAACTAGTTCTTTGTCAAATAATAGCATCAGCAATACAGTTCCCTCAACAATTTTAGTCACCAAGTTTTATTTTCAAAACTATATCAAAGTAATTCTCGTTGTCAACTTAATAGTTCTACCAACCCAGTTCTTAAACAAATCTACACTTTATTCAGTTCCAAATTTACAAAAGACAAACCTTTCTTGTAACTTCTTAACTAAAAATCTTTCGCCATCAACTGAAACATAGTCACTTTCCTCATTTCTCAACTAACTTATTATCCAATCAACCAAAAATTGTCAAAGGAATCTTTCCAACACTGTTCATAACTAAACTTATTCCCTAGTCATCAGAAAATAACCGTGTTCTTCATGTTTCATTGTCATTTCATAACTAAAAAAATCTTTCGCCAATCAACTAAAACATAGTCACTTTCGTCATTTCTCAACTAAACTTATTATCCAGTCAACTAAAAATAGTCAGAAATAGCCTCGTTCAACACTGTTCTTAACTAAAACAACCTTTCTCTTAGCTAAAAATTGTCAAAGGAAACTTTTTCAGCACTTTCTTAACAGGCGCTATGTTTCATCAAGAAAAATTGTCAAAGGAAACTTTCCAAAACTGTTCATAACTAGCTTTTATCCATCGTCAATCAACTAAAAATAATTACTTTCATCGTTTCTTAACTAAACATATTCTCCATTCATCAGAAAATAACCATGTTCTTCATGTTTCATTGTCATTTCTTATCTAAAAATTATCCGCCAATCATCAGAAAAAGTCATGTTCATCATGTTTTGTCTTTTGCTCAACTAAAAGTATTCATCGGTCAACTAAAAATAGTTACTTCATCATGTTTCCTTGTCATTTCTTAACTGAAATATCACTTCTCTCATCTGAAAATAGTCAGGATTAACCTCATTCAACACCGTTCTTAACTAAAACAGCCTTTCGCTTAGCTAAAAATTGTCAAAGGAATCTTTTCAGCACTGTTCATAACTAACTTTATCCATAGTCAAGTAAGAAAATATAGTCAAAGATATCTATCATCGTCGTTCTTAACTGACATTTATACTTTGTGGAGCACTAAAATAGTCAAATGTAACTTTTTCAACACTTTCGTAACTAAAATTATATGTCGCTAAGTAAGAAAAATAGTCAAAGGTGCTCTCCGTTACACCAAAGTTACTCTTCGAGAAATCAAAGACACTCTTCAATACATCAAGGACTTACTCAAAGACACCAAAGTTACACTCTAAGACATCCTTCAAGACATCAAAGACTTCCTTAAGACTTCAATGGGACTCTTCCATTCATCAAAGACATTCTCTAAGCCCTCAAAGTTATTCTCAGCACAATCAAAAGTTATTCCAAGACAACAAAAGTTATTCTCAGAACAATCAAAAGTTATTCCAAGACAACAAAAGTCATTCTCAGAGCTATCAAATTATTCTCGGAGTCATCAAAAAGTATTCTCTAACTCACTTTTGGCCATTAAAGTTAATTTCTATGTCATAAAAGTTTGTCTCAGAGACATCTAAAGTTAATCTTAGAGTTATCAAATGTAATCTCTAACTCTCTTTTGTTCATCAAAGTTGATCTCAGAGTTAACAAAGGTAATCTCTAACTCACTCTCGTTCATCAAAGTTGTTTCAAAGACATCAAAGTTATTCAAAGAGCTAACAAAAGTTATTCTCAGAGTCACCTTCGTTCTTCAGAGAAACTTTCCAAAACATCTTTATTCATCAAAGTTATTCTCAGAGGCATAAAAGTCATTCTCAGAGCTATCAAACTTGTTCTCAAAGTCATCAAACTTATTCACAGAGTCATCAAAGTTAATCTAAGACATCATTTTTCATCAAAGATATTCTCTCTAAACCATCAATGTTCTTCTCTAAGACATAAAAGTTATTCTCAGAGTCACCTTCGTTCGTCAGAGAAACTTTCAAAACATCTTTGTTCATCAAACTTGTTTTCAAAGTCATCAAAAGTTAATCTAAGACATCTTCTTTCATCAAAGTTATTTTCAGAGACATCTAAAGTTATTCTCAGAGCTATCAAACTTGTTCTCAGAGTCATCAAATGTTATTCTCGAAGTCATCAAAGTTATTTTCAGAGACATCTAAAGTTAATTTCTATGTTATAAAGTTATTCTCAGAGACATCTAAAGTTAATCTTGGTCATCAAAGTTGTTCTCTAAACATCAATGTTGTTCTCCAAGACATCAAAGATGTTCTCAAAATCATAAAAGTTATTCCCAGAGCTATCAAAGTTAATCTCAGAGTTATCCAAAGATATTCTCATGTCCACAAAAGTTATTCCAAGAGACGTCAAAGTTGTTTCAAAGACATCAAAGTTAATCTCAGAGTTATCCAAAGACATTCTCAGAGACATCTAAAGTTATTCTCTAAGACATCAAAGTTGTTCTAAGAGTTATCAAAAGTTATTCTCAGTCATGATATGTTATTCTCTAACTCACTTCCATTCATCAAAAACATTCTCTAAGTCCTGAAAGTTATTCTCTAAGACAACAAAGTCTTTCTCAGAGCTACCAAAGATGTTCTCTAAATCATAAAAGTTAATCTTAACTCACCTTCGTTCATTAGAGAAACTTTCCAATCCATATTCGTTGACCAGAGTTATTCTCAGAGTCATCAAAGCGATCTCTAATTCATCTTCGTTCTCCAAAGTTGTTCTCTAAGACACCTTCATTCATCAAAGAAACTCTCCTTCTTCCATCATGTTATTCTTTAAGACATCTTCAGTCATAAAATTTTCTCTCCAAAATGTAACTAGTTCAGCTTTTCATACCAAACCTGCATTCTGTTAAAACATATTTTCTTAGTTGCTTTACCCTAAAACTGTTCTCTGAACTACACTGTTCAAACCTACGTAACCTATCCTCTCCACCCAATGTTACTTAGTTAACGTAACGTTCCTAAACCTAGCTTTACCTATCCTAACATACCTTACCTTACCTTCCCTATCTTACCTAACTTTACCTATCCTAACATAACTTACCTTACCTTCCCTAACTTAACCTAACTTTACCTATCCTAACTTAACTTGCCTTTCATAACCTATCTTTACCTATCCTAACATAACTTACCTTACCTTCCCTATCTTACCTAACTTTACCTATCCTAACATAACTTACCTTACCTTCCCTAACTTAACCTAACTTTACCTATCTTACCTATCTTTACCTATCTTACCTAACTTTACCTATGTTACCTTACCTTCCCTATCTTACCTAACTTTACCTATCCTATCCTAACCTAACTTGTCTTACCTAACTTAATCTTACTTTCCCAAACTGATGTATCCTAACTTATCTAGTCCAACCAGACATGATCTAACTTAAGTATTCCTTCTTGTCTTTGTGTTTCGTCAATCATTGTCTCATATTCATTTATTCATTTCATTAGTTAATTTCTCAAATGGACGTTTTTGCATTTCAAGTGTTATTTGTTTAAGATTGGGTATTTAACCATTTCAAAGGATTTTTTGTTATATATGGGAACTTACTCGTTTCAAGGGCTAATTTCTCAAATGGTCATTTTTGCAGATCAAGGGTTATTTGTTAAAGTTCATCAAGTTGCCCATAAGTTGTATTAGTAGGTTCTATCTTATGTTCTTATTCCCCAACCCCTTAACCTAACCTCTTGTAATCTTAGTGTATTTAGTAGGTTCTATCTTATGTTCTTATTCCCCAACCCTTTAACCTAACCTTTCAGATGTAGTTTGTTGAATATATTATCCTTTTCCTAACCTTTCAGATGTAGTTTGTTGAATATATTATCCTTTTCCTAACCTTTCAGATGTAGTTTTGTTTCTCCTTTTTGTATATTTTTACCCAAACCATCTTTCCTTCTTTACTTTGATTCTCCTACTCCTTCTAACCCTCCTTTTCTATCTCTCTCCCTTATTCTCTCTCTTCCTCCCCCTCTCTCTCCCTCATTTGCTCAAATGCTCTCTTGTTTCTCAAATTCAAGTCTTATTGCTCCCATTCTCACACCCTCATTCTCATTCACTTAGTTTTTCTTTTTCTCAATTCAAGTCTTAGTGCTCCCATGCCCACACTCTCTCTCATTCTCTCTTCTTTGGTCCCATTTTCTTCCGCCCCCTCTCTCTTACTCCTTGCTCTTCTTTCATGCTCTCACTCCCTTGAGCTCTTGTTTCTCAATTTCAAGTCTTAGTAGATCTGATTCTTTACTATTGTAATTTTTATTATTACTATGATAAAGAATGAACTTATATGTGAAAACAAAGTAAAGAAGGAAAGAAGGTTAAGTGGGATGGTGGGTTTGGGTAAAAATATACAAAAAGGAGAAACAAAACTACATCTGAAAGGTTAGGAAAAGGATAATATATTCAACAAACTACATCTGAAAGGTTAGGAAAAGGATAATATATTCAACAAACTACATCTGAAAGGTTAGGTTAAAGGGTTGGGGAATAAGAACATAAGATAGAACCTACTAAATACACTAAGATTACAAGAGGTTAGGTTAAGGGGTTGGGGAATAAGAACATAAGATAGAACCTACTAATACAACTTATGGGCAACTTGATGAACTTTAACAAATAACCCTTGATCTGCAAAAATGACCATTTGAGAAATTAGCCCTTGAAACGAGTAAGTTCCCATATATAACAAAAATCCTTTGAAATGGTTAAATACCCAATCTTAGACAAATAACACTTGAAATGCAAAAACGTCCATTTGAGAAATTATCCCTTGAAATGAGTAAATGCCCATATATAACAAAAATTCTTTGAAATGCTTAAATATCCAATCTCTAACAAATAGCCCTTGAAACGAGTAAGTTCCCATATATAACAAAAAATCCTTTGAAATGGTTAAATACCCAATCTTAAACAAATAACACTTGAAATGCAAAAACGTCCATTTGAGAAATTAACTAATGAAATGAATAAATGAATATGAGACAATGATTGACGAAACACAAAGACAAGAAGGAATACTTAAGTTAGATCATGTCTGGTTGGACTAGATAAGTTAGGATACATCAGTTTGGGAAAGTAAGATTAAGTTAGGTAAGACAAGTTAGGTTAGGATAGGATAGGTAAAGTTAGGTAAGATAGGGAAGGTAAGGTAACATAGGTAAAGTTAGGTAAGATAGGTAAAGATAGGTAAGATAGGTAAAGTTAGGTTAAGTTAGGGAAGGTAAGGTAAGTTATGTTAGGATAGGTAAAGTTAGGTAAGATAGGGAAGGTAAGGTAAGTTATGTTAGGATAGGTAAAGATAGGTTATGAAAGGCAAGTTAAGTTAGGATAGGTAAAGTTAGGTTAAGTTAGGGAAGGTAAGGTAAGTTATGTTAGGATAGGTAAAGTTAGGTAAGATAGGGAAGGTAAGGTAAGGTATGTTAGGATAGGTAAAGCTAGGTTTAGGAACGTTACGTTAACTAAGTAACATTGGGTGGAGAGGATAGGTTACGTAGGTTTGAACAGTGTAGTTCAGAGAACAGTTTTAGGGTAAAGCAACTAAGAAAATATGTTTTAACAGAATGCAGGTTTGGTATGAAAAGCTGAACTAGTTACATTTTGGAGAGAAAATTTTATGACTGAAGATGTCTTAAAGAATAACATGATGGAAGAAGGAGAGTTTCTTTGATGAATGAAGGTGTCTTAGAGAACAACTTTGGAGAACGAAGATGAATTAGAGATCGCTTTGATGACTCTGAGAATAACTCTGGTCAACGAATATGGATTGGAAAGTTTCTCTAATGAACGAAGGTGAGTTAAGATTAACTTTTATGATTTAGAGAACATCTTTGGTAGCTCTGAGAAAGACTTTGTTGTCTTAGAGAATAACTTTCAGGACTTAGAGAATGTTTTTGATGAATGGAAGTGAGTTAGAGAATAACATATCATGACTGAGAATAACTTTTGATAACTCTTAGAACAACTTTGATGTCTTAGAGAATAACTTTAGATGTCTCTGAGAATGTCTTTGGATAACTCTGAGATTAACTTTGATGTCTTTGAAACAACTTTGACGTCTCTTGGAATAACTTTTGTGGACATGAGAATATCTTTGGATAACTCTGAGATTAACTTTGATAGCTCTGGGAATAACTTTTATGATTTTGAGAACATCTTTGATGTCTTGGAGAACAACATTGATGTTTAGAGAACAACTTTGATGACCAAGATTAACTTTAGATGTCTCTGAGAATAACTTTATAACATAGAAATTAACTTTAGATGTCTCTGAAAATAACTTTGATGACTTCGAGAATAACATTTGATGACTCTGAGAACAAGTTTGATAGCTCTGAGAATAACTTTAGATGTCTCTGAAAATAACTTTGATGAAAGAAGATGTCTTAGATTAACTTTTGATGACTTTGAAAACAAGTTTGATGAACAAAGATGTTTTGAAAGTTTCTCTGACGAACGAAGGTGACTCTGAGAATAACTTTTATGTCTTAGAGAAGAACATTGATGGTTTAGAGAGAATATCTTTGATGAAAAATGATGTCTTAGATTAACTTTGATGACTCTGTGAATAAGTTTGATGACTTTGAGAACAAGTTTGATAGCTCTGAGAATGACTTTTATGCCTCTGAGAATAACTTTGATGAATAAAGATGTTTTGGAAAGTTTCTCTGAAGAACGAAGGTGACTCTGAGAATAACTTTTGTTAGCTCTTTGAATAACTTTGATGTCTTTGAAACAACTTTGATGAACGAGAGTGAGTTAGAGATTACCTTTGTTAACTCTGAGATCAACTTTGATGAACAAAAGAGAGTTAGAGATTACATTTGATAACTCTAAGATTAACTTTAGATGTCTCTGAGACAAACTTTTATGACATAGAAATTAACTTTAATGGCCAAAAGTGAGTTAGAGAATACTTTTTGATGACTCCGAGAATAATTTGATAGCTCTGAGAATGACTTTTGTTGTCTTGGAATAACTTTTGATTGTTCTGAGAATAACTTTTGTTGTCTTGGAATAACTTTTGATTGTGCTGAGAATAACTTTGAGGGCTTAGAGAATGTCTTTGATGAATGGAAGAGTCCCATTGAAGTCTTAAGGAAGTCTTTGATGTCTTGAAGGATGTCTTAGAGTGTAACTTTGGTGTCTTTAAGTCCTTGATGTATTGAAGAGTGTCTTTGATTTCTCGAAGAGTAACTTTGGTGTAACGGAGAGCACCTTTGACTATTTTTCTTACTTAGCGACATATAATTTTAGTTACGAAAGTGTTGAAAAAGTTACATTTGACTATTTTAGTGCTCCACAAAGTATAAATGTCAGTTAAGAACGACGATGATAGATATCTTTGACTATATTTTCTTACTTGACTATGGATAAAGTTAGTTATGAACAGTGCTGAAAAGATTCCTTTGACAATTTTTAGCTAAGCGAAAGGCTGTTTTAGTTAAGAACGGTGTTGAATGAGGTTAATCCTGACTATTTTCAGATGAGAGAAGTGATATTTCAGTTAAGAAATGACAAGGAAACATGATGAAGTAACTATTTTTAGTTGACCGATGAATACTTTTAGTTGAGCAAAAGACAAAACATGATGAACATGACTTTTTCTGATGATTGGCGGATAATTTTTAGATAAGAAATGACAATGAAACATGAAGAACATGGTTATTTTCTGATGAATGGAGAATATGTTTAGTTAAGAAACGATGAAAGTAATTATTTTTAGTTGATTGACGATGGATAAAAGCTAGTTATGAACAGTTTTGGAAAGTTTCCTTTGACAATTTTTCTTGATGAAACATAGCGCCTGTTAAGAAAGTGCTGAAAAAGTTTCCTTTGACAATTTTTAGCTAAGAGAAAGGTTGTTTTAGTTAAGAACAGTGTTGAACGAGGCTATTTCTGACTATTTTTAGTTGACTGGATAATAAGTTTAGTTGAGAAATGACGAAAGTGACTATGTTTTAGTTGATTGGCGAAAGATTTTTTTAGTTATGAAATGACAATGAAACATGAAGAACACGGTTATTTTCTGATGACTAGGGAATAAGTTTAGTTATGAACAGTGTTGGAAAGATTCCTTTGACAATTTTTGGTTGATTGGATAATAAGTTAGTTGAGAAATGAGGAAAGTGACTATGTTTCAGTTGATGGCGAAAGATTTTTAGTTAAGAAGTTACAAGAAAGGTTTGTCTTTTGTAAATTTGGAACTGAATAAAGTGTAGATTTGTTTAAGAACTGGGTTGGTAGAACTATTAAGTTGACAACGAGAATTACTTTGATATAGTTTTGAAAATAAAACTTGGTGACTAAAATTGTTGAGGGAACTGTATTGCTGATGCTATTATTTGACAAAGAACTAGTTAGTGAATGGAAGAAACAAAGAACATAAAAAAAAAAAAATGAGGATAAGTAAGGGAATGAACATAGTGAAAATACGGTGAACACAGAAAACATGTAAGAAAAAGTTGATGAATAGAGTGAACAAGCAGGGAATATGAACTTGTAGAGGAACATGAATATTGACAAAGAACACAAAATATGGAAGTTAGCATGAATATTGAGTATAAAAGTTGTAAAGAGAACATGTGATGAACATGAAAACATAGAAAATATGACTAGACTTTGTAGAGAACATAATGAGACTAAGAGAAAGATTACAGAAAAAATGGAGATACTTGTGAAAATATGAACTGAATGGGACTGTGAACATTTGTAGAACATGGAGTGAACACGGATGAGAATACGAAGAACACAGTGAATATAGAGAAAATATGCAAATACAGGGGGACAAGAGCTGGAGCTCTGTAACTGACTTGATCTTATTTACTACGTCTGAAATATGACTGTTTAAAATTTCAGGGGGATTGGACTGCTAGTAGCGAAAATGTGGTCTCTGCCAAATTTGGGTCTTTAATTGGACTCTGATTAATTTCGATCATGAACTGGACTCTGAATATTTTGGCACAAAGTAGACTCTGGCGAATTTTGCTAGAAAACTGGACTCTGATTAATTTCGATCATGAACTGGACTCTGAATATTTTGGCACAAAGTAGACTCTGGCGAATTTTGCTAGAAAACTGGACTCTGATGAATTTTGCTATTAAAGTAGACTCTGTCAAATTTTCACAGATTACAGGTCACTGATGAAATTTGCTCTCAAAGTAGACTCTGGCGAATTTCTGTTGATAATTGGACTCTGATGAAATATGAGCTAAGTACTGTCTCTGACTAATTTGCTCACAAAGTGGACTCTGTTCATTTTTAGGTATAACATGGTCTCTGATGAAATATGAGCTAAAACTGTCTCTGACTAATTTTGATCTCAAAGTAGACTTTGGCGAATTTGAGCATAAACTGGACTCTGATGAAATATGAGCTAAATACTGACTCTGACTAATTTGCTCACAAAGTGGACTCTGTTCATTTTTAGGTATAAAATGGTCTCTGATGAAATATGAGCTAAAACTGTCTCTGACGAATATTGCTCTCAAAGTAGACTCTGGCGAATTTTCGGTATAAACTGAACTCTGATGAAATATGAGCTTAAAACTGGGCTCTGTTCAATTTGGTCTTTACAGATGAAATAGCCGTAAATGGATATAAAACTAAATGTTATGGATAAGTTGCCTGTTTTCCTTAACAAAACATCTAAGACAATATTCTCTGAAAATGGTCCTTTTACAAATTCGGTCATAAACATATAAATAAAACTTCTATGATTATTTGAAACTCTGAAATAGTTGTAAGGAAATAGGAAGAGGAGAGAGAGAGAGAGAGAGGAGGGACGGTCCAGATATTACGGATAAGATAAGATAAGATTAAGAGCCGACTGGCTGGCTGGGCGCAAAGTAAATAAAGGCGACGCGAGAGATTGCGAGGTAAGGGGGGAGGGAGGGGGGTGTGATGTACGAGACTTGAAAACCATGACTTATACAGATAACTTTCTAAATTTATATGAATAACTAAGGCTTACATAGACGATTTTGTAAGTTGAAAACATGTAAAATATGTCCGTAGAGTTCTCATGGAAACCCTAAAGAGCTACATACGTTACTTGAATTTCTCCCATAAGCCCTTAACAAACTTCTAAGTCTCGGAAATTATTTTTCTCATAAGAAATCCTTACTTCTAAAATCTGTGACACAAAATTTACCTGAAAACCCTGGCTCACACGCGAGATATTGGAACCTCAAAACCCTGGCTCCACACAGACGATATTGGAATCTGAAAACCCTGGCCCGCACAGACGATATTTTCCCTTTGGAACCTGAAAACCATGGCCCGCACAGACGATATTTTCCCTTTGGAACCTGAAAACCATGGCCCGCACAGACGATATTTGACCTGAAAAAAAAATTTACCTGAAAACCCCGACACGCTACAGGGGAATATTGGAACCTGAAAAACCCCGACACGCTACAGGGGAATTTCTAAATTCACCTGAAAACCCTGACACGCTACAGGGGAATTTTCTCCCAGAAAAAAAAATTCCCCTGTGGCGTGTCAACCCTACTACTGTCGTGAACGCTGTTGTATCAGCCTCAGCCTGGTCGTGAACGCTGCTGTATCAGCCTCAGCCTGGTCGTGAACGCTGCTGTATCAGCCTCAGCCTGGTCGTGAACGCTGCTGTATCAGCCTCAGCCTGGTCGTGAACGCTGCTGTATCAGCCTCAGCCTGGTCGTGAACGCTGCTGTATCAGCCTCAGCCTGGTCGTGAACGCTGCTGTATCAGCCTCAGCCTGGTCGTGAACGCTGCTGTATCAGCCTCAGCCTGGTCGTGAACGCTGCTGTATCAGCCTCAGCCTGGTCGTGAACGCTGCTGTATCAGCCTCAGCCTGGTCGTGAACGCTGCTGTATCAGCCTCAGCCTGGTCGTGAACGCTGCTGTATCAGCCTCAGCCTGGTCGTGAACGCTGCTGTATCAGCCTCAGCCTGGTCGTGAACGCTGCTGTATCAGCCTCAGCCTGGTCGTGAACGCTGCTGTATCAGCCTCAGCCTGGTCGTGAGCGCTGCTGTATCAGCCTGGAAGGCACTAGGTGGGGAAAGGGTGAGTTTGAGCCTCTTGTTGGTAAGATGGGAAGTGACTCCATTGGTAGTTCGGATGACACCTTGAGGAGGTGGTTGTCTGCGTGTAGACTATGGTAACTGATCCTTAGTGAGCTTGTGCATGTGGTCTTGACCCGGGTGTACGTGCTGTCAGGGTTACTAGTCCATTTCTCTCGTGTGTTATGGTACAGCTCTAGGTCTGCTGCTTGAGTAGTTGGTTGGTGCTTAGTTCTTAGACTGAACCACATTCATTCTATTTGGCTGCTTCATGGTGGGTAACCGCTAAGGTCAGCCCGTAACAGCCTAACCCACACACAGTTATTATTTACGTCACACAGGGTACGGAAAGTTCGTACTCTGGTAATCCTAGTCTCTCACTGTCTGGCAAGCTCGGCGAAATATAAGAATTATATGACAGAATGAGTGGATAGTTTGTGAGTATTTGGATAAGTACAGTTAGTTTAGCTTGCGGTGTCGCGTGGTGTTGGCAGAAACTCCCCCCCCCCCCCGCGACGGCTGGGAGTGGGGAGGCGCGGGCAGGGAGGGGGAGTGGAGTTAGCAAGGGGGGGGGAGTGGAGTTGGCATGGGGGGAGAGGAGTTGGCAGAGGGGGAGAGGACTTGGCAGGGGGGGAAGTGGAGTTGGCAGGGGGGGAAGTGGAGTTGGCAGGGGGGGAAGTGGAGTTGGCAGGGGGGGAAGTGGAGTTGGCAGGGGGGGAGTGGAGTTGGCATGGGGGGAGTGGAGTTGGCATGGGGGGAGTGGAGTTGGCAGGGGGGGGGAAATGACGTTGGCAGGGAGAGGGGAGTGGTGTTGTCAGGAATGGAGGGGGTGGTTTGACAGGGAGGGAGGGAGGGAGGGAGGGGGGGTGGCTTGGACAGGTAGTGGGGATGGGGGTGAAGTGGGCAGAGACGGGGGGGGGGGGGGGGATAGAGTTATTTCAGGGTGGAAGAATGAGCAGTTGGTCAATTATGGAAAGAGGAATCACTTGCTATCACCGGCACGGGGATCGCATTACCGAGGAAGGAATCCGTACTAAGCTTCTGTGGTGTTGCAGACTCAAGTGAGCGAGGCGCGACCCTCCTGCCGGTAGGCACGTCTGCTCCAGGTATTCCGCAAAAAAATCGAAAATTTTTCACTAATAAAATTGGAATTGCACTAGTAAAGCTGCGTTTATCACTAATAAACCTGCAATTTCACTAATAAAACTGGATTTTCATTAGTAAAGCTGAATTTACAATAGAATATCACGATTTTTACTAGTAAAGGCAGAGTTTCACTAGTAAAGTTGGGTTTTCACTTATTAATATGGGTTTTCAGGAGCAGAGCTGGGTTTATACCAGTTAACCTGGGTTTATAAAAGTTAAGCTAGGTATATACTAGTACATCTGAGTTCACACTATTTAAGCCGGGTTTATATTAGTAAAACAGGATTTATACTAATAAAGCTGTGTTTATAATAACAAAACTGGTTTCATAGTAGTACAACTAGATTTTTTACAAGTAAAGATGGAATTTCTCCATTAAACTGGGGTTTTCCTTACAAAGCTAAGTTTTGACCGGTTACGTTAGGTTTCCACTAACAAAACTGGGTTTCCAGTAGTAAAACTGAGTTTTCCAGTTCACAAAATTACATAATTAATACATGACACCAACACCACCTTCAGTTTTCTGGTGGAACTTGAGCCACTTTTTGAGGTGAATAAAAAAACAACCATTAATCCCGTATTACAGTTACTGCTGTTGACCTAAGATAATGAATGCTATTGGCGCCTGACAGCTGGGTGGACAGCGCTTCGGATTCGTAGTCCTGAGATTTCGGGTTCGATCCCCGGTAGAGGCGGAGACAAATGGGCAAAATGTTTCTTTCACCCTGATGCCCCTGTTACCTAGCAGTAAATAGGTACCTGGGAGTTAGACAGCTGCTACGGGCTGCTTCCTGGGGAGTGTATAACAAAATGGAGGCCTGGTCGAGGACCGGGCCGCGGAGACGCTAAGCCCCGAAATCATCTCAAGATAACTTCTAGAAGATAGTAGTGAGTGATCTAATAAGTGCAAGCAAAGTTGTTGACGCCTAGTGTCAACCATGCCTATTGTCTCTCTCAGAGCACCAACTGGCAGCAGGTTAAGGAAGAACCCAGTAGATTCAGTTACTCGGAACAAAAGTTCCGAGTAGCACGGGCTATGGCGAGCCCGTAGTGGACCAGTAGAGTAAGGCAGATCCTATAGTCAATGATGAATACTCTAAGGAGAGGGTTCTAAACCGGCGGTATCAATCCCCTTGAGGTTATGGGAACCAGAAAATGGGAATATGGGCCTGGAACTCTGAACCTGAAATCAAAGAGGGTAAATCGACTTAATGTGTCAAATGACACGCAGTGTCAGTAACTGTTCCTCGATTCCATGTTCTGACTGTGTAAGAACAACAGAAAAATTGTGATTTGCCGTGTTTCTATAAATACGAAAAAATGCTTTTGGTTGTCCATTAGCTGTTCTGTTTCTAGCTATCCATATGTAAAGTAAAGCCAACCTATTAACGTCTTTTGAAGTCATACTGGTAGCGAACAGGACTGGTTGTGGCGGTGGTGATATCGACAGCCCGGCACAGTAATCTACTGTATAATCCATTGAGGCGCTGTAATCTTATAATGGTTAAGATCCCCTGCTCTAACGGATATCCCTTCTAATATGGATATGCTCTACGGATAATGCTCTAATAAGCTACGGATATGCTCTAATCCTCTGCTCTAATGGATGTCAAAGATGTCATTAAAGGAAGGAGAGTCGCCAGGCTACCTCTGATGAAACGTTCAACACAACACAACCTTTCTCGGGTAATAAACTATTCTACAGGACCTTCTCAACGGGGGGAGGGAGGGAGGGGGAGGGAGGGAGGGAGGGAGGGAGGGAGGGAGGGAGGGACGGGGAGGGAGGGGGAGGGAGGGAAGGGGAGGGAGGGGGAGGGAGGGAGGGAGGGAGGGAGGGAGGGAGGGAGGGAGGGAGGGGGAGGGAGGGGGAGGGAGGGAGGGGGAGGGAGGGGGAGGGGGAGAGAGAGAGAGAGAGAGAGAGAGAGAGAGAGAGAGAGAGAGAGAGAGAGAGAGAGAGAGAGAGAGAGAGAGAGAGAGAGAGAGAGAGAGAGAGAGAGAGAGAGAGAGAGAGAGAGATATATATATATATATATATATATATATATAATATATATATATATATATATATATATATATATATATATATATATATATATATATATATATAGCTTATTCTGTCAGCAAAAAGACAGAATGAGACAGACAGACAAATATACAGAGATAGGCGTGCAGAGACACCGGGTCGACCAAGGCAAAGAGAGAGAGAGGAAGACAAACAGAACGAGAGGCAGACAATAACAAAGGGACAGAGAGGCAGACAAAGAAAGATAGGGACAGAATGAGAAGAAAGAGAAATAAGACCAAGAAACAAAATTACAAAATCAGTATACTGTCAACGACACAAACAGGCCATAAGACTCACGATTCAGTCCACAGTTCCAGCAACGTTCCTTCGACAATAAATCAGTCGATGGAAAATACATGATATTACTGTGGAAAGTGGACTGTATATTAGGTGATATATTGAGTATTTTGAACCCGCGGAGATGGCCAAATTGTCGAAAACACGTAATTTGACTTCCATATAATTTAAACTATTATAAATTGCCCACCAAAAATACCAAATAAGTGTATCTAGAAATTTACCGATTTTCGACTACAAAAAGATTCGTCCCGGGTTGGAATCCCGCGCGTCGTAGTGACACGAGGTACACAATGCACGTACCGACACACGTGATGATTGTCAGACCAAAGCGACGAAATATACGTGTAAACTTTACCTGTAACAACGCACTAATGATACGACCCCTTGATTTGGCCTTGAACGTTTATGAATAAAATAAAAGTAAATATGTACGGGTAAACAAAACCACTCGCTGGTTAATGGAGTAAATACACTTGGCAGGTAGAGAATATCACGCTATGTAACAATAAGGAGTCCCAGTTGTGATATTAATATCTTGGCTGCCTGCACAGTTGTAAACACACAGTTTACATGCATGGGTAAAAATAATATGGAGTATACAAAGTACTAAATTATTTTGGTAAACGAAGACTAGATACTGGCAATATTTTTACTTAACTGGAAAATCTTAAAATAAGGTTTCCACAGAGAAATAAAACCCACAGATTAAAAAGGACCATGACACGAGAGTAGGTAGAGTTACGAGTAACGTCCAGTGACAGCAGGTGGAGGAGCCACGAGTAACGTCCAGTGACAGCAGGTGGAGGAGCCACGAGTAACGTCCAGTGACAGCAGGTGTTGGAGCCACGAGTAACATCCAGTGACAGCAGGTGGAGGAGCCACGAGTAACGTCCAGTGACAGCAGGTGGAGGAGCCACGAGTAACGTCCAGTGACAGCAGGTGTTGGAGCCACGAGTAACATCCAGTGACAGCAGGTGGAGGAGCCACGAGTAACGTCCAGTGACAGCAGGTGGAGGAGCCACGAGTAACGTCCAGTGACAGCAGGTGGAGGAGCCACGAGTAACGTCCAGTGACAGCAGGTGGAGGAGCCACGAGTAACGTCCAGTGACAGCAGGTGGAGGAGCCACGAGTAACGTCCAGTGACAGCAGGTGGAGGAGCCACGAGTAACATCCAGTGACAGCAGGTGGAGGAGCCACGAGTAACGTCCAGTGACAGCAGGTGGAGGAGCCACGAGTAACGTCCAGTGACAGCAGGTGGAGGAGCCACGAGTAACATCCAGTGACAGCAGGTGGAGGAGCCACGAGTAACGTCCAGTGACAGCAGGTGGAGGAGCCACGAGTAACGTCCAGTGACAGCAGGTGGAGGAGCCACGAGTAACATCCAGTGACAGCAGGTGGAGGAGCCACGAGTAACGTCCAGTGACAGCAGGTGGAGGAGCCACGAGTAACGTCCAGTGACAGCAGGTGGAGGAGCCACGAGTAACGTCCAGTGACAGCAGGTGGAGGAGCCACGAGTAACATCCAGTGACAGCAGGTGGAGGAGCCACGAGTAACGTCCAGTGACAGCAGGTGGAGGAGCCACGAGTAACGTCCACAAAGTCAAGGAGGTAACACACTACCACCACAAACTACGTTCTACACCTCACCACACACCAACAAATTACACCCCAAAACACCTACAGCAATACAAAAAACCACAGCAAAACCAGCAAGCACAGCGCCAGCTCCCACATAACTGCCAACCTGTCAACCAGACTGACTTGAACCTGAGCACTTAACTAAACATCGTCTTTAGACCTGTCGGTGTCAGGTGCCAAGAACTTTGCAATTACCTCATCCACTCTCCAGTTCTTGATGATGCCTTGTAAGCCATCCGAAGGCTGTTAGTGCTGGCTCACTTCATGCCCCTGTATGGCAAACTACCCTACGAGACTGTAATCGCCTGCAGTAGCACTCCACACAAACTCTCTAACCATCCATGCGGTTTACGTTAGTCACATAAATGCCCATGAACTTGCGCAGGTTTAAAAACAATCGTCAGTCTGGATTATGGAAGACTAAGTGGTGGAGTGTGAGAGGTAGTTCGGCCTAGAAGCGTAAAGAGATGTCCCAAGTAATTGAAGTGTAGAACACAGGTATATTTATATTTATATATATATTTATATTATATATATATATATATATATATATATATATATATATATATATATATATATATATATATATATATATATATATATATATAAACAAACTTAAAATCCAACCTGCCCGAGTTTAAGCAGGTTGGTTTTTTATCTATCTAATCAGTAGATAAAACATGAAGGTATAAATTAGAATAGAAATAACTGAAACTTGAACCATATTAAATTATTTTTTTTAATACGGCTGTGGGGGGGTAAATGGGCCTCCACGCCAACCATGAGTAGGACACAAGTGCATGATTCTAACGGCCTGCATGAGTTATCATTTTAATCATTCTTGTAGGATGAATAATTGAGATAAAAAGCTTCTTTTATGAAAAACTTATTTCACATTGCTAAGATGAAACGAGCGACCAGGAGTTAGACAAGACTATAAAGTCATATCACCAACTTCTACAGGACGAACGATGGTCAATTACAGCTCACCACAAGCAAGATACAAATCACAGTCAGGGTGATTTTTTTTCCTGAATAGCTTCCAATTCTTGCAAGCAGTGAGTGGAGAAAATTGTCTGAGGCTCTTAAATTACACCATGAGCTCTGGGTAATGCTTTAAAACGGTGTTCTTTGGACTACGACACCAGAGGATGGGTTCGTTGACCCTTTTGATTACAGATTATGGATCTGATACCCTTCATTACCTCCAGTCAACATTAGACGACAAACATCACGCTATGCTCGGTACTATACTTTTTCTGGTCAATGTTATGCATTAATGACAGTGTTAATGCATACCAATGGACGGGTCAATAACCTCAATAATACGGATGGCCTGTGTTCATAATACTGCTCGTAACGTGTATAAGAAAGAAATATCTTTAGTACATGCCAACAATTATCCTACAACCCAGGTTGGGATTTTACAATCCCTGGAGGTTACTTTACGGTATCGAGAGATCCTATGCTATTATTTTCCTGTTTTCATTCTCTCAAAGGTCGATATAAACGCTAACTCTAGTAAGAAAAACTAATGTAGAGGCTGTGATGGAGGGTGGGTGTGGTTGTGATGGAGGGTGGGTGTGGTTGTGATGGAGGGTGGGTGTGGTTGTGATGGAGGGTGGGTGTGGTTGTGATGGAGGGTGGGTGTGGCTGTGATGGAGGGTGGGTGTGGTTGTGATGGAGGGTGGGTGTGGTTGTGATGGAGGGTGGGTGTGGTTGTGATGGAGGGTGGGTGTGGCTGTGATGGAGGGTGGGTGTGGCTGTGATGGAGGGTGGGTGTGGTTGTGATGGAGGGTGGGTGTGGTTGTGATGGAGGGTGGGTGTGGCTGTGATGGAGGGTGGGTGTGGTTGTGATGGAGGGTGGGTGTGGTTGTGATGGAGGGTGGGTGTGGCTGTGATGGAGGGTGGGTGTGGTTGTGATGGAGGGTGGGTGTGGTTGTGATGGAGGGTGGGTGTGGCTGTGATGGAGGGTGGGTGTGGCTGTGATGGAGGGTGGGTGTGGCTGTGATGGAGGGTGGGTGTGGTTGTGATGGAGGGTGGGTGTGGTTGTGATGGAGGGTGGGTGTGGCTGTGATGGAGGGTGGGTGTGGCTGTGATGGAGGGTGGGTGTGGTTGTGATGGAAGGTGGGTGTGGCCGTAGTGGATGGGCGTGGCGGTGGTGTGGTTTGCTGGTGTAGTCTGATGATCAGTAGCTGTACAGTATATTCACGAACTCAGGGAGCTCCTGGATTGCCTGTTCATATGGTGGACGGTATTTTGCGGCCCTTAGTGCCTTGTTTTGCACCGCATGTAGTTTTGCATGGTAGCTCGCCTTAAAGTGGTACTGGAGGATACTAGAGACGCGGCCGGACTACAGCCATGTATAAATTCAGCTGCATGTTCGTGCTAAGGTTACTGATTCTTCTCAGTTTGTCCAAGGTTGTTCTTGCCATGCTTATTCTGTAATTTATGGGAATTACTGTTCTATTGATTTTGAGTCTGCATGCATTGTGTATGTTGGATTGGGGCGTTGCCGAGGAATATGTGCTCTGGATTTCGTCTTGCAAGGTGCATTATTTGGAATTTGTATTTGTTAGAAAAGCAATGGAAAATAAACACTAAGTTCTTGGTTAATTCTGTTGCCACCTTGGTTTAATTTACCAGTAATCTCTCTCTAAGTATCTTGGGTGACCGATTATTTCAGTTCCGTTGTCAGCACTTGTGATTGTATTTGCCACGTTGGTGAGGGGACAGGTCAGCTGAGAATGTGTTGAAAAGAGTTTGAATAAAGGTCGCTCAACTTTTCACTTCGATTTCGACAATCAAGAAGTTCCCACAGCTTCTTTTAACTCTTCTCTTGTCTATGAAGGTTTATCGAGGCAGTGAACCTCAGTAGTAATGCTCTAGATTTGATGTCTTGCATTTTAGGCCTGTGTGACAGATTTTTGTCGAAGGTTTTCCAGACATCTCGGAACACAGTATTGCACTGCTCCTTTTTCGTCATGGTATTGTTTATAAACTCGTAGATTAGGGCAATACCAAGGTGGGACGCTCTGTGGGGTTTTAATCCATGTTGTCTAATGTTATACTACTGATCCCTTTCATTACTTCACCAGTCTCTGGTTTACTATTTTTGTTTTTTCGAATATTTTACCCGATATCCCAAGAAGGAAAATGAGTCTGTTGTTTCCAGTTGGTTTTAGGGTTTTCCTGGCTTAGGATTTAATTTGATAATAGTTTTTTTAAGTAGGCGGGGAATAGTCCTGATGCAATATCTGCATTAATATTCGAGTGAATATTGATGGTTTGTTTATACCACTTTGTTTACTTTACTAATGCCAGGTGCTTTAAAACCTATATATATTTTTAACCTTCTCGATGGTTAGGTAGTTTATAAGGTCGCACTCATAGTGCATGTTAAGGTGCAACAAAATTTCTAACTGCTCTTTTGTTTTGAGATAAAAGTTGACATTTTCCACAGTGTTTATTACGAATGTATTTTCCCTATATTTCATGAATTCTTCTTCTTGTTTTCTGTCTTCGTAAAGCTTATTTCCTGCGGCGACTTTGATGCAAGGTATTGTACTCGGTTGGAGCTCCCCTCAGGTCTTGTATTCTTCTTTTTTCCAAAAGTTTCCCCGAGTGTCTGTGATCTATTTGGTATTGCTTTACTGCATGTGATGGGTGTAGCCGTGGTGGGTGTAGCCGTGATGGGTGTAGCCGTGATGGGTGTAGCCGTGGTGGGTGTAGCCGTGGTGGGTGTAGCCGTGATGGGTGTAGCCGTGATGGGTGTAGCCGTGATGGGTGTAGCCGTGATGGGTGTAGCCGTGGTGGGTGTAGCCGTGATGGGTGTAGCCGTGGTGGGTGTAGCCGTGGTGGGTGTAGCCGTGATGGGTGTAGCCGTGATGGGTGTAGCCGTGGTGGGTGTAGCCGTGGTGGGTGTAGCCGTGGTGGGTGTAGCCGTGGTGGGTGTAGCCGTGATGGGTGTAGCCGTGATGGGTGTAGCCGTGATGGGTGTAGCCGTGATGGGTGTAGCCGTGATGGGTGTAGCCGTGGTGGGTGTAGCCGTGGTGGGTGTAGCCGTGGTGGGTGTAGCCGTGGTGGGTGTAGCCGTGATGGGTGTAGCCGTGGTGGGTGTAGCCGTGGTGGGTGTAACCGTGATGGGTGTAGCCGTGATGGGTGTAGCCGTGATGGGTGTAGCCGTGGTGGGTGTAGCCGTGATGGGTGTAGCCGTGGTGGGTGTAGCCGTGGTGGGTGTAGCCGTGGTGGGTGTAGCCGTGGTGGGTGTAGCCGTGATGGGTGTAGCCGTGATGGGTACGGTTACTTGCCTTTTGGGTTACCTGGTTGATGGGGTTCTGGGAGTTCTACTCCCCAAGCCCGGCCCGAGGCCAGGCTTGACTTGTGAGAGTTTGGTCCACCAGGCTGTTGCTTGGAGCGGCCCGCAAGCCCACATACCCACCACAGCCCGGTTGGTCCGGCACTCCTTGAAGAAAACTATCTAGTTTTCTCTTAAAGATGTCCACGGTTGTTCCGGCAATATTTCTTATGTTCGCTGGTAAGACGTTGAACAACTACGGACCTCTGATGTTTATACAGTGTTCTCTGATCGTGCCTATGGCACCTCTGCTCTTCAATGGTTCTATTCTGCATTTTCTCCCATATCTTTCACTCCAGTACGTTGTTATTTTACTGTGCAGATTTTGGACCTGGCCCTCCAGTATTTTCCACGTGTATATTATTTAGTATCTCTCTCGTCTCTTTTCTAGTGAGTACATTTGGAGAGCTTTGAGGCAATCACAATAATATAGGTGCTTTATCGCGTCTATGTATGCCGTATATGTTCTCTGTATTCCCTCTATTTCAGCAATCTCTCCTACTGAAAGTTCTGCCATATCTATATCTCTGCCATCTGCCAGTTAGCGTCTTTCACTACATTTGTAGGAAGGAGGTATATAACAACTTCACTCACAGATCCACAACGCCATTCTCTATCGTCACGACGTAGTCAAACCACCACCACCACCACAGGCACCAGTGACCATAGAAAGCTATGAACGCTAAGTCATCTGTATTCGCAAGCTTGCCCCATCGATAAACACCCAAATGAAGTTGACATCGACATACAACTGTTTGGTGGGCCGCCATTGGTCATTTTAGTAAATGCTTGCAGCAGCAATTCACTCACAAATTTATCAGTCAAAAATAACCTCGAATCTGCACTCTAAGATTAAACCAGTTGGATGTCAACTTAAGAGAATCTGGTAGTTGTAATACGCGTATGTGAGTGTTCTATATCGGATACCCAAGGACTTAACACGCGTCCAGCTTACTGTAATAATGTACACGCCTTCCATGACAGAAGAACCTCCTGCTCCAAACTCCCCACACAAAATAAATATTTCTTATGAATAAGAAAGATAAGATTACCTTACCTTGAGGTTACCTTGAGGTGCTTCCGGGGCTTAGCGTCCCCGCGGCCCGGTCGTCGACCAGGCCTCCTGGTTGCCGGACTGATCAACCAGGCTGTTGGACGCGGCTGCTCGCAGCCTGACGTATGAGTCACAGCCTGGTTGATCAGGTATCCTTTGGAGGTGCTTATCCAGTTCTCTCTTGAACACTGTGAGGGGTCGGCCAGTTATGTCCCTTATGTGTAGCGGAAGCGTGTTGAACAGTCTCGGACCTCTGATGTTGATAGAGTTCTCTCTCAGAGTACCAGTTGCACCTCTGTTTTTCAACGGGGGTATTCTGCACATCCTGCCATGTCTTCTGGTCTCATGTGATGTTATTTCTGTGTGCGGGTTTGGGACCAGCCCCTCCAATATTTTCCACGTGTAAATTATTATGTACCTCTCCCGCCTGCGCTCAAGGGAGTACAGTTTTAGGCTCTTTAGTCGGTCCCAATAGTTTAGATGTTTTACTGAGTGGATTCTGGCAGTAAAGGATCTCTGCACGCTCTCCAGGTCAGCAATTTCTCCAGCTTTGAAAGGTGCTGTCATTGTGCAGCAGTACTCTACTCTAGAGAGCACAAGCGTTTTGAAAAGTATCATCATCGGTATAGCATCTCTAGTGTGAAAAGTTCTTGTTATCCAACCTGTCATTTTTCTTGCAGTTGTGATGGCTACTTTATTGTGTTCTTTAAAGGTAAGGTCTTCCGACATGAGTACACCCAGATCCTTTACATTGCCTTTTCGTTCTATGTTATGATTTGCCTGAGTTTTGTACGTGGTTTCCGTTTATATATTTTCATTTTTTCCATAGCGCATGAGCTGGAACTTATCTTCGTTAAACACCATATTATTTTCTGTAGCCCATAGAAAGACCTGATCAACATCTGACTGGAGGTTCGCCGTGTCCTCTATGTTGCCTACTCTCATGAAGATCCTAGTGTCATCTGCAAAGGATGATACAGTGCTATAGGTTGTGTTCTTGTCTATGTCCGAAATGAGGATGAGAAAAAGTACTGGAGCAAGCACAGTACCCTGGGGGACTGAGCTCTTCACGGTTGATGGGCTGGATTTTATTTTGTTGACTATTACACATTGGGTTCTGTTGGTCAGGAAATTGTAGATCCATCTGCCTATTTTTCCGGTAATTCCTTTTGAACGCATTTTATGTGCAATAACACCATGGTCACATTTATCAAAAGCTTTTGCGAAATCTGTGTAAATTACATCCGCGTTTTGTTTGTCTTCCATAGCATCTAATGCCATATCATAGTGGTCCAGCAACTGCGACAGGCAAGAGCGCCCTGTTCTGAAACCATGTTGTCCGGGGTTATGGAGTTGCTGTGATTCCATGTATTTTGTGATTTTACTTCTTACCGCACTCTCAAAATTTTTTATGATGTGCGATGTTAGTGCTATCGGTCTGTAATTTTTTGTCTCTGCCTTATTTCCTCCTTTATGAAGTGGTGCTATCTCTGCTGTTTTTAGTATATCAGGAATAACGCCAGTATCTAGGCTTTGTCTCCACAGAATGTGGAGGGCCTGCGATAGTGGTTTTTTACAGTTCTTTATGAATATGGAGTTCCAAGAATCCGGGCCTGGTGCAGAGTGCATAGGCATACTGTTTATGGCTTCTTCAAAATCCAGTGGGGATAGGGTGACGTCTGATATATGATTTGATGTTGGATGTGGGTCCTCGGATACATGGAGATGTGAACCTATGGGTCCCAGAGGATCCACATCCTATGGGTCACTCCGGCCTACCAAGAAACAAAAACCGAGGCTCTAATGTTCGCAGAGCTCCAAAGTCGGAAGCACTCTTTCCGTGAAGTCAAACAAGGAAATATGGACCGCGGCCCAATCATGGGCTATCATGCTAACTCATGACACCACAGGCCTCCACTAACATGGAAAGCATCGTCAACGGATATGTCCGAGTTCCACCAGTCGCCAATTTGTTCGACCATAATAATGCAATTATTTACAGATACAAACTAAAATTAACCTCATTACATAAGTGCATTTACCCTAATATAAATCGAAATTTTCCTATTCTTCACGCTGGTTATGGGCGAATGTCTCAAAGAAGGATGAGTTAAGACACCGTGGTGTCCTAAGTCACCTTCTTCATGTAACACAAATGCCAAATTAGATGTTTATTCTCCAGATTATGATGTTTGTGGTGATCATGTCTCAACTATTTCTTCACATTTCCAGCGATATAAAGCTTAATTCTTTCAGTCCTTCATCATTACTCTCCTCCCTTTGCTCTTCGACCAGCTTGGTGTTACATCTCTGGAGTTCTCCAAGTACATTTTGGGCTTTATCAGACATGGAAGCCTCCCTGGCACCACATTTTCCAGAACAAGCCTGACCTGTGTGCTGTACATGGTCCTGAACGGCTTGTTCAGACTTCTGGAGGTATTTTTTATACTGCCGAAGCTAGTATAAGAAGTGTAAAGTATATATAGTATAAAAGATAGTATACCTCCCTGACTTTCATGCAGGGAGACAGAGACTGAGTGATATGATCTGCCAGCTCTTGTTCTGTGTCAGACTCCAGGAGGGATTCATCTCTCATTCAGTACCTATGTCCGACTTGCCACTACTAGCACTCAGACAGTTAATGATTTACATAGCTGAACTGTACGTGCCTATATTAGACCACTCTTAAAGTTTGTGCATAATGTTTTAGCGATAATATAACGGGAATGTGGCAGCGGGTGGTGGTGGCAGTGGTGGCAGTGGTGGTGGTGGCGGTGGTGGCAGTGGTGGTGGTGGCGGCAGTGGTGGATGGAGGTGGCACCACTAGTCAAGGAGGCAGTAGTAACTGTGGTCAAGGAGGCAGTAGTTGCTGTGGTCAAGGAGGCAGTAGTTGCTGTGGTCAAGGAGGCAGTAGTTGCTGTGGTCAAGGAGGCAGTAGTTACTGTGGTCAAGGAGGCAGTAGTTGGAGTGGTCAAGGAGGCAGTAGTTGGAGTGGTCAAGGAGGCAGTAGTTGCTGTGGTCAAGGAGGCAGTAGTTACTGTGGTCAAGGAGGCAGTAGTTGGAGTGGTCAAGGAGGCAGTAGTTACTGTGGTCAAGGAGGCAGTAGTTGGAGTGGTCAAGGAGGCAGTAGTTGCTGTGGTCAAGGAGGCAGTAGTTACTGTGGTCAAGGAGGCAGTAGTTGGAGTGGTCAAGGAGGCAGTAGTTGGAGTGGTCAAGGAGGCAGTAGTTGCTGTGGTAAAGGAGGCAGTAGTTGGAGTGGTCAAGGAGGCAGTAGTTGGAGTGGTCAAGGAGGCAGTAGTTGCTGTGGTCAAGGAGGCAGTAGTTACTGTGGTCAAGGAGGCAGTAGTTGGAGTGGTCAAGGAGGCAGTAGTTGGAGTGGTCAAGGAGGCAGTAGTTACTGTGGTCAAGGAGGCAGTAGTTGCTGTGGTCAAGGAGGCAGTAGTTGCTGTGGTCAAAGAGGCAGTAGTTTCTGTGGTCAAGGAGGCAGTAGTTGCTGTGGTCAAGGAGGCAGTAGTTGGAGTGGTCAAGGAGGCAGTAGTTGGAGTGGTCAAGGAGGCAGTAGTTACTGTGGTCAAGGAGGCAGTAGTTGGAGTGGTCAAGGAGGCAGTAGTTGCTGTGGTCAAGGAGGCAGTAGTTGCTGTGGTCAAGGAGGCAGTAGTTACTGTGGTCAAGGAGGCAGTAGTTGGAGTGGTCAAGGAGGCAGTAGTTGGAGTGGTCAAGGAGGCAGTAGTTGGAGTGGTCAAGGAGGCAGGAGTTGCTGTGGTCAAGGAGGCAGTAGTTGGAGTGGTCAAGGAGGCAGTAGTTGGAGTGGTCAAGGAGGCAGTAGTTGGAGTGGTCAAGGAGGCAGTAGTTGCTGTGGTCAAGGAGGCAGTAGTTGCTGTGGTCAAGGAGGCAGTAGTTACTGTGGTCAAGGAGGCAGTAGTTGGAGTGGTCAAGGAGGCAGTAGTTGCTGTGGTCAAGGAGGCAGTAGTTGCTGTGGTCAAGGAGGCAGTTGTTGCTGTGGTCAAGGAGGCAGTAGTTGGAGTGGTCAAGGAGGCAGTAGTTACTGTGGTCAAGGAGGCAGTAGTTGGAGTGGTCAAGGAGGCAGTAGTTGCTGTGGTAAAGGAGGCAGTAGTTGCTGTGGTCAAGGAGGCAGTAGTTGGAGTGGTCAAGGAGGCAGTAGTTGTTGTGGTAAAGGAGGCAGTAGTTGCTGTGGTCAAGGAGGCAGTAGTTGGAGTGGTCAAGGAGGCAGTAGTTGCTGTGGTCAAGGAGGCAGTAGTTGCTGTGGTCAAGGAGGCAGTAGTTGCTGTGGTCAAGGAGGCAGTAGTTGCTGTGGTCAAGGAGGCAGTAGTTGCTGTGGTCAAGGAGGCAGTAGTTGGAGTGGTCAAGGAGGCAGTAGTTGGAGTGGTCAAGGAGGCAGTAGTTGGAGTGGTCAAGGAGGCAGTAGTTGCTGTGGTCAAGGAGGCAGTAGTTGCTGTGGTCAAGGAGGCAGTAGTTGCTGTGGTCAAGGAGGCAGTAGTTGCTGTGGTCAAGGAGGCAGTAGTTGCTGTGGTCAAGGAGGCAGTAGTTGCTGTGGTCAAGGAGGCAGTAGTTGCTGTGGTCAAGGAGGCAGTAGTTGCTGTGGTCAAGGAGGCAGTAGTTGGAGTGGCCAACGATGTATAGCTGCTGTAAGTAGAAAGTAATTGCCGTGGTCAAGTAGGGTGTAGTTGGTGTGGTTTATGTAGTTGCCGTGGCGTGGGAGGGGGTGGTAAGAGCACCGCCGTCATCAAGGAGGGGGCGACGTCCCGTGATTGCTCCTCAACATGAGTGCTGGGAATTGGTGTCGATCATGCACATTTATAAGCAATAAAGCGACACTGATGGCTGCCGCCGCCGCCTCGACCGCAGCGCCAGCCACAACACCCCGCCACCACCACTCCGCCACCACCCCCGTCTGCCACCACCACCGCCAATACCACCATTGCCACGACCACCGCCATCCATAGTTACTGTAGCAATACCACCATTACCACTACCACCACCAAGTATAGTTACGGTAACAATACCACCATTGCCACCACCATCACCACAATGCAGGAGTTGGAGAAGGAAAAGACTACCAGAGCCTGCGGGAAACAATTTGCAAAAGACACACCAAAATACATGACAAATTCTATACAAAATTCAGGCTAGTGAGGCAACAATTGAAGTAGAACATTACTTCGGTCGGTTTCAGAATGAAAGTAATCAGCCAGTGAAAGTTATCTTCAAGAACAGTAATTCAGTTAAATATATACTATCAGAAAAAAAAGAAACTTGAAGGGTGGAGGCAAATACCATGATTATATCAGCCAAGATATGTACAAGAGCGAGCAAACGATACAATAGAGAGTACTATATAGGGTAATATTGGGGATACCCAGTCCGATGAGGTACCCAGCGACGGTACCCGCCCAGCCACTCCTACCCGACAGACAGACATACACAGCAATTAAGAGCTTGGACGACCGCCCTCTACGAATGTCATGGGACAATCGTGGCCATCTCACTCATTGTAACTTATGGCCTTAGAGTTGCAGATCGCGATGGAAGCTGCAGTTATTATAAATTTAATAATTATATTTACCCCTAATCTTCCTATAGAAGTCATAATATGTTTCGTGCTTAGAGATTATTCATAGTGCAATTCAACTTGCAAGCCACAATCCACTATGATTATTACATGCAGACCTAAATGGCCACTGACAACGCCGATATGTCTTTGGGATCGCAAGGCTCACATGAGACCTGGAGACAGTCACGTGCTCGCGTGTTAACGGTACAGGTACGGGGCAGGAATTACTAGGAACAAGGGAAAGTCGGAAGGGAGGAGGGGTATGTACTTAGTATTATTAAGATCAATGTAATTGTATTAAGTGGGCATAGTTTATTAAATCTTGTGTGCAATGATACTGGAACATCATACATCCTTTTCACTGGCAGGAATGAGTATTAAACAACAGAAACATCTACACCTCAGATAAAGCACTCCCAGTAGAGATGACAAGAATCAACATTATGTACACTAATGCAGAAGGGTTTATAAGTATGGGGACAGAGTTGCATGGAAGTATGGTAGAATAACAATCACCCATTATCATATTATTAGAAACAAAACTGATAAGCGTTACGGATAATGCCATGTTCACAGGAGAATAAAAGAATAAGGAATGACAAGGTGAATAGGTTCATACGTGGATTAGCCATTCCGCTACAGTTACACTAGATCAGAGTTTTTCTAACTTTTTTACTGCGCCCTACATCAAGAACTGCATTTTGTGTTGCGACCCAGTATGCCTATATGTAATATACCAATCACAATTATGTGAATTATGTTCCTTTATTTATAATTGACATAATAAATGCATATTTTCAGATGGATCCTTTTCAATTAAATTAAAGTATTTCCATTTTTAGGAATACAGATTTTTTGCAAGAAACGCTAGCAAAGACGGTAAACAATATTTTTCATTTAATAACATGTGCTTGTTGTCCATAAATAGTTCATAGCAATCTGAAACACATGAAGACAATGCTACACGCATATCTGGTATAGTGTTGAGCTGATTTCTATCTTTGGTGTTTAACTGAATTAGTGAGGGAAATGATAGTTCACATACGTAATCAGTGGTAAAAGGTAATATTATCAAGATAGCCTTTTATTAAAAGTGGAAATTCTCCTTTTAATCTTTAGCCAAAATGATGACAAATTTAATTGTTCAAAACCATTATTCAGTGTAAATGAACTACTAAGATGCAGCACTTCAGCATCAATCGCTTGGCAACAAGCATACCATCACTAAGTGTAAACTATTAGCAGAACTATTCATATACTCTGCGTCACTATGTGAAATGTGAAACAATGGTAGAATTCAGAGATAACTATCAATGGTGTCCAAAAAAATGTGCAAGTACTTCATTCAAAATTATGTACTCCCAGAAATCTTTGCCAAGTATCCAAAGTGTGCTTACTGTAGATGCAGCCTGCACCTGACTATGAAATTGCCTTCCAGTTGTGTGGGAGTGGAGCAGGACTAGTAACTGTCTGACTCACCTTCTACAGAGACTGTTGGTCTCGCCACTTCGTGAATCACGTCATATCAAAAGACATTAATATTATATATGGTCCCTAAGCCAATATAAAACAGAAAACTCCTCACTCCTGAAGGATTCGAACCCAGACAGCCAGGGGCTCCATGCACCTTAGTGTATCCAATACTTAACCCGCTAGACCACATTAACTCTTCAAAAGAATTGGAAATCCTCAGATCTTTACCCAAATCCTCGACAACACTCTGTGGTCAATTTTGGTAACAGAAATTTCATCGAATCACCTCGCATGTTGGAGCCACGTGAGTAACACAAATTCGAACAAACTTGAATGGTCCGCAAGCAAATATACAACCGAAAACTCCTCACCCCTGAAGGATTCGAACCCAGACAGCCACGGCTCCATGCACCTTAACTTGATCGCATTTGTTACTCACGTGGCCCCAACATGTGAGGTGATTCGATGAAATATCTGTCCCCAAAATTGATCACCGAGTGCTGTCAGGGAGTGGGATAAAGGTCTGATGACTTCAAATTCTTTTGAACAGTGTGATCTAGCGGGTTAAGAACTGGATAAGCTAAGGTGCATGGAGTCCTGGCTGTCTGGGTTCGAATTCTTCAGGGATGAGGAGTTTTCGGTTGTATATTGGCACGGGGACCTTTCAAGCTTGTTCACATTTGTGTTACTCACGTGGCTTCAACACGCAAGGTGGCAGAGAAGGCAATACCGGCCGTACCTGTCGGCCAGCCTCGCTGCAAATATACCTGTATTTGGTATGAATTGGGAATGTGGCAGAGAGCCACAACAATATGGAGAGCCTGCGGTATGAGACGCGTGGCAGTGTATGAAGCTGGGATCGTGTACCCTTGCCTGTTGACCTAAGTAATAAATGACTAAACTAACTGAAACATAAGAACCAAAGTCAACGTAGGGCGACGATTTACATCTGTGTTTTACTCAGCAACGCCGCAACGGTTTCCCGAATTAAGAACATTACGATGGGGTGAATTTTTAAGAAGCTAATGGCCACCAAAATATTTATATTTACTCATAATGAGGCAAACGTGACAATATTTTATGCGCATCGTACTAAATATACGACCAATATTTCCTTCGAGGAACGCCTGTCTGTGCAACAGAGAAACGTAAATTGTTCTTCGCAAGATTTCCCGACAGAATAAGGTGAGAGTAAATATGAACCAAGCTGTGGTGGTGATGTAAGACTCCAACACCTAGCAACGTTAAAATAATGATTTCAGTTAAACACCCAAAATAGCCTGACTACCAGAAAACCAACGCAGGCCCCTTTTATCAACTTCAACTTCTCGCAGGTCAAAATATTAGCAATAAAGATGACGATAAAATCTAGTTTACAATGAAAAGTTTGACGGCGCGCATATTAGTTCCCCTCCGCCAGCCTCCTCCTCCTGGTCTCACCGGAGAAAGACTCGTAAAGAACACGACATAAATAAAGCCAAAACACACGGGGTTCGTAGGACGGCCCAACCACTCCCGCTCTTCCCTTCACCACACAGGAACGTATACTCTCTTCCCAAGGGGAAAAAATGAATCAGGTTTGCTTTACGTCTTATCCTGTCAGAAAGAGGACAATTTCTAGAGGGCAAGCTATGAGAGTGTTCACAATTAGTGCTTAACGGCGTTACCGCCTTCATCGTTGACTTTTCGTTCATTTATACAAGAAAGTGCAAGCCATCATGATAAGAAAGATGTCATGAATTACAAAATGTATTTAAAATCTAAAATTTTCCCTTTAAATACCGCCTGTTTTTCCCCCACCCCGAAAAAATTATATATATATATATATATATATATATATATATATATATATATATATATATATATATATATGTCGTACCTAGTAGCCAGAACGCACTATTCGGCCTACTATGCAAGGCCCGATTTGCCTAATAAGCCAAGTTTTCCTGAATTAATATATTTTCTCTATTTTTTTTCTTATGAAATGATAAAGCTACCCATTTCATTATGTATGAGGTCTGTTTTTTTTATTGGAGTTAAAATTAACGTAGATATATGACCGAACCTAACCAACCCTACCTAACCTAACCTAACCTATCTTTATAGGTTAGGTTAGGTTAGGTAGCCGAAAAAGTTAGGTTAGGTTAGGTTAGGTAGGTTAGGTAGTCAAAAAAACATTAATTCATGAAAACTTGGCTTATTAGGCAAATCGGGCCTTGCATAGTAGGCATAGAAGTGCGTTCTGGCTACTAGGTACGACATATATATATATATATATATATATATATATATATATATATATATATATATATATATATATATATATATATATATATATATTCCCTATTTTAATGTTTCATTACACAAAAAGGATTACAACATTGGTTACATGCAGAGTCCAAGGCTCTTGTCACAGGTTGTAGAGTTCCCCCAGCTCCTCAGATGGCGGCCAGGAACCATGGATGCACTGAGCATTTCCTCTCTGGATCGCCACAGTAAGGTGCTGAAAAAGGGAACTGTTGGCTTTAGGGTCTCTAGTTGTTTCAATTAGCTCTTGGAACCCAGCTCCTTCAAAAAAAAAAAAGAAAAAAAAACTAGCAGTACTTTTACCCCAGTCACCAAGTGCCTCTGAGGCAATGGGGACAAAATTGTAGTGGTTATCAAGATCTCTGTATTTACGCGACTTGGCTGCTTCCCAGTGATTGGCAGCACTTCCTGTCTGTGCAGCACTGAAGTCAAAATAGGTGCTGGCTGTAGTTGAAACACAAGTGTAGTCCCACACTAAGTGTCTACCATTCTTCCAGGAGTTCACCATGATCTCGTCTAGGCGAAATACAGGCTCAACAGAGTTGCGGGGCATTAGGTAACGAGGCTCTCGCTCTTCTGGACAACCAGCTGTAATTAGGCTTCTCTTAATAATGTCATCAACGTCGCCATGCTTTCATGCCATCCTCCTGTCCTTTGGCAGAGAAGGCCATGCCGTCTGTACCTGTCGGCCTCTGCCTCGCCGCAAATACACCTGTATTTGGCGTGGATTGGGGCAGCGAGGCAGAGAGCCACAGCAATTCGGAGGGCCTGCGGTGTGAGACAAGTGCCGGTTGCTGACATTGGGGTTGCTAATAGGAAGTCACCTGCATGGGGAGCTGCTACAGCTCTAAGTCGGGCAGTGTCATGTGATGTTGTTGCAGCTTCCAGGCATATCACAGCTTCTTGGTCGGCAATGGGGCGATCCCAGCTGGATTGCTTATGGGCTTCAGAAGGTGGTGGTTGTGGTGCTTGTCCTGCGATAGAGACTCATTTGGTGGTGCAGACCTCAAAGCTGGGATCATGTACCCCTGCCTGTTAAACTAGGCGCTCAGGTAGGATTATCTTCACCAGGTTATCAGATGCCACTGAAGAGGACAGGAACGCTGGTACAGCAATTTGTGTTACTGTGTGAACGCCGAAGCCCCCGAGTCTGACAGGAAGGCAGGCCTGTTTCCACTGTGAGTCGCTGAGAGAAAGGTTGAGGGCATTTTTTAGCATTGATTTCAGCAGGCTGTCGTGCTCTTCTAATTTAATATTATTTTAAGATTGCGAAAATCTAAGAAAGTAGGTCAGCCTGGGGAGGGACGAGCATCTGGTGATGAGGTAAAGTGCATCATGAGCATTGATGTCTTCATTCATTCTCTTCAGGTCAATGATCATCTTACCAAGGACCTCGTCGATGGCATTCCCTCCAAGAGGAGCTCCTAGAGTGTGCTGTCCTCAGGGTTTGTTATATGAATATCAGGCAAAACAACCTTTATTCGCTCTATTATGTGCTGGTTGGTGGAGGTTATTTCACACTATGAAGAGTTCAGGGTGAGGCTTAAACTTGCTCCTTGCTCCTGAATTATTCTTATGTCATCCAGGAGGGAGTCTGGGGAGCCATAGTCGCCTTGGCTTAGGATATGCCTATGGCAATGTTAAGACATACAAACCAGGTAACCCACTACGCCCAATAATCAGCCAAATACTAACTCCAACCTATCACCTGGCAAAAAGACTTAACGAACGCCTAACTCCATACACTCCAAGCAACTATAGTCTACAATCATCAGCAGATTTCCTAGAATTAATCAAAACTACTCAGCCCGATGGAATCATTGCTTCCCTGGACGTCGAATACCTATTTACCAACGTCCCAGTCGACACAACCATAGGAATGATACTGGACAGAGTATACATAGACGAGAGCACCCCCAAATTAGACATACCCGAGCCACACTTGAAGAGTCTTCTTGAGGCATGTACGAAGGAAGCCCCTTTCATCAGTCCACAAGGAGACATGTATCTACAAATAGACGGAGTAGCAATGGGCTCCCCCGTAGGAGTGTTATTTGCTAATTTTTATATGGGAACCATCGAAGACAGTCTTCAGTAGCAGACAAAAACCAACTGTATATTGCCGTTATGTAGATGACATATTCGTCATAGTAAAAGACTCAGATGAACTAATTGATCTAAAAAGACACCTAGAGAGAGAGTCAGTACTCCGATTTACACATGAAAATAGTGAAAATAACAGTCTACCATTCTTGGATGTACTAATAACAAAAACAGGAACCTCTTTAAGCACCAACGTATATACCAAGCCCACCAACATAGGATTATGCCTGAACGGTAAGAGTGAGTGCCCCCAAAGATACAAAACCAGAGTTCTCAATGCTTATATTCGTCGAGCGCTTACCCACTGCTCCGAATGGAGCAACGTGAGTAGAGAGTTTGAAAGAATAACACAGGTATTGGTGAACAACGGATATAGCACACGGAAATAAACGCTGCTATAAGAAGACACTTGGACCGATGGTATAATCCTGAACCTAGAACAGAAACCACAATACCTCCAATAAAATTATATTACAAATCAACCATGCACAGTGAACATAAAAAAGTGGAAATAATAATGAAAGAAATAATCCGTAAAGTAGTAAAAAGCACTACTCCTAACCAAAACGTAGACCTGATCATATTCTACAAAACCATGAAGACTTCCAGCCTCCTTATCAAAAACAGCCCGAAGCCGACGGAGAACCCTCTACAGCAGTCAAGCGTTGTATACATGTACACTTGCCCCCACGAAGGATGTAACCTTCAATTTAAGTACATAGGTATGACCTCGACCAAGCTGACGAGGCGTGTGACATGTCATCTTCAATCCGGTGCCCCCAAGAATCACATGAGACAAGCCCATGACATCACCCTAACAAGAGAAATGTTGAACAAAAATACCTGTATAATAGACAAAACCCAAGATGTAAGAAGATTACAAATTCTGAAGCAATTCACATAAGAATAGAACAACCTACCATGAACACCCAAATCACGGAACTATTTACTCTACCCACCATGAGAGTAAGGACAAGACCGGAATATAATGATGCCAACATAGAAGACACTGCTTAACATAACAGGCCTATTACACCTGATTAATCTTTGAATGTGCTTCGTCCCCCATTTATTCCCTATGTATCCCCTTGCCTTTTCCTTTATTATACTTGTTTTATCACCTGACCCCGTACTGGTATAAATTAACGAGTTCTATAATTTCTTTTCTGCTGGACACCCTCATAAAGACTGTGAAGCAGTATCCTCCCCCGCGACAACAGCTTGATGGTTAAATGCAAACTCAGAATACGAAGAAAAAAAAATTGTACCACTTACGGGCTATTCATACCCGTGCCACCTCTTGGGTGGCTTAATCTTCATCATCATCAATCAATTTCTTTTCACTTGAGAATGAACCATGGAGGTTCGAAACATTGTGCGATTTTATAATTAGTGTAATATATTCTTCAGTTATTAAATTCTTTTCTTCACCTAAAAACAACATGACTCTTGGTAACTCCTCTTCCAGCTGAACCCTGATGCAAGAGCATTAGTAAGATGGATAGAAGCCCTAAATCAGAAACTAGTAAATACAGAATATGCTGTCATATTCAATGAGACATGCATAAAAGAAAACCTGCTGCCAGTATACACCATATTATATATTATATTATATATATTATATATATATTATATATATATTATATATATATATATGTCGTACCTAGTAGCCAGAACGCACTTCTCAGCCTACTATGCAAGGCCTGATTTGCCTAATAAGCCAAGTTTTCATGAATTAATGTTTTTTCGACAACCTAACCTACCTAACCTAACCTACCCTAACTTTTTCGGCTACCTGACCTGACCTAACCTATAAAGATAGGTTAGGTTAGGTTAGGTAGGGTTGGTTAGGTTCGGTCATATATCTACGTTAATTTTAACTACAATAAAATAAAATTGACCTCATACATAATGAAATGGGTAGCTTTATCATTTCATAAGAAAAAAATTAGAGAATATATATTAATTCAGGAAAACTTGGCTTATTAGGCAAATCGGGCCATGCAAAGTAGGCTGAGAAGTGCGTTCTGGCTATTAGGTACGACATATATATATATATATATATATATATATATATATATATATATATATATATATATATATATATATATATTGGTGTATACTGGCAGCAGGTTTTCTTTCAAACATGCTTCATTGAATATGACCGCATATTCTGTATTTATTATTTTCTGGTTTAGGGCTTCTATCCCTCTAACTATTTTCTTAGCATCAGGGCTTAATTGGAATAGGAGTTCTCCAAAACTCATTTTCGTACTTTTAAGGTGAAGAAAAGAAGTGATTTACTATAGAGTGTATTACACTTATTTGTATAATTTGCACGACGTTTCGAACCTCCATGGTTCATTCTCAAGTGAACAGATCTTACAATACTAGTTGATTTTATACCCGCATTAGGTCAGGTGATAATACAATGAAGGTGAAAAACATGGGGGGGGATACATAAGGGATAAACATAGGGGCTGCAGAAGGCTTATTGGCCCATACGAGGCATCTCCTATCTAAACACAAAGATTAATCCAGTGTAATTGGCCTGTTATGTTGGACATTGTCTTCTGTGTTGGCATCGATATGTTCTTGTCTTGTCCTTACTCTCATGGTGGGTAGAGTAAATAGTTCCGTGATTTGGGTGTTCATGGTAGGTCGCTCTATTCTTATGTGAATTGCCTCAAGAATTTGTAATCTTCTTGAATCTTGGGTTTTGTCTATTATGCAAGTATTCTTGTTCAACATTTCTCTTGTTAGAGTAATGTCATGGGCTTGTCTCATGTGATTCCTAGGGGCACCAGATTGAAGATGGCATGTCAAACGCCTCGTCAGCTTGGTCGACGTCATACCTATGTACTTACATTGAAGGTTACATCCTTCGTGGGGGCAAGTGTACATGTATACAACGCTTGACTGCTGTAGAGGGTTCTCCGTCGGCTTCGGGCTTTGACGAGGAGAGTCACCCCTGGGCCCGGGGGGAGGAGAGTCACCCCTGGGCCCGGGGGGAGGAGAGTCACCCCTGGGCCCGGGGGGAGGAGAGTCACCCCTGGGCCCGGGGGGAGGAGAGTCACCCCTGGGCCCGGGGGGAGGAGAGTCACCCATGGCCCCGGGGGGAGGAGAGTCACCCCTGGGCCCGGGGGGAGGAGAGTCACCCCTGGGCCCGGGGGGAGGAGAGTCACCCCTGGGCCCCAGGGAGAGGCGGTGAGTGACCACCCCGCAACATGACTGTCAACACTTCTCACAAACATCCCGAGCGGCAATATAGAAACCGCGAATTACAGCCTTAAGTTTACCGTTTGCACCACCAGCGGGTTCTTTCTGTTGCGGCCGTTGGCGGCGGTGCTGCCGTTGGCGGCGGTGCTGCCGTTGAGCATTATACAGACACTATTGCTATGGGCGGCGTTGCTGTCCCGGCTATCACACTAACGCCATGAACAAGTAGATGAGCTAAAATTCTCATTATTTACTGTTAAACTAACGCTGGAATTTGGAGTTAACTAAAACGATGAACCTTGTCAATTAGTTAATGTGCTAGAGATACCAGCTACAAGATCACAGACGGGATATTCGATTTGCCGGGTAAATGGCAAAATTTGCCGGGTAAATGGCAAAATTTGCCATTTACCCAGTACTAGATGGGCTGTCCCACGATGCCCGGTCTCTCTCCCGCTCCCTCCTGCCTCTCTATAGACGTTAATATTATTTGGAGATTGATGAAGATTAAGCCAGCCAAGAGGTGGCACGGGCACGAATAGCCCGTAAGATTATCTGGAAAAATGAATTATGTTTATATAGCACTTGGAAGGGATATAAGGGCTGAGGACAGCCCTTATATTTTGTCAGTGAAGGAACTGTGCCTCATCACTTAGGCCATCGGGAATCGAACGCCGACCCTGTCAGAAACGAAGATTGATTGATTGATGATGATTAAGCCACCCAAAAGGTGGCACGGGCATGAATAGCCCGTAAGTGGTGGCCCTTTTAAGCCATTACCAGTATCAAGAGCTGATACTGGAGATCTGTGGAGGTGCGAATGCACCCTGCATGACGGGAGATGTCTCCCGGACCAAATGGTGACCAGATGGTCAAGGAACGAAACCTGTCCATCCTATTGTACTCGAGAAACGAAGGTGTCGCGAGTACAATAGGATGGACAGGTGTGGTTAGACGAGCTGCACGTCTGGTGCTCGTAGCCAATTACATCTCGAAGGCAAGAAACTAGCATCATGCACGGGCATACACTCCTGCACGCACATGCATGTGCTCAAACCCACATGGATGCACGTACACGCATGCGCTGATGCATTCACGCCAGCACGTCCACGCCTGCCCATTCAGGTCCACCGGCGCGCGCAAGGACACACAATCTCCAATATATATATATATATATATATATATGTGAACAAAAATAATCAAACCACAATAATATACGAGAGACAATTACTACCATGATGAAAACGGTGCCGCCGGCCACTTCCTGACCTCCCTCACACTGTCAACGTCTTCACCATCACTCTGCTCCCTCCCTCTACTCTCCACACACACACACACACACACACACACACACACACACACACACACACACACACACACACACACACACACACACATTCCCTAAGCTGCCCCTCCAACACTTTCTCCCTTTACCTCTTCTGTTATCTTCCTTTGGAAGATAACTCTTAACATGATGCGCGCGTGTGGTGTTTACTATTTACTACTTGTGCCGGCAGAATCGAGATATTAGCTCTTGGATCCCGCTCTTCTAACCAATCTATTTTTCCTCTATTGTGTCTACTACATATATTTCTCTAACACACAATGTCTCGGGAAGACATGATCACTACCTACAAAATTGTCAGGAATTGACAGGGTAAAGATAAACTGTTTGACACGGGGGGGGGGGGGGGAGGAGGGTACGCGAACAAGGTAACATAGGTGGAAACTTAGTACCCAAATGAGGCACAGGAACATTAGACAGACCTTTTTCAGTGTCAGAGTAGTTAACAGGTGGAATACATTAAGCAGTGATGTGGCGGTGGTTGACTCCATACACAGTTTCACATGTAGATATGATAGAGCCCAATAGGCTCAGGAATCTGTACACCAGTTCATTGACAGTTGAGAGGCGGAACTAAAGAGCCAGAGCTCAACCCCCTGCAAGCACAACTAAGTGAATACATACACAAACACAAACTCACTCACTCACACTCTCCTTGGGGGCCGGTGGCTGAGCGGACAGTACACTGGACGCGTGATCCTGTGGTCCCGGGTTCGAATCCGGGCGCCGGTGAGAAACGATGGGCAGAGTTTCTTTCACCCTAATGTCCCTGTTACCTAGCAGAAAACAGGTACCTGGGAGTTAATCAGCTGTCACGGGCTGCTTCCTGGTTTGCGTGTGTACTCACCTATTTGTGTTTGCGGGGGTTGAGCTTTGGTTCTTTGGTCCCGCCTCTCAACCGTCAATCAACTGGTGTACAGATTCCTGAGCCTACTGGGTTCTATCATATTTACATTTGAAACTGTATATGGAGTCTGCCTCCACCACCTCATTTTCTATTGCATTCCATTTGTCAACCACTCTGACACTAAAAAAGTTTTTTCTAATATCTCTGTGGCTCATTTGGGCACTCGATTTCCACCTATGTCTCCAAGTGTGTGTGCCCCTTGTGTTAAATAGCCAGGCTTTATCTACCCTATCAATTCCTTTGAGAATCTTGTATGTGGTGATCATGTCCCCCCTAACTCTTCTGTCTTCCAGCGACGTGGTTTAATTCCATTAGTCTCTCCTCTGTGTGTGTGTGTGTGTGTGTGTGTGTGTGTGTGTGTGTGTGTACGTACACTCACAGATTTGTGCTTGCAGGATCGAGCGTTGGCTCTTGGATCCCGCCTTTCTAGCCTTCGGTTGTTTAAAGCAATAACTCCTGTCCTTCTCTATCATACCTAGTTTTAAAGCTATGAATATTGTTTGCTTCCACAATGTGCTCCTTTAATTCATTTCATTTCCCCACTACTTTCACGCTAAGAGAAAACTTTATAACATCTCTCTGACTCGTCTGAGTTTCCAGATTCCACCCATGTCCCCTCGTTCTGTTGCTATTCCGAGTGAACATTTCGTCTATTTCCACTCTGTCAATCCCCCTAAGTATTTTGTATGGTGATGTCATATCTCCCCACTCCTTTTTTTTTCTAACTTCGTCAGGTTCAGTTCCTTCAGTCGCTCTTCATATCCCATCCCATGTAACTCCGGGACTAGCCTCGTCGTAAATTTTGTAACCTTTTCCAGTTTCCTAATGTGTTTCTTTAGGTGGGGACTACATGATGGGGCTGCATACTCTAAGATTGGTCTCACGTAGGCAGTGCAAATAGTTCTGAATTCCTCCTTACTTAGGTTCCTGAATGACGTACTAACTTTTCCTAGCGCAGAGTATGCTGCTGTCGTTATCCATATATATATGCCTCAGGAGTTAGATTTGGTGGTACGTCCAAGGTCTCTTATCGAATCGCCACAGGAAGGTAGTTTCCCTTCATTGTGTACTGACCCTTTGGTCTCCTGTTACCTAGTCCCATTTCTATAAATTTACACTTGCGGATGTTGAGCTCCAGTAGCCATTTCTCTTACCATCTCTGCAAACTGTTCAAGTCCACTTTGAGCATCATACAATCCTCAACTGTCAAAACTCGTCTCATTAATTTCGCGTCTTCTAACATCGACATATAGGACTCGACTCCCGTAGGCATGTAGTTCACGTATATTAGAAATAGAACTGGTCACAGCGCCTATCCTTCTATCCTTGAGGTACTCCACTCGTTACGATTCACCAGTGTAACTTCTCGCCCCCTGACTGTTACTCTCTGGCTCCTGCCTGGTTAAGTAATTCCTTACCCAAGCTAGGGCATTTCCGCTTACTCCCGACTGCCTCTCAAGTTTGAATAACAGTCTTCTGTGCGGTACTTTGTCAAAGGCTTTTTGGTAGTTCAGAAATATGCAGTCTGCTCATCCTTCTCTGTCGTGCCTTATTCTTGTTATTTTATCATAGAATTCCAGAAGGTTAGTTGGGCATGATTTCCCTTCTCTGAACCCATGTTAGTGTTACTTTACATACCTAATGTTCTCTAGGTGTGTAACCAGTCTTAACCTGATTGTTCTTTCAAGTACTTTACAGGGGATACTTGTCAGTGATACTGGTCTGTAGATAAGGGCCTCTTCCCTATCTCCTTTTTATTTAATTGGCACCACATTTGCCTTCTTCCGGTAACTGGGCAACTCTCCCATCTTAAGTGACACATTATAGAGCCTTGCTAGAAGCACGTTAAGGGCCTCTTTTAGTATCCACTGTGATGCATTGTCTGGTCCAACTGCTGTAGTTTCATCCAGTGTTGTTAGCAGTTTCATTACCTCCTCTGTTGTCACTTCTATATCCGTTAGTCTCTCATCTTTGGTCATCTCCTTTTCTAACAATGGGAGGTGCTCAGGCTCGGTTGTGAACACCCCATGGAAACTGGCATTCAGTACCTCGTAGGTTTCCTTGTCCCTTTCTGTATATGACCCTTCTGTTTTCCTTAGTCTTGTCACTTCGTCATTTTCCTTCTTATATCTGATTCCTAGATCTGTTGCATCTTATCTTATTGTCCGCTGTACCTTCTCCACTCCCTCCTGCTTCTCATTTTTGCTTCCTGGCACTGTCTATTAAACCATGGGTTTTTATATTCCCTCCTCCTTTTTTCTTTTACTGTTGGTATAAAACTCTCTTCGGCCACCTTGCATTTCCACTTGACTAGGTTCGTCATATCTTGCACTGTTTTTCCTCTTAGTTCTTCTTCCCACTGAATTTCTTCTAGATATTCTCTTATCCTCCTGTAATCCTCTTTACTATAGTCTACTCTCCTTCCCAAACCTCTTGCCCTGTGGTCACAATTTTAAGCTCGATCATGTAGTCAAAGATTAGGATACAATGGTCACTGGTTTCTAGTGCTATTTTATGTTCCATATTCGTAATGTCATCCTCATTTTGGGTGAAAATCAGATCTAATAAGCTTGGTGTATCCCTTCTTCTTTCCCGTGTGTCTTCCTTCGCATGTTGTGTAAGGAAATTCCAGTCTATAACTTCCTCTAATTTTGCTCCCCACGTTTCTTCCCCACCATGGGGGATTTCTTGAATCTCAATCTCTCTCTCCGAGATTGAGATCCCCCATGACCAACAGTTTCGTTGTCACTCTGAGCTGTTGTTGCTGCCGTATGCAGGGAGGAGAGGGGAGGAGATGGAGGAGAGAGAGAGAGAGAGAGAGAGAGAGAGAGAGAGAGAGAGAGAGAGAGAGAGAGAGAGAGAGAGAGAGAGAGAGAGAGAGAGAGAGAGAGAGAGAGAGTGTGTGTGTGTGTGTGTGTGTGTGTGTGTGTGTGTGTGTGTGTGTGTGTGTGTGTGTGTGTGTGTGTGTGTTTACTAGTTGTGTTTTTACGGGGGTTGAGCTTTGCTCTTTCGGCCCGCCTCTCAACTGTCAATCAACTGTTTACTAACTACTATTTTTTTTTTCCACACCACACACACACCCCAGGAAGCAGCCCGTGACAGCTGACTAACTCCCAGGTACCTATTTACTCCTAGGTAACAGGGGCATTCAGGGTGAAAGAAACTTTGCCCATTTGTTTCTGCCTCGTGCGGGAATCGAACCCGCGCCACAGAATTACGAATCCTGCGCGCTATCCACCAGGCTACGAGGCCCCTGTTTGTTTGTGTGTGTGTGTGTGTGTGTGTGTGTGTGTGTGTGTGTGTGTGTGTGTGTGTGTGTGTGTGTGTGTGTGTGTGTGTGTGTGTGTGACCATACGTGCGTGTATCAGTCTGTATATAAAGCCGCCACACGGCACGGTTTCTTCAACATTATTACAAACAGCGTGTCATTACCACCGTCTAATGGCCCTCCCTCCCTAAATCGTTCCCCATTTCTCTCCCCCTTCCGTTGTCTCCCCTTCCCCCGCCCACTCCCCTCCATCCCACCACCAACTGACCCCCAAGAATTCACACTCTTCCGTGCGTGCCATAATTAGTTTCCCAGATTATGTCACGTTGCCATAACCTGTTCCAAGTATGACAATAACAATGGTCGTGACGAGGTTCTGGTTGTGTGAAGTTAAAGATGAAGGGGAGCGAGCGGGGAGGGGGGGGGGGACATTTAGGAGGTGGACGGGAGGTAAGGTAGTGGGGGGTGGAGGAGGACTGGGGTGGTGGAGGGGAGGTGAGGGAGTGGAGGTGGAGGGGTGATGGAGTGGTGGAGAGAAGGTGAGGGAGTGGAGGTGAAGGTTTGGAGGGAAGGTGAGGGGAGTGGAGGTAGGGGGGGTTGCTGGGGTGGAGTGTGTGTGTGTGGGGGGGGGGGGCAGGGGTGTATGAAGCTATTGGGGGATGGTGAGCGGAGATGGGTGGAGGGCGATGGTAGGATGGACTGGAAATGGGGAAACAGAAAGGGTTGTTCTTCCCTGAGGGGTTGGGGAGGGGGGGGGGGAGGGATTTTGGGAGTAAACCTTCAAAAGGGAGCTCCGATTATTGCACCAGACCGTTACTTGCGTACAGGCGGACAACGTCCCCAACCACTACCTGACGGAACAAACAACTGACCTCAGCAGCCACACTCCTGCTATCGTAGGTCGACCAGCAATGGACACTGGAATGCTTGTAATTAACCTAGGAGATCACCCTGTATGCCTTTTGATCTTGGAGAGGGGCTCAGCCTCTCATATTTAGGGGTGCGGTTCCAACACTGGCCTCGTTGTCTTGTGTACACACCCTACTTGAGCCGCCGTGACTCCCCACTCTCTCCTTGTTTGGAATTTTCTCCTAAATCACCCTTTCGTGAATTACTATCTTCTGCCACCCTGTCCGCAGCCGTGACCCTCCCTCTCTCTCTCTCTCTCTCCCACTTTCTGGAGAACCTCACCAAGACAAGAGCAAAAGCCAGCTAACATATACATTTAATATACAAAGAAAACATACATAATACAAGATATATAAAACAGAACATTATCATACAACTCTCTAAACTAATACAACCCGGTAACATTCCAATAGCATCCAGGCTTCACCAACTGTCCATATCAAGTGGCTGCTCAACTCTTGGCTTACCACTTATTACTCCCTCACTTAATGGGGCTAATATCCTGTCACAACAATACTGTATCCTCAGCCCTAAAAGTATATGAAACTCAGCTCAGGGCTGAAACACCAGAAACATCTACACAAGTATCCCCCCAACAAAAGAAGAAATCAATCACTGCATCTTACATGCCAATAAACATCCAAGTACTCCCCTTATACAATTGTGTGTCCACCATGAACCTCTGTTCTGCTCCTAGAGGCTCACTGTTAATACATATCTCTAGGTCCTCAAAAATATCAGGAAAGGCACTTCTGCAGTTCTCCCAATCTGCTGCACAACGAAATCCTAATCCGACATCAGTGACGCTTCACCACTGATTCCATAAGACACACATGTAGCTCTTCTACACTGCTTGAAATCAACTCCTCCCTATGGAGTTCTGCTCTATCGCAGAGTTCAACATACACTTCTTCTCCAGCCTCGAAGTTCCTCCATCAACTTCCTCTCTAACCTCTTAGTGTCTGCACAAACTCCTTCCCAAACAAACCTGCAATTCCATTACCATGCCAATAACAATGTGTCGCTAGCATAACATAATTAAATGTATTCACAGAAACTAAACTCCTCCATCCAACATCCTTATGCCGGCACTAAGGCTCTGCCGATGTGGGTCCTCCCCCATCCTGGGAGAGTCCACCTGGGAACGTCTTGACGCGTCGCTGCTCCTGTCACAAAGCTGGGGGGCTTTCCCCTCCTTAGTCATTCACTGACTTACAGCGAGGATGGATGTACCACCGCGCCCTTTAGCATGTCCTCCCAACTTTTAACTTCTTTATTTTAGCTCACTGTCTTGACAAAATATCTAAAAATATCTATTCTACATATTATATATATATATATGTCGTACCTAGTAGCCAGAACGCACTTCTCAGCCTACTATGCAAGGCCCGATTTGCCTAATAAGCCAAGTTTTCCTAAATTAATATATTTTCTCTAATTTTTTTCTTATGAAATGATAAAGCTACCCATTTCATTATGTTTGAGGTCAATTTTTTTTATTGGAGTTAAAATTAACGTAGATATATGACCGAACCTAACCAACCCTACCTAACCTAACCTATCTTTATAGGTTTGGTTAGGTTAGGTAGCCGAAAAAGTGAGGTTAGGTTAGGTTAGGTAGGTTAGGTAGTCGAAAAACAATTAATTCATGAAAACTTGGCTTATTAGGCAAATCGGGCCTTGCATAGTAGGCAGAGAAGTGCGTTCTGGCTACTAGGTACGACATATATATATATATATATATATATATATATATATATATATATATATATATATATATATATATATATATATATGTTCACCATGATCGCTGGGCACACGATCAAACACTAGTGGCTAAATTAACAACTGAATAAACAGGCTTACCGTCGAAATCTCTGACGTGAGGACGCTCACTCACAAACATGGTGCTCACATAGGCCGCCCACAAAAATGCTTCAGGACTGCCTCACAAGGCTTCCTCCAGTCCACGACTTGAGTTCACCACATCGCCCGGCAGGCTTCACAACAGAAACGCCTGCTTACTTCCTTCCTCTTGAAGGAACAACAATTTGCGTTTCACCAAGGCACGACCAACACTCATTTGCAGGTCACCTCTAATTTACCAAAATCAGAGAAATGGTGTATGTCCCCAACAGCCTCCTCAGACTTGCAGACAAGAAGTCTTTACTCCAGCACTAACACAAGGACCTATATTCTTCCTTATTCCAGGAGAATCAACGAAGTACAACCACCTCTGACAATAGTCGTGACTCAACCGAGGTCACGACCTCCTGCTAGCGTCACTTCACGTCCCCAAAGTATCGACATCTCATTTCATGTCACCTATTAGCAACGACCATCATCTGCTTGTATCCTGAGATTACTCACTGATGTTCACACAATTATTTAATATATACATCTTTCCTCTAACCTCTCAATCAGGTCCGGAAGGCAGAATAATTCTCACCAGGGTAGACTCATTCCACCCAGGCTACATGGGGCCATAACAGGTAAGGCAAAAATGGGGAGAGTGACAATACAAATGGGTGGAGGGGGTTGTTGAGGTACTGAGATGGATGGGTAGATGGGAGGTATAGATGGAGGAAGGGAAGATGGAGGAGGGGGAGATGGAGGAAGGGGAGAGATAAAGGAGGCCGGAGACGGGAGGAAGAGATGGAGGAATGAGGGAGATGGGTGCCAGAGGTGGAGGCGCAAGAGAGATGGGAGGTAGAGATGGAGAAGGGAAAGATGAGAAGATTGCAAAAGCGGTTGACGGAGGGTGGCGGTTATGGTGAGTGAGGGAGGTGGGGGGAGGACGACGAGTGGTGGAGACTGTGTAGGGAAAAGCAGTGAAAACATACTTCAAAATTCACCAGGTAAAATATAAGGCAATGATGATGATTCAGCAACAGACACGGGTTCTTGTGTTCCTAAAATATAGTGTTGCGTTACACAAAAAGTTCTGACAAGGGAGAGGCTTTTTCCTTCGTCACGTAACCAGTTATGACGAAAACCTGCTTCATTATCGATGGATGGGTCAGCCATGAACCCATTTCGTGTCGAGTGAGACATGCCACGTTTGAGATTGTCTTGCGACGTGCAGTGGTGCGTGACATCTCTTGTGAGATTCATCATGTAAATGGTTCAGTTATGGTACACTGGAAAGGTATCGATTAGTTCAGAGGTGTCATGCGTTGCATGGAACGATGGTTCCACCACCTAAGAGGCCACCAACTGAACAACTTGGAGAGGGTCCATTGATCAGCACGAGTGCCTTTCTAAGGTCACTACGTCACCATTACAACTGCATAACTATTACCATTACTACATCTACATCACTACCACCTCAGCTGTAGCTACATCACTGTTGTAATAACACACTGCAACTACACAACTACTACGACCATTACCACACATAATGCTGCACTGCATCACTACTATCAGTATCAGCAACAATGATATTTCCCTGAAGAAACAAATCCGTATTAACAATACTTTCCCATAAACAAATAATGTCAAGATGATTCGAAAATTTTGTGATTTACCGTGAGGAAAAAAGTGAAGCCAAGCAGATGGCTCCTAACGGTGTCTAGTAGAGAAGAGGTGCTAGTTCTCGCCTCCTTACCTTGAGGTGCTTCCGGGGCTTAGCGTCCCCGCGGTCCGGTCGTCGACCAGGCCTCCTGGTTGCTGGACTGATCAACCAGGCTGTTTTACGCGGCTGCTCGCAGCCTGACGTATGAGTCACAGTCTGGTTGATCAGGTATCCTTTGGAGGTGCTTATCCAGTTCTCTCTTGAACACTGTGAGGGGGGTCTGCCAATTATGCCCCTTATGTGTAGTGGAAGCGTGTTGAACAGTCTCGGGCCTCTGATGTTGATAGAGTTCTCTCTCAGAGTACCTGTTGCACCTCTGCTTTTCAACGGGGGTATTCTGCACATCCTGCCATGACTTCTGGTCTCATGTGATGTTATTTCTGTGTGCAGGTTTGGGACCAGCCCCTCAATTATTTTCCACGTGTAAATTATTATGTATCTCTCCCGCCTGCGCTCAAGGGAGTACAGATTTAGGCTCTTTAGTCGGTCCCAGTAATTTAGATGTTTTACTGAGTGGATTCTGGCAGTAAAGGATCTCTGCACGCTCTCCAGGTCAGCAATTTCTCCAGCTTTGAAAGAGGCTGTCATTGTGCAGCAGTACTCCACTCTAGAGAGCACAAGCGTTTTGAAAAGTATCATCATCGGTATAGCATCTCTAATGAAAAGTTCTTGTTATCCAACCTGTCATTTTTCTTGCAGTTGTGACGGCTACTTTATTGTGTTCTTTAAAGGTAAGGTCTTCCGACACGAGTACACCCAGATCCTTTATATTGCCTTTTCGTTCTATGTTATGATTTGCCTGAGTTTTGCCTCACTTTACAACACAACACGTCCTCTTAGACTGTACACCGCATATAAATCCCATAAGGTCAAAATTTCACGTACCCTAAGGCCTAAAACTGATGTACATAGCATTTCGCAAAATTAACGTTATGTCCCGTTTTCTATTCGTCGACCCCTCGGTTAGGCTGGGTTAGGTTCGGGCAATTTAGTACGCCAGTTTAATGACGTTGTGAACGCTCGAGAGGACGGGTTGCTGAGAAAGTCACACCACTTCCAGAAAAAGTGAGCTTAACAGTTACCTTTTCTGGACGATTAGATTCTTCATTTCTCTCTTGCGTATCTCTCAGTTAATCGTAATCGCTTTTAAGTTAGTATTCATACACATTTCCAGTTAAGCCGTTGTAACATCAACAGTCTACAGGAACACAACACATATTCCCCTACGCCCTACATTCAGAAGACCTGCCCTATGGTCATAGCATAAAGACCTTCCAAAACTAAACTCTATAGAGTTAACTTCATAATATTAAAAATTGTATTTGTTTATGGAATTTGAACATGAGATCTCCTTCATGTTTTTAGTCACACTATAACCCAAGAAGCCTGCGTAATTTTTCTGACGCCGTAATGACCGGGTCAAGCCTTTCTACAAGCAAAATTTATTTGAATTTTGAGGTTTGTTTTCAATTTCGGCTCGATTCCCCAACAGCAAGAATCAAATCGGAGTGAAAAAGCTCTGTAGCCCGACTTGACGACGGGGTGTATCACTAGAGAAAGGCACATTCTTAGTCTGCCTCATATCTTCTGGTGAGAAGACAGGGCTTCACATGCCAGACTGAAGTATCCTTCGGGTTGTCGGAGCTCGAATCAGCTTCACCTCGACCAAAGAGAGGTAGTGTATCAAGGGCGGGTCCAACAGCACGAATTTTGCGAATTTTGAAGTCAGGATAATTAAGCAATCGTTAACAATGTTGAGTTCCTCGAATACAAACCTAACAAGCTTTTGGAACATTCCCAAACACACACACACATACACAAAAGGGCTTTTGACAGAGCCTCACACAAGAGGCTGTTCTGGAAACTGGAACATGCTGGAGGAGTGACAGGGAGACTTCTGACATGGATGAACAATTTCCTAACTGACAGACAGATGAAGACGATAATCAGAGACAATGTTTCTGACTGAAGGAGTGTTACTAGCGGAGAACCACAGGGTTCAGTTCTTGCACCAGTAACGTTCATCGTCTACATAATGATCTACCAGAAGGAATACATAATTATATGAACATGTTTGCGTATGATGCTAAGATACTGGGGAAGATAGGAGACGCAGACGATTGTCATGACTTTAAAATCGATCGAGATAAAATAAGTGCTTGTAGCGTCAAGAGGCAAATGGAATTAAATGATAATAAATGCCATGTTATGGAATGTGTAATCGGAGAAAGTAGACCACACACAACTTACAAAGTATATGGAAAGGAATTACAGAACTCTAATAAAGAACGAGATCTCGGGATGGTTTTGGATAGTAAACTGTCACCAGAGGAACACACAAAGAACATTGTGCGAGGAGCATATGCGTTGCTTTCCAACTCCAGACTTGCTTTGAATTATGTGTGTGGTGAAATACTGAAGAAACTGTTCAGGACTTGAGACCAAAATTGGAATAAGCAGCAGTTGTATGATGCCCAAATCTCAAGAAGCACATAAAGAAACTGGAAAAGGTGCAAAGGCATGAAAAAACAAGAGTTACGAGGAGAGCCTAGAGGCGTTAAACATGCCAAAACAAGATGATAGAAGAAAAAGAGGTGATATGATCACCATTTACAAAACACTAACAGGAATCGACCAAAATGACAAAGTGGAATTCCTGAAACCAGCAACATCACGAACAAGAGGACACAGATTCAAGCTAAGGAAACAAAGCTGCCGAAAAAACATTAGAAAGTTTTCTAATGTTTAAGAAAGTGGTAACTGGTTGGAACAAACTAAGGGAGGTGGTGGTGGAGGCCAAAACCGTCAGTAGTTTCAAAGAGTTATACGACAAAGTACTGGGAAGACGGGACACAACGAGCGTAGCTCTCATCCTTAACTACACTTAGGTAATCACTTAGGTAATTACACACACACTCTGGCTGGGGGCTGGCTGGCTGAGTGGACAGCGCTCTAGACTCGTGGACCTAGGGACCAGAGTTCGATCCCGGCAGCTGGCGGAAAAACAAATGGGAGTTTCCTTCACCCTGATGCACCTGTTACCTAGCGGTAAATAGGTACCTGTGAGTTAGACAGCTGCTACGCGTTACTTCCTGGGGGTGTGTGGGGTGTGTGAAAAAAATAGTTAGTAGTTAGTAACAGTTTATTGACAGTTGAGAGTAGGGCCAAAAGAGCAGAGCTCAACCGCCGCAAGCACAACTAGGTGAATACACACACACACACACACACACACACACACACACACACACACACACACACACACACACACACACACACACACACACACACACACACTGCTTTCAGTAGACACGCAATTATCGCACCATGATGATTTTAACTAATCACATAACTCTGACTAAATACTCACCTTGATCACATCAAGACGAGTAATGAGCGGCTCGTGGCGCAGGTCCCCTGACACGGCTAATATCACACTATTGTTGATTGATCACACAATCACCAATTCACTGACAGATGAGAGGCTAGACCAAAGAGCCGAAGCTCAACCCCCGCAAGCACAACTAGGTGAGTACAATACACGCGTCATACCTGCAACGAAGACAATAACTATTATACAAACATTTTGGTATTCAAGAGATTTTTGCACTATTAATGATGTTCAATTGAACAATTATTTAAAAATAAATGTCATTAATGCAAAATGTAATTATACCAGCCAAACTGTCATAAATGGAAAATGGAATTAATATGTCAGTGTTCCATCAAGATGTGTTATTTAGAAACTGAACTCCCCAACGGAGATCAGACCATAATAGCAGACACTGTTGTCCTCGCCTAAGAACTTGCCTAACACGAGTAAGAACTTTAGTGATGACAAAATAAACTTTGTACCAAACTGTAATCAAAATTGTATGTCTTGAGATCAAGAGATAAAGCTAATAATTGGCTACAGCATTTATTTGTAATAAACTCTCAAACTTTCCTTCCCGGATAAATGATGTAAGCCGAGGCAGAAGGGTAGGGAACTATCAAGAGAAAGCGCCAAGCCCTTACAACTATGGCAGAAATTAGCTAAAATATATATTTGCTCCAGGGCCTTTAATATCGTATTTATTAGATATTAATACCTAATATTTAATTATAATAATATCTAATTATAACACTAATTATAACAGTTTTATATAGTAGTAATAACCTGGTGCTTTCCCCTGATAGTTCCCTTCCCCTCCCAGGGCCTTTACGACACACAAGAGAACATATTCTAGCGTCTACAAACCCTCGCATTTAAAAAAAAATCGATCAATCCGTTAACAATACGACCTATTACTATACCTGGAAGCAGCGTAATATTTTCTATAAATCGGCCTCGATATGTTAAGTAGGTTGCTTGGGTTCGTTCGTTTCTGATTAGGCACAACCTTTGTATTTCTTAGTGAGCGCCGAACTGAGAGATCGGTTGAGCGGTTGTCTAAATACCAACACGGAACCACACAGCAGTTTACCAAGCAGGCAATCAACGTTTACAAGAAATCAATCGGCAACCAGAGACGGTGGCGGGTGTGGTTGACCGCGGTAGTGCGCGTCTTCCATCCATCAACCCCACACCCACACGGGACTCAAATTCCTCAACCGGAACCGCCGTGAGATTCATATCTCTCTCCTCTCAAACCAACGTATGCGTCAAATGTCGCATCAACACTACAGATACGACAACTTAAACTTCTCATCTCGACAGAGGATGCTGTAATTCTTCATTCATACCAAATTATGTGTCAAATATCTCTCTCCATCATTCATACTTGTGTATAGCTAAATCGTTACTAAGTGTCCGCCAAACATGTGAGCATGAACCGGTGTTGTTCAAACATGTGAACATAATGCGATGTGAGTGTTAAATTTGTTGAGTCACGTGAGAGTCAAGTAATGAACCCACACTTACACTGTCTACCACTCCACTGAGTACACTGTCCACTGCTCCACTGAGTACACACTGCCTACCACTCCACTGAGTACACTGTCCACCACTCCACTGGGTACACTGTCTACCACTCCACTGAGTGGTGGACACCGTCGTCTCAGCCCGGGGTGGTATAGTTAAGAACAAGGGCTACAAGTCATCAAGCATTTACAGAACCTGTACATTTTTCCTTGATCGTGGCGGCTCTGTCTATATTTATTAAACAATTTATGAATTTCGAAGAACTCTAAGGTTGTTTATAACAATAATAACCTTGGGTTGTGAAGTTCGGAAGCTCGTAAACTGTTTAATAAATGCAAACAAAGCCGCCATGATTAAAGAAAGCTCTGCAGGTTTCACAAATGCTTGATGAATCTTGGACCAGCTCTGCTGGAATATTTGTGCTTGCTCTCCACATTCCAACTTGAAGGCAGAAATATATCGGTAAATTCCCTGATCCTTCAAGGAAATTTATTGAAAATCCTTGGACCATTTTACGTTAATAAAGTTATTTGTTAGTTCAGGTGATTCCAAACAAGAGTAATTACCTATCTGTCTTTCTCCAAGCTTATTATATGACGAGATAAAATTATAACTTTTGTTAATTAATTATTATTATATCTTGGTAAATTTACATTTTATTTGGTGATCAGACTGGTTAGCTGAATCTTATGGCGCGACCACAGCATAATGTGTATATATTTTTGTGAGAGGAGTTGGCAGTAGGTGGACCTGTGATACAACCTGTGATTAGGTTGTATTTGCTAGGCAGGGTCGCGAGTGTGCTTTCCAGAGCTGGCCTGTGACCGTGTTACTTTTGCGTAAGATTTTCATTTACTACCCCACGAGCATAGCAATCTGCATCTCTTAATCAGACCTATATAGCCAGCTTCTCGTTAAGACCAGCAAAGCCAGCTGTATAGCTAGCTTCTAATTAAGTGCAACATAGCCAAGAACCACTTCCTCATCAGTGTGCGTATTATTTTCAGTTTTCTGCAACTCAAGATCGGGAGATTCTCACGCCTGATGCCCGCCTCCCCATTACTAAGTCTACAGATTTATTTGGAGACTTAAGGCTGAAAGAACGTGGCACATATGGCAGTGAGTCCAGTCGCTCAGCCAGTCTTTACGTGGGTGTAGGTATCTGGCTAATAATTGAAATGGGTTTCCAGGTTTGTAGGTCCTGACAGTCTCATATACATACATATAACCAGGTCCGTAACCTCCAGTAGCTTTCCGCTACACCCGGTTGCTGACTGCGAAGGTCGCTGGTGTCAGGTGTGAGAGTCTCGATGTTCATCAACGGACCCCACGGGTGTTGTGGGTGATGTTCATCAACGGGCCCCACGGGTGTTGTGGGTGATGTTCACCAACGGGCCCCACGGGTGTTGTGGGTGATGTTCATCAACGGGCCCCACGGGTGTTGTGGGTGATGTTCACCAACGGGCCCCACGGGTGTGGTGGGTGATGTTCACCAACGGGCCCCACGGGTGTTGTGGGTGATGTTCACCAACGGGCCCACAGGTGTTGTGGGTGATGTTCACCAACGGGCCCACAGGTGTTGTGGGTGATGTTCACCAACGGGCCCACAGGTGTTGTGGGTGATGTTCACCAACGGGCCCACAGGTGTTGTGGGTGATGTTCACCAACGGGCCCACAGGTGTTGTGGGTGATGTTCACCAACGGGCCCACGGGTGAGACTATTGGAATGATGGGCAGTTTATTGGGATCCAGTTTGTACTGCCTTTGACATCCCAGAAGGCACACTTAAAAATTTACTCGAAGGAGGTAATGTCCAACACTTTTCAATACTCGCCCTTTACACATAAGGGGCATAACTAGCCGACATCTCAAAGTGTTCAGAGGAGAACTTGATAAACACCTCCAAAGGATATTTAATCAACCAAGATCATACGTCATTTTAATTCATATAAAATTGGCACGTCAGGCTGCGAGCAGCCGCGTCGAACAGCTTGGCTGACCAGACCAGTAACGAGAAGGTCTAGACAAAGACCAACTCCTTGAATGAAACGTAAGTCGTCTATGCATTCACATGTCCATTTGGGGATTGTCAGACACAAAGATCTCAGTACATAGACAAGACAACACCATCACATCCAAGGTGCCTAACAATGCATATAAAACAAGACCTTATCAAAGAGCATGTATGCTCTACACACAACCTGAGCATTATCAGAGATAACCTGATAAACAACAGTAAAATAACGACAGATACAACGACAATAGAAGACTACACCTGCGAGGAATGGACCATCAAACAAACCCAGCCATCAACTGCCAACTAGCACACACCTTCACTTTGCCATCCTTGAGACCAAAACGAAACATTCAACATACTGCTTCAGTCATCACTGAAATTTGCAGAAATTTAAATATGCATTGAAATATGAAATATGATAAGTAAGTTGCAGTGGGGCTATTGCCCCTCGTGACACTTCACCTCACTCTCCATTATATATTCGGCTGCTTCAGCTAAATTGTCCACCATCTGGTCACCATTTGGTCCGGGAGACATCTCCCGTCACGCAGGGTGCAGTCGCACCTCCACAGATCTCCAGTATCATCTATTGATACTGGTAATGGCTCAAAAGGGCCACCACTTACGAGCTATTCATGCCCGTGCCACCTTTTGGGTGGCTTCATCTTCATCTTAACACATTCACAAGGGAGACATCTCCCGTCATGCAGGGGGCATTCGCACCTCCACAGATCTCCAGTATCAGCTCTTGATACTGGTAATGGCTTAAAAGGGCCACCACTTACAGGCTATTCATGCCCGTGCCACCTTTTGGGTGGCTTAATCTTCATCAATCAATCAATCTAAATTGTCCCAGACGGGAGACATCTCCCGTCACGCAGGGTGCAGTCGCACCTCCACAGATCTCCAGTATCATCTCTTGATACTGATAAATGGCTCAAAAGGGCCACCACTTACGGGCTATTCATGCCCGTGCCACCTTTTGGGTGGCTTAATCTTCATCAATCAATCATCAATCTAAATTGTCTTCCATTCAGCACCGCTCCTGTGCCAGGTAAGTCAACTACGGGCTCACCATAGCCCGTGCTACTTGCCCCGCTCCTGTGCCAGGTAAGTCAACTACGGGCTCACCATAGCCCGTGCTACTTGGAACTTGTTCCGAGTAGCTGAATCTATAACAACAACAACAGCAGCTAAATTGTCAGTTACAGCCCCGGTCCTGTGCCAGGTAAGTCTACTACGGGCTCACCATAGCCCATGCTACTTGTAACTTTTTGTTTCTAGAAGCTGAATCTTAAAACAACAACTAAATTGTACGGGCTATTCATACCCGTGCCACCTCTTGGGTGGCTTAATCTTCATTAATCAATCAATCTAAATTGTATCCACTTGTATTTTGCCTTTGAAAATGCTGACAGAGTCAGCAAAAGACATCTCTTACCGTCAGACTATAATAAAATTGTAAAATGAAATTTGGCGATTTAATTTTTCAACTTTATTCTCAAGTGAAGAAAAATGCAGAATATTCGTGCTAGACTCATAGATCTCACTCTTTCTGTCATATTACCATGACTTTCTCCAGACAATCAGAAAGACTGACACCAATTGGGTTAGGTTTGACCTACATCAAGAAGCGTTCTTCCTCGTATTGCAACTATCAATAAGACAAAGTTTGGACCTTGTTGCTTTACTGTAATAATCAGTATTTTATACATTATATCCTACTGTTTTTATATATGAACTTGCTAAACGAAATACCCTTGTTTGTATTTTATATATATTAAACTTTATCTAAACATGCAATCCCATTTTTTACCTTAACCCTTATTACATGTAAATATATATCCGTTATTACAGGTATATATACCCCTTATTAGGTAAATATATATATACACAGGAATCCCCAAATATACTGAGGCAATGTAGCTTACTCAACACCTTGTGCGATATCATTTCGTCCCTGGAGGCGTGAATCACCCACACCAACAAGCCGAGAGGGTAATGCGAGCGCCCGCGTCTCCTCTCACTCAGAACTCTGGCCGACACGTATCACTCGCTGCTATTATTGCCTCCTAATAACAATAATAACGCTTAGACTTACGACCGGAGATGTATATTTTCACAAGCTCTCGTGAGAGAGGCCCATAAGGCCGCCCGCGCACGACGGCCTGAGACTGTGAGAAAATTAAATTCTGAGCCATTAACAAAATAAACCTGTGGTTTTCCTCCGGCTGGAGGAGTTGGTTGTAGGGAATGACACGAGGGTTGGGAGCCGGTCTGGTCCCGGTGTCGTGTTGTACTGAGGTTGACATCGACCTCACCTTTACCAGGGTTATACACACTGAGAGGTGCATTCTTCAGTGTATATACACTGAGAAGTGAATTTCTCACTTAATATTACATATATAGACTGAGAGGGCTTTTCTTAGTGTACGTACATTGGAATACCATTTTCAGTGTATATATAGAGGAATATATTAATGTATATGCACCAAGAGGTGTATTTTTCCGTGTATATACAGAAAAGTATGTTAATGTATATACACCGAGAGGTGTATTTTACAGTGTATAAACAGAGAAGTTTATTTTACAGTATACACATAGAGATGTGTATTTTACAGTGTATATTACTGTGTGCATGTACTAAGTGATACATTTTACAGTGTATATTCACTGAAGGTGCATTATACAGTGTATATACACTAAGAGTTATATTTTAGAGACACATAAGTAAAGTTTTTGGTTCAGTTAAACCAGCATTGTTCTCACTTTATACGTACAGTCAAGAGATAGATGTCGCTGGAACCCCTGGGATTCGAACGTCAATCCTGTTGGAAGCGAGGCTGTTGCTGTACAGACTCAGCCCGTCCTCTAAACAAAGACCCAAAGTGCCATTCCATCCACCCGCCAAACCCCCCGTTTATGAATGAAAAACGGTTTACACACGACTCACAACTGATGACGTCCCAACACTTCCGGAACAAGTGCTTTGCTGACGAATTTTGTTCGAACCACAACGCTGTAAATGCTTCACCCACGTACTACAAATACAAATAATCGCCAACAGAATCTAAACACCTAACCCAACCTAACCTAACCTAACCTAACCTAACCTACCCTAACCTACCCTACGCTAAACTAATCAATTCCTAAATATGCACAATATGCTAATATATAATAATATTAATTTATATTTGAGAAAACTCATATTTTGAATGAACAAAATGTTAAAATTGATGAAGCGTCTTTAGGGTCGACCGCTGGATGGAATGGACTTGGTCTGAGGACGGGATGAGAGACTAGTGCAAATAGATGACCGAATTCTTCAACCTGAGACAACAGAACATATAGTGAACGTCGGCGACGCTATTAAGTTAGTTTCTAACTTATCTGGCAACCAACTGACAAAGAACTTTTTTATACTATGTAATAAATTTATTTTTGTCCAAGATAAATATATTTAATATATACTAGGGTTGTAGGCGTTGTTAGGCCTAGAAAAGGCTAGGAAAGGTATTTTTGTTACGTTGATTTAGGGACTTAAGGAAACAGGGTTGAAGTATTTCTTTATTCGACTTTCTACCACAGACGTAGCCATAGATTTATACAACGCTAACCAGCATATACACAATTTCTTCTATCCATAGACAGAAGAAAATAACAATAGACTTCTCTAACCATAGACTTGGTTAGAGATGTGAAAGAGAACATACAATGTAGTGAGTTATTGAGCACAAAACCACAGAGGGTGTTTGTAGTGCTTTTACAATGCTAATCAGCACAGTTTCGTCTGTCATACATAGACTGGGATAGAGATTTGTTCTACATATTGACTGTTTGTGAATGAATCACGTCTCAAGTTGTAGCGTCGAACAGTCATATTGACAAATGTACTAAATACGACTTTTTATCGGCTGGAATAATCCAGAATTTGTGTATCGTGACGCCGCTGGTCTTTTGTCTAGGTGATGTGCTAGAGGAGATTATAAAGCACTGTAATCCTTAAACTTGTTTTTAGTTCGGTTAATCCAGTGTACCCAACTCTCCTTTAACTGAACCTCGTTAATCCGGAGCCTGTTCTTTGAACACTTAACAGTCAAATTATTTTTTCTCAAGGAAATTCCAGGGCCCGCGCAGGAATTTCCCTGAATAGTATTAATAATAATAATTTGACCCCATAAGTGTTCAAAGAACGAGTTCCGGGTTAACGAGGTTCAGTTAAAGGAGAGTTGGGTACACCGGATGAACCGAACTAGACACAAGTCTGAGGATTACAGTCCATTATAATCTCCTGACACTTACGTCGCCACATCCGCCTCTGTGTGGGTATTTGTATGTATGTGCGTGTCTGTGTATATGTGATGTACGTTCTCGTATGCGTACATTCATGACTGTATATGATGTACTTGCTCGTATACATGTGCGCGTGTATGATGCACATGCTTGTATATGTATATTCATGTATGTGTATGTATGATGTACATCCTGGTATACGTACATGCGCGTCAGTGAAACTATTATGTATGTGCTTGTATGTGTACATACGATTTTTTTTTATTTTTCTGGCACGTAATTGTATACACGTTTCTGTATGCGTACACGTATCAAAGTATGTAAATGTCGGTGTTTGGTGTGTGTGTGTGTGGGGGGGGGGGGGGGGAAGGTTGTAACGGCACATGTGAGTGTCCACGCCTGAGTGACCACGCCTGAGTGTCCACGCCTGAGTGTCCACGCCTGAGTGACCACGCCTGAGTGTCCACGCCTGAGTGTCCACGCCTGAGTGACCACGCCCGAGTGACCACGCCTGAATGTCCACGCCTGAGTGTCCACGCCTGAGTGTCCACGCCTGAGTGTCCACGCCTGAGTGACCACGCCTGAGTGTCCACGCCTGAGTGACCACGCCCGAGTGTCCACGCCCGAGTGTCCACGCCTGAGTGACCACGCCTGAGTGTCCACGCCTGAGTGACCACGCCTGAGTGACCACGCCCGAGTGTCCACGCCTGAGTGTCCACGCCTGAGTGTCCACGCCTGAGTGACCACGCCTGAGTGTCCACGCCTGAGTGACCACGCCCGAGTGTCCACGCCCGAGTGTCCACGCCCGAGTGTCCACGCCCGAGTGTCCACGCCTGAGTGTCCACGCCTGAGTGACCACGCCTGAGTGACCACGCCCGAGTGTCCACGCCTGAGTGTCCACGCCTGAGTGTCCACGCCTGAGTGACCACGCCTGAGTGACCAGGGTAAGATCCTTGTGGGTCTCAGTGTGTACGCATCAGCCAGTGTCACTCTTCAACCCGTCCTCACCTTTTATAAGTATACACTTTATATGATGCCTTCAGCATTAGCCATACCATGCTGTATACAGTCTCGTATTAACGGTGTATAAAATAAGAGCACAAGTATACATACGTCTGAATGCTTCCAGTTACTTCCAGAAATAATAATTGTTATAGCTTATATTCCACATGTCCACAACTTTATTAATATACTAATATTAGGCTTCGTGTTTTGCAGGACACTTATAATTTCGAATCCTATTTAAGGTAGGGAGCCGGTCGGCCGAGCGGACAGCACGCTGGACTTGTGATCCTGTGGTCCTGGGTTCGATCCCAGGCGCCGGCGAGAAACAATGGGCAGAGTTTCTTTCACAATATGCCCCTGTTACCTAGCAGTAAAATAGGTACCTGGGTGTTAGTCAGCTGTCACGGGCTGCTTCCTGGGGGTATAGGCCTGGTCGAGGACCGGGCCGCGGGGACACTAAAGCTCCGAAATCATCTCAAGATAACCTCATGATAAGGTATGCAACCCACAACTAGGCAAGGCAACCCTGCACGAGATACATAGCTAGACGAGGGTTACATATGTATAAAACTATGTGAAACAAGAACACAGGCGTCCCCCCTCCCCCCAGGACTGGAGGGCATAAGCCTTAGTTAGGTCATTGTGGGAGATTAGGGTCGTACGCCTGTTACCGCCATGTACGCAATGCTGCACTCAAGTCACGTGCGTGGGAACGGCTTGCAATATTGTTAGATACAGTTGCGTAATACTAAGCTTTCTCAGATTTTTACAATTCTATATAAAGCCGAACAATACATTAGCTTTATCACGATCATTTGTGGACTCTTGGCTTCAAGCTCCTACTAACCAGAACTCTTGGCTTCAAGCTCCTACTAACCTGAACTCTTGGCTTCAAGCTCCTACTAACCAGAACTCTTCGTTTCAAGCTCCTACTAACCAGAACTCTTGGCTTCAAGCTCCTACTAACCAGAACTCTTGGCTTCAAGCTGCTACTAGCCAGAACTCTTGGCTTCAAGCTGCTACTAACCAGAACTCTTGGCTTCAAGCTCCTACTAACCTGAACTCTTGGCTTCAAGCTCCTACTAACCTGAACTCTTGGCTTCAAGCTCCTACTAACTAGAACTCTTGGCTTCAAGCTCCTACTAACCAGAACTCTTGGCTTCAAGCTCCTACTAACCATAACTCTTGGTTTCAAGCTCCTACTAACCAGAACTCTTGGTTTCAAGCTCCTACTAACCAGAACTCTTGGTTTCAAGCTCCTACTAACCAGAACTCTTGGCTTCAAGCTCCTACTAACCTGAACTCTTAGCTTCAAGCTCCTACTAACCAGAACTCTTGGCTTCAAGCTCCTACTAACCAGAACTCTTCGTTTCAAGCTCCTACTAACCAGAACTCTTGGCTTCAAGCTCCTACTAACCAGAACTCTTGGCTTCAAGCTGCTACTAACCAGAACTCTTGGCTTCAAGCTGCTACTAACCAGAACTCTTGGCTTCAAGCTCCTACTAACCTGAACTCTTGGCTTCAAGCTCCTACTAACCTGAACTCTTGGCTTCAAGCTCCTACTAACCTGAACTCTTGGCTTCAAGCTCCTACTAACCTGAACTCTTGGCTTCAAGCTCCTACTAACCTGAACTCTTGGCTTCAAGCTCCAACTAACCAGAACTCTTGGCTTCAAGCTCCTACTGACCTGAACTCTTGGCTTCAAGCTCCTACTAACTTGAACTCTTGGCTTCAAGCTCCTACTAACCAGAACTCTTGGCTTCAAGCTCCTACTGACCTGAACTCTTGGCTTCAAGCTCCTACTGACCTGAACTCTTGGCTTCAAGCTCCTACTAACCTGAACTCTTGGCTTCAAGCTCCTACTAACCAGAACTCTTGGCTTCAAGCTCCTACTAACCAGAACTCTTGGCTTCAAGCTCCTACTAACCTGAACTCTTGGCTTCAAGCTCCAACTAACCAGAACTCTTGACTTCAAGCTTCAACTAACCAGAACTCTTGACTTCAAGCTCCAACTAACCAAAACTCTTGACTTCAAGCTCCAACTAACCAGAACTCTTGACTTCAAGCTCCAACTAACCTGAACTCTTGGCTTCAAGCACTTACTAACTAGAACTTTCAGATGAGTTTTGCAACATGTTTTGTTCCGTATTATAGAGTAGAAATGTTCCATTATTATTTAATGTTCTCTACTTTATGAACTTATCAGTTGTCAACCGTCATCTGCCCCCCCCCCTCCTCTATCATAACACAAACTTATCCAAGTCATCCTGGTGTGGTCAAGTCAATCTTTCTCATGTACGAAAATGTATTATTAATACATTTACCTGTTCATTGTCGGCTACATGTTCATGTATAATATGTACAACAATGCATATATACTGTATGTCTAGCATCTGCAGGACTACACATGAACTAGATGACAGGAACGTGACACCAGAGCTCCGAGGACGAACGTGACACCAGAGCTCCGAGGACGAACGTGACACCAAAGCTCCGAGGACGAACGTGACAACAGAGCTCCGAGGACGAACATGACACCAGAGCTCCGAGGACGAACGTGACAACAGAGCTCCGAGGACGAACGTGACACCAGAGCTCCGAGGACGAACGTGACAACAGAGCTCCGAGGACGAACGTGACAACAGAGCTCCGAGGACGAACGTGACAACAGAGCTCCGAGGACGAACGTGACAACAGAGCTCCGAGGACGAACGTGACAACAGAGCTCCGAGGACGAACGTGACAACAGAGCTCCGAGGACGAACGTGACAACAGAGCTCCGAGGACGAACGTGACAACAGAGCTCCGAGGACGAACGTGACAACAGAGACTAATGAGGAAGAACATGAAATAATCGAGGTAATATACTTATTAAGGAACTATTTAAAAAAATCAATTAACTTTTCCGGTTTACTGCTAATGCAACAATCACAGGCCTATTAATTGATGTAAATAAATTTTCATTATGCTATATCTTTAGCTCTATATAGTGACTGACTAAAGTCATTATATAAAGCTAATTCATATATTTCATGTTCCTGCAGATATTTGGAATGTAATGATAATACCAGTCATTGAAAGTTACCTGATCGAAAATGTACATTGTTGATGCCTTTTTACATTGTAAATTACGACGTCTTGGGATCACTGGTAACGAGTTTAGATACATAAGAAAAATTAGGATATCATGACTTATGTTTGTTTACACTGGTGGATACCAGAGCAGCTGACTGCTGACAGCTGTCAGCAGGATTTAAGGTCCTCCTGCCACAGCTCAGCCTTACCATACCGGTTTCCCCCGGAACACGACCTCTCAGTCCGCTTACAAGGAGAATATTTAATTACACAATGTAACACAATTTTAATCCTGGGTGGTAAGTTCTATTTTCTAATTGTTTATTCCTAACAAATATATATATATATATATATATATATATATATATATATATATATATATATATATATATATATATATATATATAAATAAATGTACACACACACACACACATATATATATATTCTTACAAGCGAGGCTTTTGCAATTAGATAAATGACATTAAACAATTAGGTCTTAATAATTATCTTGTGACACACGTCCAACCAGCTGTAAATTGACAATAGTTGAGTGGAAAATGGTTGTTTAATAAGAATTAATTTCATGTAAATTTTGTTAGTTAATAATGAACATGTATGATTATATTCCCGGGTGTATAATTACACCTATGTGCCTAATAACAGTGGAATTAAACATTTTATATATATATATATTATATATATATATATATATATATATATATATATATATATATATATATATATATATATATATATATATATAATTCAAATATGGTGGGTGAGGAACTCATTAGGCGAACTAGAGACTCAAGAGTGACCAGTTTCCTGTTCCAGCGCCTCAGTGTAGCGATCCAGAGAGATAATGCTTGCTGTATCATGGGCACGCACCCCACCACCGAAGAGATGGATGAGGTCTTTGAACAGTGATTGTTGTGTGTGTGTTTTCTGTAAACTGTAACATAATGTAATAATATGGATAAAAAATAGAAAAACAAAATAGGGGTAGTAGAAGAAGAAAATATTAAAGTGTTCAATGAGAATCCACAAGGTCTTCTTTGAATACTGTATATTGTCTTCTTCGAGGCTATGGGTCCTGCCACAGCTTAAGATAAGCTGTGATAAGGTGTTAACAATTAGACATATTAGCAAATGGAGGTATAAGCAATTTCAAAACATTTACTACCCAGGAATAATATATTGCATATTATCATCATTGACAAATCGTCTCCATTTCCAGAGAGATAAGTCACTTGAATACAATATAAAATATGGATGGAATTGACTGTGAAGATACGGACAGGTTTTGGAACGAGTGGTACACAAACAATTGGACACACGTGGACACCTCCACATGTCTCCAATCAAGCAAGTCGATTGTGAGACAATCGACTTGCGAATGGTCCCAGGACGGACCAAAACGTCGTCGTCCCCTCACCTTCTAGTGTGTGGTCTGGTCAAACTACTTCAGCCACGTTATTGTGACTCATCGCCTGCACCTCTAGATTTTATATTCACTAATCAGTAATGAAAGCAGGAAAGTCCATTTAACACAGTTATCATACTTTGGCTTTTGCAGAGATATAGTTGTGCTATAATTATTGAGAGCTAATAATTGACTACGCCATTGTTTACAAACCCTAAGATGACGAGAACCCTTATGTCCTAAACTGCAGCATCCTAAAAATAATAACAAGTATCAGTAATTCGGAGAACATGTCTTTTTATTGTATCGTAGTCTTGGCATCGAGTAATAATGCAGTATCGGTATCGGAAAAAATATTGGTGTCGGTACACCTCTACTCTCTCTTATTTACACACACCACCACCACCACCACACACCACACCACCACCACCACACACCACACCACCACCACCACACACCACACCACCACCACCACACCACCACCACACACCACCACCACCACACACCACCACACACTGTCCTAATGTAGTCCATTAAACATCCTACAATCTTGAGTACATACCAAGGTACTTTAAGTACCATGCAGCCTTACCATCAAGTCATGTACTTCCCCTAGATGTACGAACTTGTTGATCAACGCCGAGACAACGGTGACAACGCCGAGACAACAGTGACAACGCCCGAGACAACAGTGACAACGCCCGAGACAACAGTGACAACGCCCAGACAACAGTGACAACACCGAAACAACAGTGACAACGCTGAGACAACAGTGACAACGGTCCACACGGCTGACCTACAAGCAACATGTAAAGGTTGAAGTCATCGTTCACAGTAAGGACGCATTTCTCTCTTTGCTTTACCATCAGTTTCGTTTTCAGATACGACGAATCGTGACAGTTTTATTCCGGAGTGTTCAACATGCTTCCATGTAACCTTGACGTTGGTAGATGACTCGTGTGTGTGGTCTTAAAGACCAGATCTGTGCAGCCTCTCAAGGATACAGCGCCTTTCCACTTGTCTGGAGAAGTGCTGTAACGTGCGAACTATTGTCTCTATGTGGCCATAGTATCTGTGTCTCTATGTGGCCATAGTATCTGTGTCTCCATGTGGCCATAGTATCTGCGTCTCCAGGTGGCCATAGTATCTGCGTCTCTAGGTGGCCATAGTATCTGCGTCTCCAGGTGGCCCCAGCATCAATGTCTCCAGGTGGCCCTGGCATCAGTGTCTCCAGGTGGCCCAACATCAATGTCTCCAGGTGGCCCAGCATCAGCGTCTCCAGGTGGCCCCAGCATCATTGTCTCCAGGTGGCCCCAGCATCAGTGTCTCCAGGTGGCCCCCAGCATCAGTGTCTCCAGGTGGCCCCCAGCATCAGTGTCTCCAGGTGGCCCCCAGCATCAGTGTCTCCAGGTGGCCCCCAGCATCAGTGTCTCCAGGTGGCCCCCAGCATCAGTGTCTCCAGGTGGCCCCCAGCATCAGTGTCTCCAGGTGGCCCCCAGCATCAGTGTCTCCAGGTGGCCCCCAGCATCAGTGTCTCCAGGTGGCCCCCAGCATCAGTGTCTCCAGGTGGCCCCCAGCATCAGTGTCTCCAGGTGGCCCAAATTATCAGCATTCCAGTATCAGTCAATTCCGGTCATTATCCTATCTGAGAGATTTTTAACCTGTCCTCTCATTTAACTCACACACATTTGGACGCTATCGACCACAGCGTCAAAATATTGGTCGTTTAGTTAAATGAAAAGCACCGCAACTTTGATGCTTTCGCGGATATATCGGCCTCGATACAACGGCCTGAATCAACGAATGCCAGCAAAAGCTGTGCAATAAATTAACAAAATTCTTTTCTTGCAAATAATACACAAACTTCAGCATTCATTAATACATTGTTGTTCTGCCCAATTAACAACGAGTTGAATGACTTTACACATATATTCATCAAACCTTTGGGTTAGGTTCACAGTCTCAACTCGACTACCAAACAAAAAAGAGACAAACACAAAGGCATTGGTTCTGTGCCCCCAAAGATCCACGGGGTTTATCCTAATAGGATGGAACACACTTAGTCTATCTTTTATCTTTTGACCAGAAGAGGAGCGTGACAAGCCACACTCGACTGCCCTCCGGGTCGTAGGACCACGCAGTAACCCCTCTAGGGAATGGCAGTGATAGCAGAGAGGAGGATAGCAAGGGGGTCAAGAGCCAATATTGATGACAAAAGGCCTTGACCACCAGGGAGTTTCTCTGATCCCGTTGACCAACATTAACCTGACTGTGTACCACAGAACCTTCGTGATATTATGCTTAACTGTACACGGTTATTAACACAGTACAATAGTATGTAAGGAAAGTCAAATGAATAGCAGAGGCAGTTTTCCTGCGCCAGAGATCAAAGAAGCAACGTTCTCATACAAGTCGCACTATACAAATTTGTTTAATGCAAAGATACTAAAATAACATGACCGCCAGACTGAATAACTTAAGAATAAAGCAGAAGCTGACCTACACGGCGCGCAGGCCAGTGAACAGGACTGAGACGTGTACATAATACCTTAAGATGTGTGGGTGGGAGTACATACGAGACTGAGGGAACCATTAGCGGAGGCGGCCTGGCACCCACGACTGTGCTGCCTCCTGGTGGTCTTACTCTTATTATACAAGTTAGGAGAGTGACGCTCATGACCCGCTGCTATCAAGATGTTGGTCTCGGAAGTACAGTTGGGTTCGTTCTCGACTCGGAATCGGAAATCCCGGGTTCGAATCCCGCACGGGCCAGAAATGGTTGGGCACGTTTCGTTTCACCTAATATCAATGTTTACTTACAGTAAATAGGTACCTGGAAGAAGTCATTCTAGTTTATTGTGCACCCCATACTCATCCTGTGAGCGGTAGCGCAAAAGGGATTACAGAGGGCACAAAAAGTCTTTATTAGACCTCAACGGGGATTATTACATTCATAATTACATCGATCCTGCATACCTAATCCTAGGAAGGGTCAGTAGTTCCAACTTGTGGGCACCTGAATACAGACTAACACACACACACATTTTATATATATATATATATATATATATATATATATATATATATATATATATATATATATATATATATATATATATATGACTGAAAACTCAATATTTATATATATATATATATATATATATATATATGACTGAAAACTCAATATTTATATATATATATATATATATATATATATATATATATATATATATATATATATATATATATATATAATATATATATATATCAATATACAGTCCTGGGGACCATTCAGGCTTGTTCGCATATATATATATATATATATATATATATATATATATATATATATATATATATATATATATATATATATAAAATGTGTGTATGTGTGTGTGTGTGTGTGTGTGTGTGTCGTACCTAGTAGCCAGAACGCATTTCTCGGCCTACTATGTAAGGCACAATTTGTCTAATAGACCGAGTGATTTTAGTATTTAAAAAAAATCCAATTGATTTATTTGAATTATTATTATATTAAATTCGGAACATAAAGTATGGACTTAGTTATGTTAATTTAGGATAGGTTAAAATAGGTTAAGTTAGGTTAGGTAGGGTTGGTTAGGTTCGGTCATGTATCTGCTTTACTTTTAACTCCAATTAAAATAAAAATGAACACATACATAATGAAATGGATAGCTTTACCATTTCATAAGAAAAAATAGAGAAAATATATAAATTTAGGAAAATTTGGCTTACTAGGCAAATCGGGCCTTGCATATTAGGCCAAGTATTGCATTCTGGCTACTAGGTTCAACATGTATATACACACACACACACACACACACACACACACACACACACACACACAGTCTGTCCCCCTTTGACAAAAGGAATTAAGAAACAAATTCAAATGAATAATGTAACAACTTGCTTCCCACTTACTTTATGTCATTCATCAGAATCAGGTAAATAATGCTTACATTGTGATATATTTCTTGATATCTGTTGACAGTGCGTGACATTTAAGGAGAGCTTGTTTTATCTGGCAATTTGCTTACGTTTTTTGTTTAAGTCGTTCATAATTGCCAATGTTGGTCTATGTTGTTGCTACTACCACAAGTGTCCCCACAGCTGTTGTTACTTGTGTTACTGTTACAAGTCTTGTGGCTGCTGCTGCTACTGATGTTAGTGCTACTCTTACTGCTATTATTGCTACTGCCGACTGCTACTACAACTAATGTTATTTGTATTAATGCTGTTACTATTGATGTTGTAAGTGCTACTGTTCCTGTCGCTGCTACTGCTGCTATTGATGTAGCTGCCTCCTAGCTATAACCACTACAGCCACTATGTTAAGTGTTCTTGTTACACTAACAACTAGAGATAATACCTCGCTGTGCCCTGGTCTTTTTCCCCTCTCTCAGGAAATTTATTATGAGGTATTATAACTGATGAACAGTTATGGGAAATACGAAATATTCCGGACCTCGTGAAAATTGCTTTGGAAGGTCCCTATAAATGCCAATGATTCTCAAAGCCTTTCATTTGGGCCGATAGCGACTAGCCTCTTGCGTCTGGCCTCAACCTCAGGCAGGAAGACATTCTATTTATAGATACAGACATGTTAGGAGAGGTTCCCGGCGGTGCCCGGGGCGGCCTCTCTCTCCTCCCACCCTTAATTCCTCTCTTCTCCACCCTTCCCCTCTCACCTCCCCCATTTTCTCCTTCTCCCCACGCTCCCTCCTCCTATTTCCCTATCCTCTTCCTCTCACCCTCCATAGACAGGGGTACCCAACTGGATCCGGGTTTCTTCCCTTTTTTACACCTTTTCAGCACTTTTCCCCCCTTTTGTCCACCATTCCCTCCCTTCTTCACCCCTTAAGCCCCTCTTCACTTTCTCTTTGGCCCCCCCCCCTTCGTTACTCCCCTCGTCCTTACCCCTTTCTTCACTCCCTCTCCTGTCACATAATGGGCTCAGGAACTGAATCCCAAAATTCACTTAGCTAAGCAAGTTAGTGGCGATAAGCTAGTTATTCAGTTTAATTCATCTATTATATCAGTAATAGGTTGGAGAACGCCGACAAGTGCCATATTCGCTGCGGTGTGTAGTGCCACTGGTGCCTGACACTAGTCAATACTGGGACGGGTTTTGGCCCTTCTACACGTTAATGAAGTTTTAGTTAAGATTAAGTGATATTCTACATACGAAAACCAAAACACGGCAAATAAAATTAGATATATAAAGGTCGAGCTAATTAGACGAGTGTAAAATATATGGAGGAAAACCAATGATAATTACGACTTAGACCAAAAAAATTATCGGTATCTGACCCAGTTTAGGTGGGTCCATTTATTATTCCATTTATTATGCACCCCATACCCATCTTGTGGGCGGTAGTGGAAAGGGTTACAGAAGCACATAACCCAAACATTCAAATTTGGATAAAACATCGTGACATTTATGGCCTTATAATTGGCATAATTTGTATAATGAACGAACACAGACAAGCGCAAGTCCAAATAAACTGAGCCCGAATTCTTTAAAAAGTTTAATGAGAAAAGAATTAAGATATTACGAAATGGGTGTAATAACTTTGGTCGCTCTTTCCTAAGTTAACACATCACAGCGAGAGGCAAAATTTGACGTACGCAGTTTAATATTGCCTATATTGCCTTAAGGAAGCACGGGGTCCAAATATGCCCAAAATATGCAATAAATGAAAACTAGTTCGATTTCAATCAAACTTTTATGACTAGTTGTATATGAAAACGGTTTCATCTGGTCAAAGTCTCAGCATCGTAGCATAAATAGGAAGGGACAAAAAAATATTGAATTATGTGTCAAAAATTTTCCAAAAATGTAAAAAATTAACATCAAACCCAAGTGTTAACTGAAATGAGGTTGATGTTTATGACTCTCAGCTATCACAATAGCATATAATACAAAATTTAATGATTGGTTTTATCCAAAAAAAATTGTAAAAAAAAAAAAAAATTATTTTATTTTTTCAATTTTTTTTATTTGTTTATCGGACGATTTGCATGGAACTTATACACCTAACTGCATGTAAGCCTATCTGTAAGGGTGCCAATTTTGGAGGAAATTGGTTGATGTCAACCTCGGACACAGATGGCAGAACCTTAGACTTTATTTTTTACTTATTTATTTTCAAGTAAAATAAACGTTATCTCTACTTTTTCATTTTTTATTCAATTTACATGCAACTTGCACATTATATGTAGAGTTTATGACTTTTAAAAACTGGTGCCACACGGTTTTCCTAAGTCCATTGATTGATTTTATAAGTATTTATAAACATCATTTTGTTGCAAATTTTTTTAGGGAAACTTTGAAAATTTGTATTATTGCACTAAATACATTTGGGATAGAAATCTTGCAACAAAACCTTTATTATATGCTAATGTGATAGCTGAGTGTCATAGAAATGATTTCCGTTGACACTTGTGTTTGTAGCGACACGTTGAAGAATGGTGAAAAATCGTCTATAATGCGTATTTTTTTTTTCTCCCTTTCTATTTAGGCTGCGATGTTGAAACTAGGACCAGTTGCAGCCTCTTTTTACATATAAACCGTCAATAAATATTGATTGCACTAGAACAACTTTTAATATCCTACCCCGTGCCCCCTTAATATCCCACAAGCCAACATGGCGAAAACTACAACAGGCGGTATTTCCTTGTGGAAATTTTCGTGAAAATTACAAGCAATTACAAAATAACAAATGAACGATCATTACAACCAGGGGAATAATACGTCAGACTGGCACGAAGGGAAAGGACGGGAACTATCAGGAGAGCCAAGCCATTACGACTATACTGCACTTGGAAGGGATCGGATAAGTATTTTGGACGAGACGAGGGAAAAGTTCCAACCACTTGGACGGTCGGGGATTGAACGACGACCTGCTTGAAGCGAGACCGTCGCTCTACCGTCCACCCCAAGTGGTTGTGAAGTTCAGGTAAACCAGTTCATGGGCTGGTGTGACGTCACAGTCGACACACGAGGAGGAAGTTACAGTGTGTGTCAACTGCCAACCTTCGAGTGTCACGTCTTGTCACTCAATCGTCCTCTCCAACTGCATCACATTTTGACGTATAAATCCGATAAGGCCAACAACTGATGTGTTCAAAATAATAGTTACTAGCAAAATTTACGTGATGTCCCGTTTCCTATTTGTGGGTCGGCAGTTGAAGTTAGGGGAGGGCAATTTAGTACATTCTCAGAATGTTTGGTAATATGTTTATTGTTTGTGATGTGTGTCTATGTAAGTATTAACACGATGTACTGAACGGGGTGAGAATAGCTTGAGCTACCTCATCCCTTTGTGTGTATTTTACCTCAATAAACTTATTTCAATTTCAATATCAATTTCAATTTAGTACATCATTTTAGTGACGCAGTTAATGCTGGAGAGAACGGGGTGCGTGATTACCCGTCCCCACCAACGCCAAATGGTCATTAATCAGGCCACCAAACCCATTGTTTATGAATGAGAAAAACTGCACACGTCTCACAACTGATGACATGTAATTTGTCTGTGCTCGAGTCGCACCTCTCTAAACGCCTCGTTCACGTACTGTTAATACCAATACTTACTACCCTGAACTTAACCACCCAACATAACCTGAGTTAGGCCTACCTATTCAACACATTCAAGTATGTGATGATAACGTATAATTGAGAAAACTAATTGTGAATACGCAGGTCTTTAACATTTGTAAATGTGCGTATTTGACCGCCGCTTGAACGAGCCTAGCCTCAGGACAAGTAGATTACTGTGTGTACATGCACATTTTATATCCTGCCCTGTACTCCCTATACCTCGTAGTGTACACTCTGTACCACGTCATGTACACTGTACCACGTCATGTACACTGTACACCCCGTCATGTACACTGTACACCCCGTCATGTACAGTATGCACAGTGTTAAGGAGTTTGTCACACACAAAGGACACCATACACACGTCAGTTGGCGGGGTAATGGCCCCATACCTGCACACATACACACGCACGCACAGCCGCTCATCCGCACAAACACGCCCCCTCCTTCCTCCCAACATTTACGCACGAATGGGCTGTCACCTCCTCTCCCTAAATATCACTCACCTCACTCTACCGTTAGCAACTCAAACAACATCTCGATCCATGATATATAGAAGCATGGAACCCATCCACTGACGCACGGGAGACATCTCCCGTCACGCAGGGTCCAGTCGCACCTCCACAGATCTCCAGTATCAGCTCGTGATACTGGTAATGGCTCAAAAGGGCCACCACTTACGGGCTATTCATGCCCGTGCCACTTTTTGGATGGCTTAATCTTTATCAATCAGTCAATCCACTGACGGAGTTACAGCCCTGCTCCTGTGCCAGGTAAGTCCACTACGGGCTCACCATAGCCCGTGCTACTTGCCCCGCTCCTGTGCCAGGTAAACTACGGGCTCACCATAGTCCGTGCTACTTGTAATTTGTTCAGAGTAGCTGAATCTATAACAACAACAACATCCACTGATTAAGCTGCAATCAGTGGATGGGTGGATCCCTTACAGTAACAAGGTTATCGCGAATAACCGAACTCAATTACGGGCTCACCATAGCCCGTGCTACATGGACACTTCGTTCTGAGTAGCTAAATCTAAAACATCATCATCATCCACTGATCACCTAATGCGCTAAATTGACAAACAGCCAGCCAGCCACTTGCCAACTACCCGGTTAACTCGTCAAAATTGGCCTAAGGCCAAAATTGTCGTACTAGAAAATGGTGGCGGCTCGCAAAATTTATGTACTGTCCCTTTCTCTGTTTTGGGTCCTGTGGTAGGTTAGGAGAGGGCACTTTAGTACGACAGTTTCTTGACGTAGGAAAACATTAGGAGGACGGGCTGGCTAACTATCCATCAAATTTATGTACTAATCAGCTACCGACAATGCAAGTTACTCTACTAACAAGCCAGGCGTTTTGTCGGTGCACCAACTAAAGAAACAACCAACTGCTCATGCAATTAACTAACAAATTAACCAACCCAACTCAAATCAATCGGCCAAACAACCACTTGAGTCAACTTATCAAACAAGACAAGTGAATAAAAAAAGGAAAACAGCACTCTAAATAATCTACCTGTAGCCATGTCTCCAACTAGCCAACCTGCCGGGCAGCCATACAAACCAATCAGCCAGGTCTGTGTACAAACTAACAAGCCAGGCAGCTCACCAATTAGCCACGCTGCTAACCTACCGTCCAATAACCTCATAAATTTAACCGATCCTCAAACTGAACAAGAAAGCACCCAGCCACTTGAGCAGGAACCCAATAAACTCTCTCTCGGATGAGTCAACAATCAACCAACATTTTAGTCATTCGACCAGCGGACCAGCTATAAACTCAGTCACACAATGAAAACTACGTGTGAGTGTACGCTAATGGGCGCCCACTACCGCGGGCGTGAAAAGGTATGAAAGGTGCGGGCGCCCACTACCGCGGGCGTGAAAAGGTATGAAAGGTGCGGGCATCCACAAGCGCGGGCGTAAGAAAGTATGAAAGGTGCGGGCGCGCACGACTAGCGCGGGCGCTCACTAATAACCTCCACTTACCTGCCAAACAAAAGAAGTATTTAACAAAATTTGTGGCCTGGAGTTCAAGGCGGCCTCTAAACTGCCTTCACAAGGTGCGCCACGAGACCCGAAGGTGGCCATAACGCAATGTTTAATCATAAGAGAAAGCCCTTCCTGACGCGGGGACCAGGTGACGCATGCTTGGGGGGGGGGGCGAGGTGACGCATGTTCGCGGAGAAGAGGGCACGACGCATGCTCGCGTAGACGAGAACGCGACGCAGGGGTTGGGGTGGGGGGGCACGCGACGCATTGGGAGGGGGGGCATGCGTCACCCCCCCCCCCTCATGCGCGCGCCTACCGCGAGATATCAACAAGAAGCAATAGAGCTATCAAGTGTTGATTTCAAAAAGATACCTATTGATTTATTAGCACTAACTTTAGTCCAGTACTAGTACCTGTAAGCAGCCAACCCGTCACCTATAAATTAATGATAGTAGCTATATTTACTATGGATGAAAGTATAAAATACAATGAACGCATAAAACGGTCTACGTTTCCTACTGTCAATTTTGTGGAGGGACGGCGGAAGGAGGCAACTAAGCTTAATTTTTCTAGGCTTAGTATCAGTACAAAGAGTAGCATATTTATAATACTGCAAGTACTGTTAGTAGCACTAGAGAGGGGAAAAGTGGGTAAAGGGGGGAGAGAGAGGTGGATAGAGGGAAGGATGGGGGAGAGAGGGACGGGGGGAGAGAGGAACGGAGGAAGAGGGGGGACAGAGGGGGAGAGAGAGGGACAGAGGGAGGGAGGGGGTGAGGGAGAGGGAGGTGGAGGGAGGGAGTGGGAGAGAGAGGTAAGGAGGGGGAGAGAGAGGGAAGGAGGGGGAGAGAGAGAGAGGGAGGGGGGGAGAGAGAGAGGGAGGGGGGGAGAGAGAGAGGGAGAGAAACAAGGTATATCTCAACTCTGCATTTATTAAGATTGAAAATGTTCCAGAAAGGCTTCAGCTGATGTCAACAACTGACTAAAACGTGAAAAGTCTTAAAAAATTATAATCCAAACATTTACTTTATGTTGACCAAACCACACACTAGAAAGTGAAGGGACGACGATGTTTCGGTCCGTCCTGGACCATTCTCAAATCGACTTGAGAATGGTCCAGGACGAACGGAAACGTCGTCGTCCCTTCACTTTCTAGTGTGCGGTCTGGTCAATATATTTCAGCCACGTTATTGTGACTCATCGCTTGCATTGACCCTATGCCAAAATCTTGCAAATTGAAACAATAGTCATCTAAAAGATAAATAAACTAGCCAAGCAGTAAACTATCTCTGTTTTTCCAGTAAGCGCCCAGATCAGACCAGCACCTTCGTATGTTAAGCGATCCTTGAAAATCCATTTAAAAAGCATTTCCCCACACGATGGAACTGCATTGTCTCTAGTTAGTGTGATAGATAGAATCTATCTAGATTCTATTCAACTAGAATCACACTAGTTAAACAATTTTTTATAGCTGACAGCGAGATCAAGAATCTGTCGAAAACACACACACACACGCCACAAGCACGGTATTATTTTGGTATCGGCAAACATAACTCCAAGAGTACCTGAGCACAAACTATAATTCCATGGTTTTTAAAGATAAACAACAAATGCCTTACTCATTCTCCTACTACCTATCTCCCTAATCACCCAAAAACCCAAAGCCCAAACATTACTCACCCACCAAAACCCCTACATATATACAATTAGAACACTACACTATCTTTAAGACACTTCTTGAGTACGCAGCCTGTGCATCGAACTCCACTCAAAATAATTGTAGATGATATTTGATAAAGTTTACGAGTTACTAGTCGTGTAACTACTAGTAACAGGACTAGGAGAACCGAAATACAGGGCATTAATGTGGAAATTTATATTACTATATTAGAAAAGAGACATGATCACGATATATTAAATTCCTAGGGGCACTACACCCAGGCCCCAAACAGCATAACCCTGCCCGAGCACCATAAACCCCTATCACACCGCGCAACCTACCCCCCCCCCCATACCCACACACACGCGCACACACCCACGTCCCCCGCACACACCCACACCCACGTCTTCCCCACACGAGGACTAGGTAAGTACACAAGGAAAACACTCACACCCACTTCACATATTACATGGTGAGGTAAGGCAGCGGTGTGTGGGGGGGGAAGGAAGCTCGTCTCGCGTTAAAGAAAACGAGGCGCGTGTGGTACTGTTACTCAGCTGACCTCCGCCTCCAGGAACTGAGAGTTGCCTCGCCGACCAAACCACCTCGTTCAAGGCAACCGGAATTAACCTGACCCACCCCGTTCCCACCTCTCCCTTCCTTGTCCCTTTTCACCCCTTCCTTTCTTCTTCCTTCTTTTCTCTCCAGTCTTCTTGATCTCCCTTCCTCCGTTGTTTTCTTACACCATCACTAAATTCACCCATCCTTCAACACTCCTCCTCTCCCTTTTGCCATCATGATCCAAGAAACGAACTATAATAATACATTTTCGGAATAATATCGTTCAATAAGAATGAAAATGAATTCATTTTATCGTTCAATAAGAATATTATATTATATATATATATATATATATATATATATATATATATATATATATATATATATATATATATATATATATATTAACTAACCAAGTGTACCGTCAAACAAGGTAAAATATATATACAGTGACCCCCCCCCCCATAACCCACCCCCTCCCTCCTCATTTATGATCGGATTTAATAACCCCACGAGGCTGGAAATTGCTGCAAAAACAGCCAATCACGCCTAGAGCCGCAAGAAAGAAATGTGGGGCGACGCAACACATGCTATAATTAGGCGTGATTAACACAATTTCTTCGTGCGAAATGAAGGCAGTACTGAAGGTGGTGTTGCCGGCACACGCCAAGACCGCCTCGCCGGGCACCACGGCCGGCTATATTGATCACTCGCCGATGCCGGTGTGTGTGTGTGTGGGGGGGCGAGGAAGTGTTTGACCAGATTAGGTCTGATGAGTGGGTGGGCATTTACACTCGTCTGCTTACAAGGTCGAGCGATAGCTCTTGGGGCCAGCCTTTATGGCTGTCTGTCGACTCTTGGAACTCTCGTTTATAATCACTTTTGAAACTGTATAAAGTTGGCCTGACCTACCGCCTTTCCTGATCATTCTAACTGTTGATGCCTGTCATGCTTAAGGAATGCGTCTTACATATCCATGGATCCTTCTGATCTCCCACTCCTAATGCATGCACTCTCGTACGGTTATTATTCCAGCTAAACATTGTCTTTGTAAATTCCCCTGAAAATGTTGTCTCGATTATTTTACCTGTATCCTTAAAGAAAACAAAACCACTCTTACTAGCTTAGTTTCCTCAGTTCTGGGACCACCATTATGGCAAATCACTACATTCATTCTAATATAATTTTGTGTTTTGGTAGATTTCACACCGGGACTGCATACTCTAAAACAGGTCTGACGTAGGTTGTAAACAATATTGAAAATTTCAACATCCAGATTCTTAAAGGCTATTCCAATATTAGCCATTTTAAATAATGAAGGGTTAAAATGTGCTTCCGTGTGTTAAATTACTTTACTTTTCGTCTTTCTCATTATTCTCATTGAGTACATAAGAACATGTAATTAAGGAAACTGCAGAAGACCTACTGACCCATACAGGCAGCTCCTATTCATATCCACCCGAACTCACTCGTATGTCTAACCTACGCTTGAAATAATCTACTGATCGGTCGACTATTATGTTACACGGCAATATATTGTATAACTCAATAACCGTATTACCAAATACGGTTGGAAACATTTACCCAGGTTACCAAATACGGTTGGAAATATTTACCCAGGTTACCAAATACGGTTGGAAACATTTACCCAGGTTACCAAATACGGTTGGAAACATTTACCCAGGTTACCAAATACGGTTGGAAACATTTACCCAGGTTACCAAATACGGTTGGAAACATTTACCCAGGTTACCAAATACGGTTGGAAACATTTACCCAGGTTACCAAATACGGTTGGAAACATTTACCCAGGTTACCAAATACGGTTGGAAACATTTACCCAGGTTACCAAATACGGTTGGAAACATTTACCCAGGTTACCAAATACGGTTGGAAACATTTACCCAGGTTACCAAATACGGTTGGAAATATTTACCCAGGTCTCAGGTTTCAACAACAAAAACAAGGTTTCTCCTAATCTAAAGTTACCCAACTTTTATTGACTAAATCTATTTTATATTTAAATATTTAAAATCTTATTTATATCCTCAATGCCATACCCATTCAATAATGTTTATGTTTCACTCATGTCACCCTTTAAATTATCTTAAAGACGAATGTTAACTTATCTCCTTATTGAAGGTTTTTAATTCCTGGGATTAACTTCGTTATTCTTCGCTGAACAGGTTCCAATTATTTTATGTCCATTCCATAATACTGTAACTAACAAAAATTACTGCAATTAATATATATTATGCAGTTAACTGTAATTAACTGCATAATATAAATAGGGCCCAACAAGCATCAAGCTTTAATGTTTTACTAAAACATTGAGCGTCTCATTGCTAGCGCTTCTACATATAAATCCCAGCATCATATTTCGTGTATTTCCAACATTTATACATGTAATTTTTGGCCTTAAATTCCAACTAATCATGACACCCAGATCTTTGTCACATTCAGACTTATCAATAACAGTGCAATCCAGCTGCTACCTGGTAACTATCATTATTACCTTTATATAGTAAACAACTGAGGTTTCAGCACATCCTTGTGGCACCTCACTTATAACGGTATCCTGTTCTGACTTAACTACATAGGTAATGATTGTGTTTTCTTTGGAATAATCATGTCCTTAAACAACTTGAGGCATTCCCAATAATAGTGTTGCATGATACTATTACTTGTAAAGCCCTAAGAGACCCAGTACAGATTCATATATTTTATAATGAAAAGTAGGAAACGTCACAGCTGTTTGTGCTGCATCCTTCCCACTGACAAGCAAGCTACAGCTTATTGGGCTCTATCATATCTACGTTTGAAACTGTGTATGGAATCTGCCTCCACCACAACACTGCTTAATGCATTCGATCAGCGCACTAATGCACCACATCACTGCCTAATGCATTCCATCAACGCACACATACACGCGCGCCTAATGCATGTGTGCGTGCGTATGCGTGCGTACGTTGATCAACACACCTGAAAATACTGCCGCCTTGCAAACAAATATACTGACATAAGTAACGCCAAACAAAACACACACACAACGCCAATATTTCACCACAACACTGACTCCCGCCAACAGCACCGACCTCACTTGACTCTTGCCCTCTCCCCTGACCTGCCTACCCTTCTAGTCCACGCCACCTCCCCCACCTCCCCCGCCACCCCCACGCGTGTCCTTGCCTTCATCCATCCCACAGGACCTCACAAGCGCTCCCATCGACACCCACTTCTTTCCCCACAGAACCACCACATCCTCCTGTTGTTGGTTTAGATTCAGCTACTCACAACAAAAAGTTGCAAGCAGCACGGGCTATGGTGAGCCCGTAGTGGACTTACCTGGCACAGGAGATGTGTTTACACATCCTCCACCTTCGTGTTACCTTTATTAGGTTACAACCTCATTATCTGATAATTTCACTGATAATTGTTGCATCAAACACGGAACTGGTAGAGCAAAGCGTAACGTGTGCGTGCTACTCCCCTTACCTCTAGTTACCCCTTACCCCTTACCTTCTCGAAGCATAAGGGGTAATGTTAACATGGGTTGGAGTATTCTACTGGAACAATGGATGTCGGTATTGAATTAAAGCACGTTACCTGGCAGTAATCACCAGTAATTTACCTGATGCAGAGTTACCTTGGGATCCCGTGGTACGGCGCTGCCAGTCAAAAAAACAAAAAAATTGGTTGTGAGAGTTGCTGCGTGGAGTGGACGCGGCTTGTCAAGGTCGCCAGAATAAGGTGCGGTTCCTAGCAATCAAGATTAATTAGTTTGCTGCATATTCATCTAATCGATGTGGCAGAAGCGCAACTGCTGTTTGCTGCTGTGCCAAAACCCTTCCAAAGGCTGCTCTTTCAATCTCTGCTTTTATTTGGCCAAATTAAATGTGATAGTTCAGTCACATATTACAGCCTTACTGCCTCTCTCAACTTCTCTTCTCACTAAATATCCACAATTTTAACGCTGTCTACCCCAAGGTACAAATTACGATAGTTAGTGATATGAACAACCTTGCAATATTGACGCTTCCTGGGAATAATGAGCATCAGCCTCTGGTCGTACGATTCTAGTGACAAAACTATTTAAAATTTCTGAGCTAAGACGTGGCGAAGTGTTCCCTGGCCAGCACATTGTGCTTCACACACTCTAGCTTACCATGTCCCACCCATTACAACCCGTCTTCTCACCAAATACAATGTATTTTTTACACAATCGACCAATTCGTTAAAAATACATCGTTTTAGTAAATAATTGAAACAACGCTATATTGACGTTTTCTATGCCTCGGCCTCAATAGGTTAGGCGGGTTGCTTAGGTCCGTACCTGGTATATCGGGAAACGGGTTGACTAAATACCCCACAAACCATATACAGTGTAGTCAGTAAATTTCTCGGCCCTGACCCGGGCTGGCGAAGGTCAGGCGCTGTCTTGTCTAATCAGTAAACAATACTGTACTAAACAATTAACCATCTTGGTGGGAAAACAATGAGGATGGTTTCCACCGGTGATCAAGCAAACTATTCGGGTAGTCAGCCAGAGAACTGTTAATGCAGAGCCAGAAAGATAGTCGGAAAATCAGTTTCCCTGAAAGTTATCCATTTTGATTGGTCGGTAAGGCGATAACCTCGCTTCTTGCAGGGTCTGTGTTTGATCCCCGAAGGTCTAAGTGTCTCGGCACCATTCCTTTACTCCGTCAACATAGCTGCATCATTGTTATTTAACCTAATGTATTAAAATATTCGTATATAACGATTTAAATTTGCTAGAAGACAACAGGAATTAAAAAAAGGTATAAACGATAACAATTCAATTTGCTCCCGCTTTTTATATTAATTATTATCGAGATTGGTTGCTATTCAAATAATTTAACATAGAAGTTAATTTCTCTAAACCCCAAACCGTGGCAACCTGGCCTGTGTGCCATGTTGCCGTCACTGCCGAAGGTCCTGCTGCTCCTGTCCGTGCGCCACGTATATGTACGTGACAAAAATCCAGGAAGGAATGAATATAAGGGGCTGAAGTGGGGTTCGTTTGTCGTGCCGTAAATATCCCTTTAACTTGTAATTATGCGGGTGAACAGACTCCCCACGTCAACAGCGTTCACACAGGAGCTCTGTACAATTATCGCCCTGCCAGAACAGTATATTACGCTCCCTTACTGATTATACCCCCCAAGAGGGTGGGGGTACTGGGGCCCCGCCTCTTTGCGTATTACCAACTCTATAAGGGAAAATATATAGAGGGGTAATTATAGAAAAAATAATCCTCGAGCGTAATTGTGGAGTTAGCGAGTATCAGGGGAGTTAGCGAGTGTGTCCTTATGGGTAAACTCTCTTATATCTGGTACAAGTCTTGTAGCAAGTCTCTGAACTTTATGTTATTCATGTGTTTCACAAGGATAGGATTTAGACTTATTTTGCATATTCTTAGATTGGCCTGCCACTAGCTTTGTATAATGTACAGTCGATTTCTTGCTTATTTCTCAAACTTCTCTTTCATGTTGCCAACTTCACATATGTTGACGATGTTCCTCTAGTTACACATATCTCTGATGTTAGCTCTTGTGCTGTCCACTCACAAGTCCTTCACTGTTTCTACGCCTTCTTCTAGTCCCGTCCTCCTGCCTTCCATCCCACTCCCAAGCTCCATTACTTCAAATTATTTATGACTGAACTTGCGTAGCCATTTCTCTAACCAATCTTGCAGCTTGTTAAGCTCCTCCTGAAGTATCGTGCAAACTTCATTAGTTGACCTTCTCATCAGTTTCGCATCATCCGCAAACATTGGCATGAGAGGTCCTTCCCCCCCCCCCCTCTGCTACGTCAGTCATGAATATTTTCTCTCCGTGTAACTCTACTTCCTGTCTGTCGGGTACTCTTTCACAGGGTACAGTACTTAGTACAGTACAGGGTACTGTACTTGCATGTTACTCCAGAATGCTTCCCTATTTTTTACCAACCTTATGTGAAGGGCAGTATTGAAGACTTTTTGTTAACATAACAAATGCAATCCATCCAGTCCCTCTCTCTCTCTTGTTTTATCTTTGGTAACTATTCTAGACCTCTAACAGATTCATCAGGTACGAAGTGTACCCTGGAAACGCGTGTTGCCTTTCAGAAATACTATTACTCTTCTCTAATGACCCACCAAACCTACCATAGGTGGGCAGTGTGAACAACAGACCCACCAAACCTACCACAGGTGGGCAGTGTGAACAACAGACCCACCAAACCTACCACAGGTGGGCAGTGTGAACAACAGACCCACCAAACCTGCCACAGGTGGGCCGTGTCAACAACAGACCCACCAAACCTGCCACAGGTGGGCCGTGTGAACAACAGACGCACCAAACCTACCACAGGTGGGCCGTGTGAACAACAGACCCACCAAACCTACCACAGGTGGGCCGTGTGAACAACAGACCCACCAAACCTACCACAGGTGGGCCGTGTGAACAACAGACCCACCAAACCTACCACAGGTGGGCCGTGTGAACAACAGACCCACCAAACCTACCACAGGTGGGCCGTGTGAACAACAGACCCACCAAACCTACCACAGGTGGGCCGTGTGAACAACAGACCCACCAAACCTACCACAGGTGGGCCGTGTCAACAACAGACCCACCAAACCTGCCACAGGTGGGCCGTGTCAACAACAGACCCACCAAACCTACCACAGGTGGGCCGTGTGAACAACAGACCCACCAAACCTGCCACAGGTGGGCCGTGTCAACAACAGACCCACCAAACCTACCACAGGTGGGCCGTGTGAACAACAGACCCACCAAACCTACCACAGGTGGGCCGTGTGAACAACAGACCCACCAAACCTGCCACAGGTGGGCCGTGTCAACAACAGACCCACCAAACCTACCACAGGTGGGCCGTGTGAATAACAGACCCACCAAACCTACCACAGGTGGGCCGTGTGAACAACAGACCCACCAAACCTACCACAGGTGGGCCGTGTGAACAACAGACCCACCAAACCTGCCACAGGTGGGCCGTGTGAACAACAGACCCACCAAACCTACCACAGGTGGGCCGTGTGAACAACAGACCCACCAAACCTGCCACAGGTGGGCCGTGTCAACAACAGACCCACCAAACCTACCACAGGTGGGCCGTGTGAACAACAGACCCACCAAACTAAATTGAATCGCAAGGTTGAGCCAGGAGTTACCAGGCAGCGCCACTTCCCTGTGATTTGTACTACCAGGCAGTAATTAGCAGGAGGGAACACAATGGGAACAGTAATGGAGGAAGAGGCAAATTAGTGGATTGGTCTGTGCTCCTGTTAGCGGGGGGGGGGGGTATAATGTGGCTCATGGGCTGGGCTTTGTAAAGGCCAGACTCGTTACACTCCGTACGAGAGGAGAGAGTGAAGGTGAGGAGGATTACTGAGACAATAGAAATAGAGTAGACTACGAAAGGGAGGGAAGAGGAGGACGGGAAAGGGAGGGAAGAGGAGGACGGGAAAGGGAGGGAAGAGGAGGACGGGAAAGGGAGGGAAGAGGAGGACGGGAAAGGGAGGGAAGAGGAGGACTTGAAAGACAGTTGAACTATTAACAAGAGAGCAGAAGAAGAATAGAGGAAATGTAAGGAAAAGGGATGAGAGAAAGGAAAATGAGGACTAAGAGAGAGTTGGGAAGTAGGGATAAATAACGGGTTCAGAAGGGAGGGGAAGAAGAATAGAGGGAGGAAATGGGAGAGAATAAGGAATAAGAAGAGTGATCTTTAATTACAAAAAGGCTTTTGCGGCATGTACCTTGTGTGTATTTACTATTTGTGTCTGCAGAATCGAGCTATTAGCTCTTGGACCCCGCCTTTATGATCAATCTATTTTTCTCTATTATGTTTATTACGTATATTTCTAATAGACGCGCACACAAACACACGTCCCCAGGAAGCAGCCAGTAGCAGCTGTCTAACTCCCAGGTACCTATTTACTGCTAGGTGAACAGGTGCATCAGGGTACATCAGGCGTGCTAGTCCGTTCATCCATCCATCCATTACAACAATTAAGACTAAATTCGAGTTACCGAGAATAGTTCTATACAGTACGCAATCATAATATGGCAAATGGAAGTACACAAAACAAGTTCAAAAGACTGGCAGTGTTTGCCGGTGACGGCACTGGAGAAGGCCTCCACCCGGACCCTCCTGCGGCTTTAATGCATTCACTAGAACACTATATTGATGAATGTGAAACCGTAAAGGACTTTAGACCTACTGGTCTCTTGTACCACCAACTGTGTAACTATTTTATTGACTCAGGTGTTCTGGACGACATCCTAACAATTTATCCAAAATTTGCTTGTCCATTTTAAAGAATGAAGAACAATTTTTATTTATATTACTTTTAAGCTGTATCACTTATGAACCCATCCCTGCCCTTGTGTGGCAGTGCACAGTAGAAAGTTGTTTTCACGTATCCATACATTAACACATTGATTGTAACCATGATATATATGTGCTTCAGCCTACAGTTTAGACCTATTGTCTTATGTATGACCCTCTGTCCTGTATGACAGTGAATACCAGCATTATCCTCACTTTAATAAGACTATCAAAATCCTCAGATTAGGCAAAATTGTAATTAATTTTGTCAATAAAGATGTTAATAATAATAAGTCTCGTTTATGAAATATTTTCGTCGTTGTTACTAAGTCTTCGTGGCGCTGCAGCGCTTCTTCAAGGATGTAAACCCTGAGAATGGCAAGTTAACATTACTGGTAGTGAACGCATGCCAGATGCCGCGGACCTTAGCGCCTGTAACGGTACTGTAGCTTTTACTTTCAGTATTGTGAAGTTGGTTGAGAGGCTGCTGCCATTCCTCAGGCAGGATTCGTCAAGCAATTACGTAACCATTTACGAAACTTGTGCATCTTTCCATTATCATTGTGGATTTGGTTACACTTATTAAACAGTTTACCAGCTCCGAAACTTCACAATTTATGATTATTATTATAAGCAACCTCGTCGTGCTTCAGAGCTCATAAATTGTCAATATATACAGAAATTCGTCAAGATTGAGGAAGGATGTAAAGGTTTCGTAAATGACTGATGAATCTTGGCCGTGGTGAATTACAAATTTGGTCCACACGGTCAGCCACACCCGGGTGTTTGTTCACAACAACACAATACCTCAGAGCAGCGATAGCGGCCATAATTATGAGACAAAGAGGTATTCCCGCAGCCCTTCACGCGCCGCACACGATGGCTGCTCCTCCTACCCCGCCCTGGACGCTCACCAGAGCACACGGTGTGAGGCCGTAAGTACTGATCCACCAGGCATGGACGTGGTAATCCCTCAGCTGTGGCAACACAGTGGTGGCACAGTCAGCATTTCGTTTCTAACATTTACACCATTATGTAACTTGTACAATGGTTTGCATTGTAAAACAAATTCAATCACCTGTGATTGAGTGGTCAATAACCCACGACACAATATTGTCTAAGAGCTCTCTTACACCTGTCCATGAAGGACAGAAGAAAGTGTACATATGCAGGCTAGCATTGTAAATGATTGGCCAGTCTATGTTAGAAAATAAACAATGAAAATGTATAAAATGGCAAGTTTCACATATTTACAATATAGAGAGAGAATACACATACACACATGCACGCACGCACGCACGCACACCCATAGCATTCTCTGGTAACCTGTTCCACAGTCACTGATTACTGTACTAGACCTTCAGATATGCATTGTAACATTCTACACTTGTGACTGAACTCACAGGTCACCACCCGTGGCCCCCGGGACGCTACAGGTCACCACCCGTGGCCCCCGGGACGCTACAGGTCACCACCCGTGGCCCCCGGGACGCTACAGGTCACCACCCGTGGCCCCCGGGACGCTACAGGTCACCACCCGTGGCCCCCGGGACGCTACAGGTCACCACCCGTGGCCCCCGGGACGCTACAGGTCACCACCCGTGGGCCCCGGGACGCTACAGGTCACCACCCGTGGCCCCCGGGACGCTACAGGTCACCACCAATGTCTTCCAACTATCAACAATATTAGAACAAATCACGTCAAGATCACATTTTCATTAATATATTCCTACCGGGTATTATCTCTGCAGCGAAACCATCGTTGAACACTTCTACTTTCACAACTAACAATGATTAAAATGCGTCAGGAATATTAACCAGTCTATTCTTTAACTCACTAGTTTCACTTTCTGCCAAATGCCAAGTGAAGTTTCATTTGCTTCAGGTCACGTCAGCCCGACACTGGCACGTCAGCCCGGCACTGGCACGTCAGCCCGGCACTGACACGTCAGCCCGGCACTGGCACGTCAGCCCGGCACTGGCACGTCAGCCCGGCACTGGCACGTCAGCCCGGCACTGGCACGTCAGCCCGGCACTGGCACGTCAGCCCGGCACTGACACGTCAGCCCGGCACTGACACGTCAGCCCGGCACTGACACGTCAGCCCGGCACTGACACGTCAGCCCGGCATTGACACGTCAGCCCGGCACTGACACGTCAGCCCAGCACTGACACGTCAGCCCGGCACTGACACGTCCCTGCGCCTCTCCTCTCTCCACCAAAAACTGTAAATAGTAATATTTATACAACGCAATTAACTTCCTATGGCCAGCAGCGTATATTTAACGATACATAGAGATATATCGACGTACACTAGTCACTAATTTTGATGGTCTGCTACGTACTAGTTGGGAGTCGTTAAGGGTTAACTACGCCATCCAACCATGGATGAGTGGGCAGGCTGGCGGGCGGGTGGTTACGTGTGACCGGCCAACGATCAGGACGGAATATATACAACGAGAGGTGTATACCGCTTATAAATTATTCTTGCTCAATTATTCAAGGCTAAATTATTCTTACTGGTTGGTTAGTAAGCTATTATTTGACCTTAATAACCCAGCAGAGGTGGATAGGAAATAAGGGCAGCACCACGGAGCAGGGGATCAGGCGACAACGCCCCCGCTGGTGCACTGCCACAAAGGACGCACCCAACACTTCTGGTACATTGATCAGTCGCAGGTGGAGTCCCACAGGGGTTAGTATTGGGCCCGCTCTTGTTCACAATTTACATAAAAGCGCTAGATGAGCTATTTAATATTGAGAAACGTTCGCTCATATACAATAAGACAAGAAATATATTAAGAGAACAATATCAAAGAGCTACGTTATAGTTGGATTCAATATGCAGTTGAGCGACCTCGCTCTTCTGCAAGTCGGCGTTCGATTCCAGGTGTCTCAAGTGGTTGGGCACTGTTCCTTCCCTTGTATATCAGCTCCTATCCTATGTTCATACAATTTCCTAGTGTTATATAATTAAACTGGCATGGCGCTTTCTTCTGATAATTATGTTACCTTGAGTCAGTATTGTGATGGGGCGGTGACCGACACTGTTGACCACGACCAATGTCTTAGTCTCGGGGCAAGTCATCACACCACTCATATAGCCAACCAAATAATAAACAACTTAAGAAAACAGATCAATTATTTTGTTCTCTGTAGTAGACTTCTGTAGCCAAAGTTACGGCATAAATGTCCATAACATCAAAGTAACAGGTTACTCGGCTTCATATCAAGCAGCACACGAGTTTCAAGGTTGTTATAAAATTATATCAATAACATAAGACAACATTTAGAGCGTACAGTGCAATTCTAGGCATCAGAAACCTGTGATATGCGCGAAAACTTTCAAGAAATTTACACTCAGAAGAAATGTTTGGCAAGAGGCGATGTATGTGAATTGTACACGCATGAAGCACAAGCGGGTTAACATGCAAGGTACTCAACATTTATCTGGGAAATAATGGTACTCAAGTTATCAGGGAATACGCAATGGGGCTAAACTGCAGAGTTTACATTCACGGAAACTGGAAACTTTACACAAAATATACCTACAAGTGTGTTAATGCTTGGGCTGGGCCAGAGGTGCCACGGAGAGGGTCAAGAGGTGTGTCAGTGCTTGGGCCGGGTCAAGAGGTGCCACGGAGAGGGTCAAGAGGTGTGTCAGTGCTTGGGCTGGGTCAAGAGGTGCCACAGAGAGGGTCAAGAGGTGTGTCAGTGCTTGGGCCGGGTCAAGAGGTGCCACGGAGAGGGTCAAGAGGTGTGTCAGTGCTTGGGCTGGGTCAAGAGGTGCCACGGAGAGGGTCAAGAGGTGTGTCAGTTCTTGGGCTGGGTCAAGAGGTGCCACGGAGAGGGTCAAGAGGTGTGTCAGTTCTTGGGCTGGGTCAAGAGGTGCCACGGAGAGGGTCAAGAGGTCTACGGCAGTGCTAGTCCTCGTGGTCTACTGCCTCTACACCAGAGTATAATGTAAGTATTTTGTTATACAGATTAGAAGCAGGTCGTCAACTGAATCTCATTAAACATAGCGTCGTATCGTTGACACCACGATGCGTGGCTCAGGTCTAACTGTGGTCACATTCACGTTAAAACTATTCAGTTATGACATGGTGGGAGGAGCTGACGAACGATGTCAGTAACTCAGCCCTATATGTTGCCAGTGTCAATGGATCTTGAAGTGACGTCAGCATCATGGGCGGGGCCAGAAGAATGACGTCAGCATGGTGGGCGGTGCCCGGAGAGTGACATCACAGCGTGGGTGGAGGCCCCCCAGTTGACAACACGGGGATAGCAATGTGTCACTGGCTGACACTGCAAGTCATCTAATTAACTTAATTAACTAGTATTTACCTTAGGGTGACGAGGTGTGGCGCCGCGCCCCCATGACCAGTCCCATGGCCACACAGCCCCGGCGTGACTGTGTGTGTGTGTGTCATGGCTAATTGTGAGAATATTGACTGACATTTACGGATGAGAATATGACTACCAACGTGCCGTGCTCCGGGATAATATGACAGTGACAATGACTGGTAAGAATATGATAGTCAATCCACCCCCACTGATGCCAGTACATGATGCTTTACGATCTGGTAACCTACACTTACTTACAACTTTACACACAAAGAACAGCAATAATGATGATGATGATGATAATAATAATAATAATAATAATAATAATAATAATAATAATAATAATAATAATAAAAAACGACCATAAGGTCGATGAGTGACAACTTAAAATAACTGAAGGTGAAACGTCAATTTTTTGTTTTCTGTTGAAGTTATTGACTCAAGGTAATATTAAGGATAACGTATTATTAATTTAATCAGTGACGCTGTTAATGGTTACATGATGGTCAATGTACCAGTGTTAATGGTAACATGATGGTCAATGTACCAGTGTTAATGGTAACATGATGGTCAATGTACCAGTGTTAATGGTTACATGATGGTCAATGTACCAGTGTTAATGGTAACATGATGGTCAATGTACCAGTGTTAATGGTTACATGATGGTCAATGTACCAGTGTTAATGGTAACATGATGGTCAATGTACCAGTGTTAATGGTTACATGATGGTCAATGTACAAGTGTTAATGGTTACATGATGGTCAATGTACCAGGGTTAATGGTTACATGATGGTCAATGTACCAGTGTTAATGGTTACATGATGGTCAATGTACCAGTGTTAATGGTTACATGATGGTCAATGTACCAGTGTTAATGGTTACATGATGGTCAATGTACCAGTGTTAATGGAGCTGGGTGAGCTATGAATTTGGTCTTACAGTCCCAGATTTTGTTTACTTCTCTATATGTCTTAAAGTTTTTAGCGCTACCAATGGCTGTTGGAATTCAATCATAACAAGTGTAAAGAAATGAAGATGGGAAAGGGAGAAAGGAGACCAGGAGGTTTCTACACCGTATGTGGAAGGTAACCACGGGAGACGGAGGGAAAAACAGATATGGGAGTGGACATAATTCCAACACTTATCCCCAGAAGTACACACAAACGAGGAAACATCAGCAGTATACGGGATGCTGCCTATCAGAACGTCAATTAGAAACACAAACCAGGGCTCTTTTAAGACACTCTACAAACTAACATTGGAATCTGCATCTTACGCATAAAGTCAAAACTGAAAGAGTACACAGTTTGCAATAAGACCAGTGCCAGAGTTAAGAGGGCTAAGCTATGAAGAAAAGTTAAGAGGACTAGACCTCACAGCCCAGGAAGAGTGGAAGAGAGAAGAAACAGAGGGGGCATGATCGCATCATGCCGAGAGGACATGACAACGTGGACAGAGGCAGCATCTTTATAGTGAGAGGAAGTAGGATGAAAGGATACAAGGAAATCCCCGTACCCTGGACGGGTGGTCAACATGTGGACCCCACAGAATGAAGTTGTGGAAACAACCTTCATTCACAACTTTAAGGTCAGATTCTACTTATTATTTGAACGACAGAATAATTACATTGTACTGCAACGGGTACAGTAGGGCTAGTAGGCGGGTAATAATAAGAGCTATAGCTCTCGCTTCACCGTAGTCACTGATAAGTACACAGCACACCCACACACTCACACTACAGAAACACCACAACACCAGAGAGCAGGGAGAGATACCAGAGGGCCAGGATTGAGTACCTTAGAGTGAAGAGAGAAGCAGAGAGACACTATGGAAATAACATCGCGTGTAAAGCTAAGACCCAACCAAAACTGCTCCACAGCCACATCAGGAGGAAAACGGCAGTAAAGGAAAAAGTGATGAAACTGAAAAAAGGGGAGAACATATACACAGAGAATGACAAGATGTGTGAAGAACTCGACATGAGATTCCAGGAGGTCTTCACAATAGAACAAGAAGGAGCACCTGTACTAAATGAGGAGACGGCAAACCAAGCAACCTTGGAGGAATTTGACCTCACCAGTGATGAGGTCAAAAGGAATCTGTTAGAGCTGAATGTGACAGAGGCTGTTGGGCCTGACAGAATCTCACCATGGATACTAAAACAGGGTACAGAAGCCCTAAGGTGAAATCCTGCAAGAGTCAGAGAGAAAGATCTAGGGGTCGATATCACACCGAACTTGTCCCCAGAAGCCCACATCAAAAAGATATCATCAGCGGCATATGCAAGATTGACCAACATAAGAACTGCCTTTGGAAACTTGTGCAAGGAATCGTTCAGAATCTTGTATACTACTTTTGTCAGACCAATCCTGAAATATGCAGCTCCAGCCTGGAGTCCATACCTAGTTAAACACAAGACAAAGTTTGAGAAGATTCAGCGGTATGCCACCAGGCCCAGAACTTAGAGGTCTGAGCTTCGAGGAAAGGCTAAGGGAGCTAAACCTGACGTCCCCAGAAGACAGAAGAGTAAAGGAAGACATGGTAATCACCTACAAAATTTTCAGGAGAATTGACAGGGTGGACAAAGACAAACTATTTAATACGAGTGGAACACGAACAAGGAAACAAGTGGAAACTTAATACCAAAATACCAAATGAGCCACAGAGACATTAGAAAGAATGTCTTCTGTGTTTGATGTAGTTAACAAATGGAATGCATTAAACAGTGATGTGGTGGAGGCTGACTCTATACACAGTTTCAAATGTAGATTTAAAACTGTGACCAGTTGATTGACCAGATTTCAAACAGATGTACACCAGTTGAGAGACGGGACCAAAGAGCCAAAGCTCAACCCGCAAGCAGAACTAGGTGAGTACACACACACACACACACACACACACACACACACACACACACACACACACACACACACACACAAAGCTATGAAATATAAAAATAATCAAACAAAGCTCCCCAAGCAAGAGACGCAGTAACACATGAATGGCCTTAAAGCGAGCGTGTGGACCGAGGCCACCTAATAACCACGTACAGGAACCAGCAGACACACAAACATGCAGCCACCCCAAGCACGCAAGCACTCCCCCCCCACTTGACGTCAACGTAAACTCGCAATGCCAAGAAAATGTTCACTTTACATAAAGAGTAAAGTGTTAAGCTCAGAGGGAAATGTTACCCTTAGTCACAGTGGTGGACACTCGTGGCGTCACCCACCGTCTCTAACGAGCTACTCTCATGTTTAATTGTAAAACAAACTACAGTAGAAGTGCCACAAACGCAAATAATAATAGTCGTAATATTTCCAGTAGAGCACTAGTACATCCAGTAGAGCACTAGTACATCCAGTAGAGCACTAGTACATCCAGTAGAGCACTAGTACATCCAGTAGAGCACTAGTACATCCAGTAGAGCACTAGTACATCCAGTAGAGCACTAGTACATCCAGTAGAGCACTAGTACTTCCAGTAGAGCACTAGTACATCCAGTAGAGCACTAGTACATCCAGTAGAGCACTAGTACATCCAGTAGAGCACTAGTACATCCAGTAGAGCACTAGTACATCCAGTAGAGCACTAGTACATCCAGTAGAGCACTAGTACTTTCAGTAGAGCACTAGTACATCCAGTAGAGCACTAGTACATCCAGTAGAGCACTAGTACATCCAGTAGAGCACTAGTACATCCAGTAGAGCACTAGTACATCCAGTAGAGCACTAGTACATCCAGTAGAGCACTAGTACTTTCAGTAGAGCACTAGTACATCCAGTAGAGCACTAGTACATCCAGTAGAGCACTAGTACATCCAGTAGAGCACTAGTACATCCAGTAGAGCACTAGTACATCCAGTAGAGCACTAGTACATCCAGTAGAGCACTAGTACATCCAGTAGAGCACTAGTACTTTCAGTAGAGCACTAGTACTTTCAGTAGAGCACTAGTACTTCCAGTAGAGCACTAGTACTTCCAGTAGAGCACTAGTACATCCAGTAGAGCACTAGTACATCCAGTAGAGCACTAGTACTTCCAGTAGAGCACTAGTACATCCAGTAGAGCACTAGTACATCCAGTAGAGCACTAGTACATCCAGTAGAGCACTAGTACATCCAGTAGAGCACTAGTACATCCAGTAGAGCACTAGTACTTCCAGTAGAGCACTAGTACATCCAGTAGAGCACTAGTACATCCAGTAGAGCACTAGTACATCCAGTAGAGCACTAGTACTTTCAGTAGAGCACTAGTACTTCCAGTAGAGCACTAGTACATCCAGTAGAGCACTAGTACATCCAGTAGAGCACTAGTACTTTCAGTAGAGCACTAGTACATCCAGTAGAGCACTAGTACTTCCAGTAGAGCACTAGTACTTCCAGTAGAGCACTAGTACTTCCAGTAGAGCACTAGTACTTCCAGTAGAGCACTAGTACATCCAGTAGAGCACTAGTACATCCAGTAGAGCACTAGTACATCCAGTAGAGCACTAGTACATCCAGTAGAGCACTAGTACATCCAGTAGAGCACTAGTACATCCAGTAGAGCACTAGTACATCCAGTAGAGCACTAGTACATCCAGTAGAGCACTAGTACATCCAGTAGAGCACTAGTACATCCAGTAGAGCACTAGTACATCCAGTAGAGCACTAGTACTTCCAGTAGAGCACTAGTACATCCAGTAGAGCACTAGTACATCCAGTAGAGCACTAGTACATCCAGTAGAGCACTAGTACATCCAGTAGAGCACTAGTACTTGCAGTAGAGCACTAGTACATCCAGTAGAGCACTAGTACTTCCAGTAGAGCACTAGTACTTCCAGTAGAGCACTAGTACTTCCAGTAGAGCACTAGTACATCCAGTAGAGCACTAGTACTTCCAGTAGAGCACTAGTACATCCAGTAGAGCACTAGTACTTCCAGTAGAGCACTAGTACTTCCAGTAGAGCACTAGTACTTCCAGTAGAGCACTAGTACTTCCAGTAGAGCACTAGTACTTCCAGTAGAGCACTAGTACTTCCAGTAGAGCACTAGTACTTCCAGTAGAGCACTAGTACTTCCAGTAGAGCACTAGTACTTTCAAACGCGTACTAGAACTTCCAGTAGAGCACTAGTACTCTCTTACTCTCTCATATTGCACAAATGGTAGTAGTAGACAACTACTGAAAGTACTCGTGCTCTACTATAGGTATTAATACTAACTGAAGGTTACTTTGAGGTGATTTCGGGGCTCACCGACCCCGCGGCCCGGTCGTCGACCAGGCCTCCTCGTTGCTGGACTGGTCAACCAGGCTATAGGATGCGGCTGCTCGCAGCCTGACGTATGAGTCACAGCCTGGTTGATCAGGTAAGTACTAGTTTTCTACTGTAGGACTTCCCTCTCTCTCTACGGGGGGAGGGAGGGGGAGGGGGGGAGGGTGAGGGGTGAGGGAGGGGGAGGGGAGAGAGGGAGGGTGGGACGAGGGGATAGGGAGGGTGAGGGGGGGAGGGTGAGGGGGGGAGGGTGAGGGGGGAGGAGGAGGGGGGAGGAGGAGGGGGGGAGGAGGAGGAGGGGGGGAGGAGGGGGAGGAGGGGGAGGAGGGGGGGGAGGGGGAGAGAGAGAGAGAGAGAGAGAGAGAGAGAGAGAGAGAGAGAGAGAGAGAGAGAGAGAGAGAGAGAGAGAGAGAGAGAGAGAGAGAGAGAGAGAGAGAGAGAGGAGAGAGAGAGATGTAGGGAGAACGAGAGGAAGGAACTCACACGCACACCATCACCTTGAGATTAACTCAGTCCTGATCCCTGCATATTCCCATTGTCTTACTGGATTTAAGAGAAAGCAGCGTGAACACCTTCCACCATTACAATATCTTGACTCCCTCAGACCCACCATTCCCCTGAACCCCGTAACTACCCACTCTCACTGAACACTAAGCCTAAATCTCCAACTTTCACGAATCTCACTTGATCCAACTCATTCCTTGAACCTCCTTAATTCCCCCTTAACTAAACTTCATAAATCTTTCCCTCTCTTTCAACACCTTAATAACCTGTTTCCTTCAACTCCCGTAATTCAACGCCCTTTCCAGGCATCCCTACATCGCCAGCTTCCTTGACCTCCTCAAGCCCACACGTCTTGACCCGTCTCCCAGCAGGCCGCCCTCCTCCTTCCTACAATAAAAGACTAAGCCCAGCCGGAGTTGTGGTGCGCGTATCGTGTTGTCCAAAAGGTCAATAAGGTATTGCTAGGTTGAGCAAATGTCAACGTGACTTATTTGGAAACGCAGGCATTGGAACACATTCCTCCACGAGCGAGGCGCGGGTTGACGACTCATTGAGAACCTCCTCCTCTTGCTGTTTTTTGTGTTTTTTTATCGGAGGGGGAGGGGGAGGGGAGGGCTGGGGGAAGAGGAGGGGGAGGGGGAGGAGGGGAGGGGGTGTTGTCTCGCTGTGGACAGAGGACACAATTATAATATTCATGTATGTGACACGTGACGTACATTGTATTTTTGTTTGCACTAGCATATGGTTGATCAACAACAATATAATAAAAAATATGAAAGAGAGATTGATCGTTCTGTTGGGGATGCCAGTCCCCACCTGGGAACGCGAAGGCATGGATCACATTAGTCCCTTTCATGGCGTTTCGCGTGGGAACTGTCAGCCTCCAACGATCTCAATATATAGGCAAGACAATAAAATCTCTTTCAAGGCGCCCGAAAATGCAAAAACAACAAGGATCCATCAGAGAACAAATAATTTCTTCGGAGATCCAGAACACACATCCTGATCAACAAAACCGAAATAATCGACAGTTATAACAATATAAGATCTGGCATCAGCAAACCACTACATATAATACAATGCCAACCAATGATTAACAGGCAGCTCACACTCGGGTACATTCTACCATCTTAAAGGCCGAGGCATAATACCCAGGACATTGACTCATGCATCGTTAGAAGTAAGGAAAGGAAACTGCAGAAGCATATACCTATGTTGTACCTAGTAGCCAGAATGCAGTTCTTGTCCTACTATGCAAAGCCCAATTTGCGTAATAAGCCAAGTTTTCAAGAATTTCATTTTTTTTTTCTCATTTTTTTCTTATGAAATGATAAAGCTATTCATTTCATTATGTAGCAATTTTTTTTTAAATTTGAGTTATAACTAGCGTAGATATATGACCGAACCTAACCAACCCTACCTAAACTAACATAACTAAATCAATATTTTATGTTCTTAATATAATAATATTTAAAATAAACCAATAGGAAACAATTTATTGAAAATAAAAAAATCACAGCCTATTAGGTAAATCGGGCCTTGCATAGCAGGCCGAGAAATGTGTTCTGGCTACTAGGTACGATATATATATATATATATATATATATATATATATATATATATATATATATATATATATATATATATATATATATATATATATATTGTGACGATAATCTCTTTCAAGAGAGATTGAGCCTGCTCTTCCCTCCAAAGTACGTCACATCAACAGATAATATAGAAGATATATCCAGCAAGTATCTTCAAAACGTTTTGCCCAGAGAGCAAAACGTATCCAGCCCACCGGCGCACCTGCTCGCCTCCGCCACCGTTAACCGGCAAACTGCTTGTCCATCGCCTGCCTGTCGCCGATTGGCTGGTGTCCAGTCACACCTGCCCCACCACCCTCCGCCACAAGTTGATGTCTGGGCTGCAGCGACCCAGAGAAGGCAGAATATCCCAGTGCTCCTTGCAGTTGACACGTCTCATTGGTAGACTAAGCCTTGGCTTACGTGTACTAAGGGAGGTGGCAGCTCGAAGCCAATATTCCGGCACTATCATCATTTACTTTGCTATTACTCACTTGTCTTAACGTAACTTTTCATTTGCCAGTGATTATTCTTATTATTTTGTTTGTTGACTAGTCTGTTATATTTTATACTCAATTTTATTCATGTCTTGTTTTTCTAACGTAATTAAAATCTCATTGTTAAATTTACTTGTGTTTTGTGTGTCTTCCCATTACCTTACCACAGACGAAAGTTCCAGCTTTTCTCTTTTTTTTTCTTTATGTGACGAGGCCCTGCCCCTAGCTTTTGAAACAGCCGAACACCAACGCTTTACCGTCACAATATATATATATATATATATATATATATATATTATATGTGTGTGTGTGTTTACTAGTTGTGTTTGCGGGGGTTGAGCTTTGCTCTTTCGGCCCGCCTCTCAACTGTCAATCAACTGTTTACTATTTTTTTTTTCCACACCACACACACACACACCCCAGGAAGCAGCCCGTGACAGCTGACTAACTCCCAGGTACCTATTTACTGCTAGGTAACAGGGGCACTTAGGGTGAAAGAAACTTTGCCCATTTGTTTCTGCCTCGTGCGGGAATCGAACCCGCGCCACAGAATTACGAGTCCTGCGCGCTATCCACCAGGCTACGAGGCCCCCTGTGTGTGTTTACTAGTTGTGTTTTTACGGGGGTTGAGCTTTGCTCTTTCGGCCCGCCTCTCAACTGTCAATCAACTGTTTACTAACTACCTTTTTTTTTTTTCCCCAACTATACACACACACACACCCCAGGAACGTGTGTGTGTGTGTGTGTGTGTGTGTGTGTGTGTGTGTGTGTGTGTGTGTGTGTGTGTGTGTGTGTGTGTGACCGAAAGGTAAGATTAATAATTCTAACACGAATTTTCAATATTTCTTATGTTTCTGCCTTCTTCAGTTCTCATAACTAATTTATACCCATTGTTCCGTGTTCTATCTTGTGTTTGTTATAAGTTTGTTCACCTCACCCAGAAACTAAACCAGACCGCATATTCAGTACTTACTATCTTCTGGTTTAGGGCTTCTACACCTCTAACTATTTTCCTAGCATCAGGGCTTAGCTGAAAGAGGAGTTCTCCAAAACTCATTTTCGTTATTTCAAGGTGAAGAAAAAAGTGAATTACTATAGAATGTATTACACTTATTTATACAATTTGCACAACGTTTCGAATATATGTAAATGCTCTAAGAAATATTAGCATGCCGACGTTCCCAGGACACGAGATAAGGGCCGGGTCAGCTAAATAATGATAAAGCTAATAGTTAGAGGTATCGACGTTGTTATCACAGAGGTCGTATCAAAGTTCTCCAAGAAGTGCTGGACCAATCGGGCTGTGGTGGATATGTGGGAACGCTCCAAGCAACAGCCTGGTGGACCAAACTCTCACAAGTCAAGCCTGGCCTCGGGCCGGGCTTGGGGAGTAGAAGAACTCCCAGAACCCATCAAGCAGGTATCAAGCAGGTAAGTCGTGATCGATCCTGGTGCCATCTCCGGCCAAGGTGTTGATTACCTCTTCCCCGACTGACAGCTCGGCTACAATGTCCGCCTTCCTTATTACTGCTTTCCTTCTCTTCTCACGCTTCTTGTGTTCTTCCATCTTGCATTCTCGCTCTACGCCGTCCGAATCAAATGACTGTTGTGCGAACGACTATGGGAATATTCCATGCGATTTCGGTCAGTTGGGTGGGTGGACGGGAACTTCAAGGATTGAGTTTACTGTTCACTAGCCTTGGCAACATTAATCATTTCATGAATTTATGTAAAAAAATATCACACCCTGAGCATTTTTCATCAACTGATTCTGAGGCTCCCGGATTAAAATCGCTCCCAACACAAAGTTCATACATCATAGATCTGACCGTAATAGGCCTGAAAATGCCAGTCAGTAAGCCATCTTTGTGTGACAGTAGTTCCTTCATAATTCCAAATATCCAGCCGAGGGTCTCTCATGCTTTCTCTGCTGATTAGTTGCTTTATTCTATTACGCATACCATTATTCTCTTTACCATTATGTATCACTTATTCTTAAGGTGTATTTCCTGATAAGTTAGTTGATATTTCTGGAAAAGTTGACGAGGCCAGCGAGTGTCTGAAAAAGAGACCTGATTGAGTTTGCCGAGTAGATAATTCCCTTCAGATAAAGGATTAGCATTAGTTTGTGAATTATTTCTTCCGGTGTAGATGTGGACGAGGACTGATATGAGAGTACTACGAGTGCGAGGGTGGCCTCTCCTGTGTCGTCTTGAACATTTCCTCCAGACACACTTATTACCAACGTTACACCAGAGTACAGAGGGACTTCAGGGTCACTCCCAGAGTACCCTCAAGTTACACTCACAGGTCACTCCTAGACCCATAAACATTTTAATTCAGTATTATGTAACGCCGCTGAAGCAAGAACCAGCATCAAACATGATAGTAAGTCTCAGCACCGTCCATGATAACTGAGACCAGTCTCAGCACCGTCCATGATAACTGAGACCAGTCTCAGCACCGTCCATGATAACTGAGACAAGTCTCAGCACCGTCCATGATAACTGAGACCAGTCTCAGCACCGTCCATGATAACTGAGACAAGTCTCAGCACCGTCCATGATAACTGAGACAAGTCTCAGCACCGTCCATGATAACTGAGACCAGTCTCAGCACCGTCCATGATAACTGAGACAAGTCTCAGCACCGTCCATGATAACTGAGACAAGTCTCAGCACCGTCCATGATAACTGAGACAAGTCTCAGCACCGTTCATGATAACTGAAACAAGTTTCAGTGGACAGAGCGCTGAAAAGTACACATTCGTTCACATTAGGTGATAAAATGGCCAGTCAACACAGTCTCCAGTACTCTTGAGAGGCAAGAAAACTTCCCAAGACAATGAAGAGCTGTGCGAGGGTATGATTGAGCAGTGTGTGAATGGCCAGTTCGAGTGTGTGTTCTGTGTGTGTGGGTGTTTGTATACACACACCCCTCCGACCCAGTATATAATGATACAGTACAGATAATGAAGCCAGTACAGATAAATATATCCTACCAAGTATAGATGCCCCTTGGTCTATATGGGAAGTTTGAGACATCACAGAATGGGGAAAAAAACACAAATACCAACACAAAGTATACGCACCAACACAACACACAAAATGTACACACACCAACACAACTATACATACAACAACAGCACAAAGTATATACACCAACAGCACAAAGTATACACACCAACAGCACAAAGTATACACACCAAGAGCACAAAGTATACACACCAAGAGCACAAAGTATACACACCAAGAGCACAAAGTATACACACCAACAGCACAGAGTATACACACCAACAGCACAGAGTATACACACCAACAGCACAAAGTATACACACCAACAGCACAAAGTATACAAACCAACAGCACAAAGTATACACACCAACAGCACAAAGTATACACACCAACAGCACAAAGTATACACACCAACAGCACAAAGTATACACACCAACAGCACAAAGTATACACACCAACAGCACAAAGTATACACACCAACAGCACAAAGTATACACACCAACAGCACAAAAACAAAGCCCTCCCTGGAGGCAGGACCGAGGCCGACCTCTCCAAGTGAACAAAACCTTGGTGATTGACAACCATTATGGCTGTAGTGGACGAATCGCCAGCCAGATGAGTACTTATTAATTCGTCCTTTTGAGGTGGGTAATTCTCCATAAAACTGTCAGTGAACTGACGGGGTAATTACGGAAGGTGTACTGGTGGTGGTTGTAGTGGTAGTCGTACTGATAGTGGTAGCAGTGGTTGTACTGGTAGTGGTCTTCATCTGGATGGTGGTTGGGTTTGCGGCTATGGTGGTAATAGTGATGACTGGTATAGTGGTGTTGATAAGAGGTCGTGATGGAGAAGGAATCTTATCAACTACTCCACTTTTTGCTGGCACAAAATAGTGCAGGTCTCGTGTCGACTGAATTATTGTTTTTCTCTTTACTCAATAATATATAAGGTCATATATACGTATATTTACAAGGGAAATATTACAAAGCTAGTAGTGGTTAAGAGTACAGTGGAGGTAACGATGGTGAGGCTAACTAACGTGACTGTGAAGATGGTTGCCGACTGTGTGATGGTGCCGACTGTGTGGTGGTGCCGACTGTGTGATGGTGCCGACTGTGTGATGGTGCCGACTGTGTGATGGTGCCGACTGTGGTGGTGGTGCCGACTGTGGTGGTGGTGCCGACTGTGGTGGTGGTGCCGACTGTGGTGGTGGTGCCGACTGTGGTGGTGGTGCCGACTGTGGTGGTGGTGCCGACTGTGGTGGTGGTGCCGACTGTGTGGTGGTGCCGACTGTGTGGTGGTGCCGACTGTGGTGGTAGTGCCGACTGTGTGGTGGTCCCGACTGTGTGGTGGTGCCGACTGTGGTGGTGGTGCCGACTGTGGTGGTGGTGCAGACTGTGGTGGTGGTGCCGACTGTGGTGGTGGTGCCGACTGTGGTGGTGGTGCCGACTGTGTGGTGGTGCCGACTGTGGTGGTAGTGCCGACTGTGGTGGTGGTGCCGACTGTGGTGGTGGTGCCGACTGTGTGGTGGTGCCGACTGTGGTGGTGGTGCCGACTGTGGTGGTAGTGCCGACTGTGGTGGTGGTGCCGACTGTGGTGGTGGTGCCGACTGTGTGGTGGTGCCGACTGTGGTGGTGGTGCCGACTGTGGTGGTAGTGCCGACTGTGGTGGTGGTGCCGACTGTGGTGGTGGTGCCGACTGTGTGGTGGTGCCGACTGTGGTGGTAGTGCCGACTGTGGTGGTAGTGCCGACTGTGGTGGTGGTGCCGACTGTGTGGTGGTGCCGACTGTGGTGGTGGTGCCGACTGTGTAGTGGTGCCGACTGTGTGGTGGTGCCGACTGTGTGGTGGTGCCGACTGTGTGGTGGTGCCGACTGTGTGGTGGTGCCGACTGTGTGGTGGTGCCGACTGTGTGGTGGTGCCGACTGTGTGGTGGTGCCGACTGTGTGGTGGTGCCGACTGTGTGGTGGTGCCGACTGTGGTGGTGGTGCCGACTGTGGTGGTGGTGCCGACTGTGTGGTGGTGCCGACTGTGTGGTGGTGCCGACTGTGTGGTGGTGCCGACTGTGTGGTGGTGCCGACTGTGTGGTGGTGCCGACTGTGTGGTGGTGCCGACTGTGGTGGTGGTGCCGACTGTGGTGGTGGTGCCGACTGTGGTGGTGGTGCCGACTGTGGTGGTGGTGCCGACTGTGGTGGTGGTGCCGACTGTGGTGGTGGTGCCGACTGTGTGGTGGTGCCGACTGTGTGGTGGTGCCGACTGTGTGGTGGTGCCGACTGTGTGGTGGTGCCGACTGTGTGGTGGTGCCGACTGTGGTGGTGGTGCCGACTGTGGTGGTGGTGCCGACTGTGGTGGTGGTGCCGACTGTGGTGGTGGTGCCGACTGTGTGGTGGTGCCGACTGTGTGGTGGTGCCGACTGTGTGGTGGTGCCGACTGTGTGGTGGTGCCGACTGTGTGGTGGTGCCGACTGTGTGGTGGTGCCGACTGTGGTGGTGGTGCCGACTGTGTGGTGGTGCCGACTGTGTGGTGGTGCCGACTGTGTGATGGTGCCGACTGTGTGGTGGTGCCGACTGTGTGGTGGTGCCGACTGTGTGGTGAGGGTTTCAGGAAACACATCACGGTACATCTAGAAGGCGTTACTGTGTTTAAAGTTGACAGGTCAAGGTGAGAAGCTTTGAAGACTGTGAATTTGGTTGTGTAGAGATCACAGTCAGGATTTATGAAGTATTTATTCAACCACGGTGATGGTGGAGAGTGTTGGTGGGGGTGATGGTGGAGAGTGTTGGTGGGGGTGATGGTGGAGAGTGATGGTGGAGAGTGTTGGTGGGGGTGATGGTGGAGAGTGTTGGTGGGGGTGATGGTGGAGAGTGTTGGTGGGGGTGATGGTGGAGAGTGTTGGTGGGGGTGATGGTGGAGAGTGTTGGTGGGGGTGATGGTGGAGAGTGTTGGTGGGGGTGATGGTGGAGAGTGTTGGTGGGGGTGATGGTGGAGAGTGTTGGTGGGGGTGATGGTGGAGAGTGTTGGTGGGGGTGATGGTGGAGAGTGTTGGTGGGGGTGATGGTGGAGTGTTGGTGGGGGTGATGGTGGAGAGTGTTGGTGGGGGTGATGGTGGAGAGTGTTGGTGGGGGTGATGGTGGAGAGTGTTGGTGGGGGTGATGGTGGAGAGTGTTGGCGGGGTGATGGTGGAGAGTGTTGGTGGGGGTGATGGTGGAGATAGTGTGGAGAAGATGGTTGATGAAGTGATAGCAGCGACAGTGAGGGCGTCAGGTACCGTGCTGGTGGTGGTGGTAGTGACGGTGTCTAATAATCAAACAATCTTGGCTATTGTGAATGCAGTTTTTTTGGGGGGGTTAATGGTGCGGGTGCACAGTGATAGTGGATGCTTGTGGGTGATGATGATGGTGCACAGAGATGGTGAATATTGTATACTGTTGTTCCAGGTAATGCAGTAGAGAGAATGGTAGTAGGAGAGGTGGTGATGACGGATGATGCTGTGAGAGAATTAACAATATGTTATGCATGATGTTACTATGGCTCCCCTCTCACCTGCATGTACTCACCTTGATGTGCTTAGTGTAAGCACCAAAATCCCCATCATATTCTAATAAGTATTTTAACCCAATGAGTCATAGTTACTTGCATTCCAATCATATATACATTTAAAATTATGCATTGGGTTAGCTTTGTCAATTTATTCATCTAATCAATTATATTTAAGACTTGCGATATTGTTCTTTCTGACATCTGAGACGCGTCTGTCTGTCAAGTTTCCATCATTGTCCTCTCGGTCATTGGATAATGGATAATGACTTCCTGACTTTGGATAATTGCTTTGCATTTGGTCAATTTCCTATTGAAATTCTACGACGTTACCATGTCACACCTTCTCCTTCTTCACTCCGGTGTGCTAAAATCTTTCCTTAAATTCAGTCCCTTCAGCTCGGGAACGAGCCATGCGAATTTATTTATTGGGGTCTTTCCTACATATTTTGTTTATCATTTTCTTCATGTGAGGATTCCATGACGGGGCAGCATCGAGTGAGTCTCACTTATATTGAAAATTGCCTTCGAAAAACCTTTATCTAAGTTTCTAAAAGTCTATTCGGGCGTTGGCCAGTCTGGCGACGGCTGTCGACTTTATCCAGCTGATGTGAGCCTCTGGCGTTAGACTTTATGATATATTTACAGCCAAGTCTGTTTTTTCTGACGCAACAAGCTGAAAGCGGCCTGCATCTCCCCCCCCCCCTTCTCTAAAATTCCTTCATTTTGTACATTCCTATTTCTCTAGCGTTCGCTGCACTGCATCTGCAACTCCACCTCCTTCCCCAAGCGTTAAACTCCTCCAGTCCCTCCCCAACCTTCCCTCTCCCACTCGTCCCCAATACACACATCACGGTCTCCTCAACCCTAAACCCCCTCTTCCCAGCCTACACGCCCCAAACATACACTTCCAAACATCGACACCCCAAAATTTTCTCTCTGAACTTTCACAACCCCAAACCCCAGCCTCCACAACCCCTAACACATCCCCCCAGCCTCCAGAACCCCTAAGCCATTCCCCCAGCCTCCACAACCCCTAAGCCATTCCCCCAGCCTCCACAACCCCTAACACATCCCCCCAGCCTCCAGAACCCCTAAGCCATCCCCCAGCCTCCACAACCCCTAACCCATCCCCCCAGCCTCCACAACCCCTAACCCATCCCCCCAGCCTCCACAACCCCTAACCCATCCCCCCAGTCTCCACAACCCCTAACCCATCCCCCCAGCCTCCACAACCCCTAACCCATCCCCCCAGCCTCCACAACCCCTAACCCATCCCCCCAGCCTCCACAACCCCTAAGCCATCCCCCCAGCCTCTACAACCCCTAAGCCATCCCCCCAGCCTCCACAACCCCTAAGCCATCCCCCAGCCTCCACAACGACATATAACCTCGCCTCTACCGGCCCCGGTATGCACAGAACGGAAAATCCGGATCTGTGAGGCAAATATAAAACCCCGCAATAAAATAAAACTTCACCAGCGATAAATAAGGCCGCCACTAGCCAGCCGCGCCGATCTCGCCAACTACCGCTAAACATATTTCTGATTGCCCTGGAGCCCATCAGAGCTGACGCGCGGTGAAATATTGCATGACGGTCGGAGCCTCAGTATGCAAATCGTCACAATCGGTAAAAACTCCTTAATCAGACCCCTGGACGTTAGATAATCCCTGAGCCCTACGGCCAGGGCCTTGATATACCCGCATACTTGCAGTCTATCACCCCGGAGTATGCCAAGTGCCCCATTAAACCATCAGATAATGCAGGGAGAGGCACGCAGGTCTGATTATCGGGGAGGTGCTACATCACATGATAGTTGGACCAATATGTAAATTCTCATTTCTTCGGAAACGCATCTGTACTGACAAGAAATTTTTCACTGTCCCTCCCTGACCATCCCCCCGCGGGCGCTTTTGTTGATTACAAACTCTCGTAAACCCAACGGTACACTGCGTCTCTCTCTACGTCTCGCTAACAACTCCAGCAAATTACTTGTCTTGGAGAACAGCCTTCAAAACACGTCCTAAACTAGTTAGAACGGGAGTGTTTCCCGGCGGGGAGTAGCGGCGAGGCAGTAAACACATTCATCATTACACACTAACACCGGACGCGACTGAAGCTTGACGCAATACACTCATTTCCATTTCCAGCCGGGGCTCTTTTTACTGATCGTTTTGCATGAAGGTGCCATCCAACGCAAGGCCTCATGGATGGATATCCCCTGTCGCAGAGGTACAGAACACGATCTAACAGCAACAGAAACATCGTCCCACTGCTGCCAAAATGACTATACTTGGGGCCGGGGTAAGCAAATATCCCATGCTTTAAGAAATTACCATATGAAACTGGGTCATATATTTAATTTCCTTGTCCGCCGCAGACCCCGGCGAGCCGAGCCAGCGGCCGGCGCGTCTAGGTCAAAGGCAATATTTTCCCCGTGGCCTGCCTCCGGTTGACCTTATCACACGACAAAATTCGGAAGCTTGGGTTTCCCGCACGCTAATAATTTCCAAACTGGTTATTTCGAGTCCATAGCTCACATATCACGAGTTTAACAATACTGTGCTGGAAATATTATGTGCATGTATATATGTCGTACCTAATAGACAGAACGTATTACTTGGCCTAGTGTGCAAGGCCAGATTTGCCTAACAGGCTGTGTGATTTTCGTTGTTTTCAATTTTTTTTATTTGATTTTCAATTAAAGTTATTATATTAAGAAAATGAATGTCTTAGTTATGATAGGTGAGGATAGATAATGCTAGGTAGGTAAGGTTTGATCAAATTTTTGTTAGTTTTAACTCGATTACAAAATATTTAAATCATATATAATTGAAAGCTATATAATTCCACAAGATTTTTTCAAAAATATATAATTCCAGGAAAACTCGACAGATATATATATATATATATATATATATATATATATATATATATATATATATATATATATATAATGTCGTACCTAGTAGCCAGAACGCATTTATCGGCCTACTATGCAAGGCCCGATTTGCCTAATAAGCCAAGTTTTCCTGAATTAATATATTCTCTCTAATTTTTTTCTTATGAAATAATAAATCTAACCATTTCATTATGTATGAGGTCAATTATTTTTTATTGGAGTTTAAATTAACGTAGATATATGACCAAACCTAACCAACCCTACCTAACCTAACCTAACCTATCTTTATAGGTTAGGTTAGGTTTGGTAGCGGAAAAAGTTAGGTTAGGTTAGGTAGTCGAAAAACAATTAATTCATGAAAACTAGGCTTATTAGGCAAATTGGGCCTTGCATAGTAGGCTGAGAAGTGAGTTCTGGCTACTAGGTACGACATATATATATATATATATATATATATATATATATATATATATATATATATATATATATATATATATCTGTTATAAGTATAAGTATGATGTATGTTATGTGTAAAGAAGTCTTTGAAAATGTAAGAAGCATTACGAAACGCGTTCAGGCGTCAGACCAAAAATATAGAATGAATTTTGCAGAGTTAATTTTTCAATTAGCCTCGACTGTGAAGAAAAACGTACGAAATATTGATAAGATTCGTGTTAGAATTATTAATCTTACCTTTTCGGTCACGTTCAACAAATGTTTACAAGAAAGACTTCTACCAAAATATACTATTATATATATATATATATATATATATATATATATATATATATATATATATATATATATATATATATATATATATATTTTTTTTAATTATAATATATATGTAGTAATATATATAATTGGCTGTGCGTTTGTTCGAGGCTGGTGTCTAGACACTTGGGACTAACATCACCTAAGTTTTCACAGTAATTGCTTTTAAGCATGTGTCCATCATGGCCGGGTCGGGGGTTGGCACCAATCAAAGTATTCATTCAATCATCAATCGAATTAAGATATAAAATAATTTAGAAATCTAGGTTAAAAATTAACGCCCATATGCACCTAATCTTGACTGTGATGTGTGCCACACTCCAGATTTTTTTCTCTATCAAACTGATTTCAGGTAATAATTTTTAATAATATAGTAAAAGTATCGGCACAAATTTATTTCTAATGGTGAATGTTACGATGAATGTCATAGTACATACTACAAAGCTATGTTGAATGTTACAGATGAAATTACAATGTATATGAGAACACTTGTTACAACATATAAACTTAAGACAGTGTTGCTCGACCCTATCGTAACCCCTGAATATCCGGGTCACACCTTAATAGGACAACCAGGAATTCTCCGAGAACAAATATTTTACAGATTCTAGAGTTCATTGAGAAGTCTGCGCTAAAATGCGACAGTAATTGCAATGTACTAGAGACCGGGGAGCACCATACTAGATGTGTACGTGGCCCTTTGAGGTCGTATCACGTTTTGTGGTCAAATATTTACATGCATGTTACTGCTTACATTAACTTAATCTAATGGACACCGAGCACATTCATAGTTATCTTTTACTGCCACCGAGAAGGTGGTATTGAGTTTAAATTTAGCTTTTAGTGTGTAGTATAATTAGATCAATGCCTTGCCAAAAAACTTGATCAGTTTGAGGACACACACACACACACACACACACACACACGAATCTGTCTCTCTTACCGTCCCTCCTTTTTCGTCGTCCCCTGATCTCTCCCATACCCCTCTCCCGCCGTTCCCCGTTCCCCTTTCTCTGTCCCCCCCTCTTTCTTGTCTCCCCTTCTCCTCTCGTCCCCCCTCTTTCTCATTCCCCTTTCTCTCTCTTATCCCCCTTCTCCGTCTCATCCCCTCACTCCATTTCTCTGTCCCCCTCTCTCACTTTGAGAAACAGCAGCTATTGCAGATTCGAGACATGTGGCGGCGTAGTAGAGTGAAGGACCGGATGACGTGGTATAGCAGGTTTCCAGTGCCGAGTGGGCCAGATCCTTGATTAGTTTATACAGGTAGTTTGCCTGTTACTGCCAAAGTATGAGAGGTAGAATTATTTTGATAATCTGGTGTGATCAGTGATTAACATTTTTCGATATAAAACATTAAATCAGAATTGAATCGAATTACTATTGCAAGATTGTTCATGGGAGTAAGTTTGGATCAGTGTCACGTGTCACTTTTTTCCGCCAATCCGGATCCGGCGATTTTGGATACTTACCCAAATAGCAATGGTTGGGGTAAATTGTGTGTAGCTAGCCCCAAGCTTCTGGCCTCCAATCCGAACGGATTGACAAACATTTCCCATTTATAGATATATATTTAAACCTTCATTATAATTATTCTGTAAAAACTCTTTAAATGCACTAAAATTTAATAGAATACAAATTATATTAACTTTATCAAACTCTGCACGAGAGGTAAGCAGCTGTTTGAAGCCACATCTTAAGACATTTCCTTATCTTAATGAAGATCAGAATGTACAGCATCTGTGCTGGTCATTTATATGCGGCCGTATAAGGGGCGACCGACTAATTGCAGAAAAAAACTCGCCTTGTAAAAAATTGGAAACGGTTATCGCGCACGATGAAGCAAAAAGAGGACCAATTACTTACTTTCTCAATATATTCAAAACAACATTCAAGACAATCAGAGAGAGAGAGAGAGAGAGAGCAATTGGACAAAGACATATATACTGTTTAGAATAGGTGAGAGTAAAACAAGAGGACACAGTTGGAAGCACTGAAGGGCCAGAGGGATGTAAGGGAGTATTTTGTCTCTAGTGTACGAATAGTGACTGAGTGGAATGAGTTTGGAAGAGGTTGCAGTGTTAACCTCGTGCATAGGTCAAACAGAGCGTTTGCTGTCTGCAGTCATGGCATCAGTGAGGTTTAAGAGCTGGGAAGCGACTACCTGAAAACAGCAAGGCGAGAAAAAATGAAGTGCGCGCGTGAACACGCTCGCACGCGCACTGATCGGTAATGCATCACTGGCGACGGAAGAGTTGCCCAGCCGATGGAAGGCCGCTTGAAAGTATTTGAAAGAATAATAAAGTGAAGACATGTGAAACATCTAGTCTGAATATCTCTTAAAAAAAAAAGTCTAGTCAAAATCAGATTTGTAAAAAAGCACAAGACAACTTTAGGGAAGTGCTACAATTAACGACACTAAGACAGGGCAGAGACTAAGCGGAAGCATTTTCTAGACTGCTAAGAAATTTTTACAAATTCTGCACAAAACATTACTAAACAAACGTGAGAAAGAGCTTGGAGTAACCAAGAGAGCAATGAACTTGGTGAGAGAGAATACTTAGCATCGTGAAGTAGAGTGTCACAGTGAGAGCGAAGAAATGAATTTGTCGTAGAGTAACAAGAAGGGTGTCCCTAAGATGTGCTCTTGACCCCATACTCTTCATGTTGCATGACAATGATTTAATCAAGGGGGAAAAGTCTGTATGTTAATTTAATTTTCCCCTCCTGCCTTCGTTTCCCCCCCCCTCTTGCCTTCCTTCCTTCTCCCCCCCCCCCCTCCTGCCTTCCTTCGTTCTCCACCCCCCCCTCCTGCCTTCGTTTCCCCCCCCCCTCTTGCCTTCCTTTCCCCCCCCCCCTCCTGCCTTCCTTCGTTCTCCACCCCCCTCCTGCCTTCCTTCGTTCTCCACCCCCCCTCCTGCCTTCGTTCTCTCCCCCCCTCCTGCTTTCGTTTCCCCCCCCCTCTTGCCTTCCTTCCTTCTCCCCCCCCCTCCTGCCTTCCTTCGTTCTCCACCCCCCCTCCTGCCTTCACCCCCCCTCCCTCCACCACCAACACTGGGCTGGGTCCTGGGACCGCTGCTGTTCCTAATTTATGTGAATGACCAACCCGAGGGAGTGAGTAAATGACGCAAAGCTGATTAAGGATGTGAAAACAGAGGAGGACTGCAGGAAGTTACAGGAGGACTTGGACAAACTCCATGAGTGGGCAAGTAAATTTTTATTGGAATTCAATCCCAACAAGAGTAACGTAAAGAAGATGAAATAGGGAGAAAGGAAACCAGAAGAAAGTCTCCACCATACACCATAAGAAGACAACAGGAGACGGGATGAGAACAATTTGAGTTCATATAACTCCAATACTAACACCAGACACACAGACGAACAGGGTAAACCTACGAGACACTGGCAAATATAAGAACATCGCTTAGAAACTTAAATCAAGAAAGACCCCTTCAAGGCTCTCTACACAACAATTGTTACCCAAATACTGAACTACGCACACTAGCGTGCAACCCGTACCTTGTGAAAAGCAACAAAATTGAAAACGTACAGAGGTTTGTAACAATATTGGCTGCCAGAGCTAAGAGAGTTAAAGCTCCGCTCGTCCTCCTAAGGTTCCCAACATCAAGAAACTGTCGTACTAAAATGCCCTAACAGAGGCCCCAAAACAGAAAACGGGAGAGTATGTCAATTTCGCGAGCCACTACCATTTTCTAGTACGACAATTTTTGGCCTTAGGTAGAGTATACGTCAAAATGCGACATTCTATTAGTTAGACAGGTTGAGCTATGAGGATAGGCTAGCGGAACTCACAACCCTAGATGAACGAAGAAACAATGGGGATATGACCAGAACATACAAGATACTGAAGGATATATATTAGATGTATAAAGATTGGGTCTTCATACTGATTGAAAGTATAACAAAGGACACAGGTGGAAGCTGCTACTGAATATATGGCCCTGTATGACTAACCATCCTGCAAGATGCGGACTTTTAGTATCACTGCTCCTTATTCACTCTTGTGTTGATAATGATATCCTCATAATGCTCCCAGAGTCTGCCAGTGCTGACCACTTATCACATCCCTCTGTATGACTAACCATCCTGTTTGATGGAGATTTTTAGCATCACGTAGCTAGCTTTTTGACACTGTACTCCCCTTCATATAGTCTAGGGTAGCTGCACAAATGCAGATGTACCTAATGCATTAATAAATAAAAAAGTGGAAGCTGGAAACGCAAATGCGCCTTCGACATTTAAGGAAATACTCGAATCCTGTACGGGTGGTCATCAAAGTGGAGTGCACTGAAAGAAGGTGTCGAAGCCACCTCCATCCACAACCTTCAAGCCCGATTCAACCAAGAATTTGAATGTCAGAAAAGATAAGTTATAACGCAACAGGTACAACAAGACCAGTAGATGGGACATAAAGAAATTTTCTCCCCCCTTCCCCCAGAGATACTACTAGGTAAGCACTGATAAGTATTACTCTTCCCCCTCCCTCCACTCCTTGCTCTTAATACTAATACTACTTCTCTCTCCATCCACCACCACTAGTCTTTCCCCCCCCCTCCACCACCACCACTACTCCTTCCCCCTCCCTCCACCACCACCACCACCACTACTCCTTCCCCCTTCCCTCTACCACCACCACCACTACTCCTTCCCCCTCCCTCTACCACCACCACCACTACTCCTTCCCCCTCCCTCCACCACCACCACTCCTACCTTCACTTTGCATATTAGCCATCAAATCTGCAATTCAGATGCCAGCCACTTCTTCCGCCGGTGTGAGCACCACGGCGGCCGGACTGAACCAGCTGGTATCAATTATCCGCATCACCTTATCCGTATAACAGAGTCTGGTGCCTCCGGTGCCACTGGTGCCTCCGGTGCCACTGGTGCCTCTAGGGGTACACCCAGGGTCATGGAGGCATTAATACCCGCTGCTGCCCAAGACCGCCCGCGAGATTTTATTCGTTACAATCCTAAGGCCAAAACGGGAATTTAATTATTAAGTTTTATAAGTTATTTTGTTTTCAAGTAATTACAATGCAATAGTGGTTTAATTAAAATAATATTAGTTTTTGGTTTATACTGTAAAAACAATCTTTAACATACATAATGCAAGTGTAAGTGAATAAGAAAAACTTATATATATATATATATATATATATATATATATATATATATATATATATATATATATATATATATATATATATATATATATATATATATATTTGAAACCCAAGACTCTTAAATTGTATTGTAAAAACATGAACATCTCAACTGTTTCTGCTTCCATTCTGTTTTTGTTTGAGTATACTACGGTAATTATTTAAACAATTGTTAATGATAATTAAACAATTGTTAATGATAATTAAACAATTGTAATTATTTCCTGAAGCGGTAAATTAATTTTGTTAAATGTTAAAAGATTCGTTTTAAGAATCGGAAATCATGATAATGATAAATTACTCATGAATCCGATTACTAAAAAAATATCGACTCTTCCGATTCTACAGATTCCGATTAATGGTGTCCATCACTAATGTTTACATACTGACTCCTTACCAGTCCTGTGGGCGAGGTGCAGAAAGGTTACACAGTCACATAATGGGTTCGGGTCCTGAACTCCAATGAACTTTAAGCTAAACAATTTACATTTGTGGCGAGCTAGTTACATTTAATTTTAATTTGTCAATCATGCAGCCAAACACCCACCCAGTGGGCGGCGGCGGCGGTAAGGTTACAGTTACCAGCGAATATTGATTTCACATTGTCTCACGTCTATAAAGATTCTTTGCAGTTTAATATTGTTCTAAGGCTGCTTATAGACAATCCAAGGTTATCCTCAACTCCCCTGAAGTCACACTGTTTGGCTAACTTATCAGTTATATCATGCGCTCCGTGGCCAACATGTCATGGAATGCACGAAGTTAGAAAAGGTTCAGAGGTATGCCACCAGGCTGGCCCCCGAGCTGAGAGGAATGAGCTACGAGGAAAGATTACTGGCACTAAACCTCACGACACTAGAAGACAGAAGAGTTATGAAAGGCATGATCACAACCTAAAAAATTATCAGACGAATTGACAGGGTAGATAAAGATGAACTGTTTAGCACGGGTTGATTTGATTGCCAGTTGAGTGACGGGTCCAAAGAGCCAAAGCTCAACCCTCGAAAGCATAAATGCTTGAACATTCCATGTACAAATGTACATGAAATGAGCTCAATTACAGTCATTAATATTTTTCTTGTGCAAAACAATGACGAATTACATAAAAGATCATCATCAGACGATTTGTGTCGGGAAAATTATGTTTGATTAAAATATTTCCTAGTTTTTGTCTTGCCTACATTCAGTTTCAAAATCTAATCTACGTATTATATCCTTTTTGACACCTTTAAAACTGATTCTGTATAATAATAAACCTATGATCAAACCTCGTCTCTGTTGTAATCCTGAAAATTAATCTGAGTTAGACTTAATGTAATATTTTCATTGCTTTAAAATTCAGTGAAAGCCATGCTGAGGATTCGAACCTGCACATTGCGTAATCTCAAGTATACGCCCCAACCAAGTATATACGCCTTAACCAACTCGCCCACAACACGGTCAAAAACAATGCAACCTGGGGTGAATTCAACTGATTCCTCAAGGGATACCGAGGCTTCCACTGACGCCTCGAGATCACACATTGCAACCATGCACGTGACTGCAATATAAGCGTTCTACCCACAACGCTTCTCTTCAAATGCACAAAGAAATCACAGTCACGTGCATGGAAGCAATATGTGAAACCCCTGATTGGGTTTCAGTGAAAGCCTCGAGATCCCTAGAGGATTCAGTTGAATAATTTCCCCCAGGTTACCTTATTTTTGAGCATGTCATGGGCGAGTTGGTTAGAGCGTATATATATGTATACTTAGGAGTACCCAGTGTGCAGGTTCGAATCCTCATTGTAGCTTTTTCTGATTTTCTCATTGATACATTACGTTAATGTGACTTCTCTGTGTATTACCACTGCTCTTACGTTTGTAATGGCCATAGATGCGTGCATGTATACAACACATTATGGCAGGTTAACATACATTAAGTTGTGCAGATGGAAGAAGGCTGGCCAAAAACAGAACTAATTTAGTTTGAATGCATTAAGAAAAATAATTAGATGACAGAGGTCGGGTTTTGGGCGGCTGACGAGGGGGTTGTGGGCGGCTGACGAGGGGGTTGTGGGCGGCTGACGATGGGGTTGTGGGCGGCTGACGATGGGGTTGTGGGCGGCTGACGAGGGGGTTGTGGGCGGTTGAAGTCATCAACTCTATCTCAGTTTTCCTTGGCATTGCTATTCTTCTCGTTATTGATATTTTGTATTGTCTATATAATAAAATGCGTCTGCAAAAGATGTGGACATGAAGTGAGACAATAAGACTGATACGAAGTATTTAATATCTCACACACACACACACACACACACACACACACACACACACACACACACACACACACACACACACACACACACACACACACACACATCAGAACGGCGTTCAGGAACCTGTGTAAGCAATCATTCAGAATCTTGTACACCACATATGTAAGACCAATCCTGGAGTATGCGGCCCCAGCATGGAGCCCGTACCTTGTCAAGCACAAGACGAAGCTGGAAAAAGTCCAAAGGTATGCTACTAGACTAGTCCCAGAACTAAGAGGCATGAGTTATGAGGAAAGGTTGCGGGAAATGCACCTTACGACACTGGAAGACAGAAGAGTAAGGGGGACATGATCACAACCTACAAAATCCTCAGGGGAATCGACCGGGTAAACAAGGATGAACTATTTAACACTGGTGGGACGCGAACGAGGGGACACAGGTGGAAGCTGAGTACCCAAATGAGCCACAGAGACGTTAGAAAGAACTTTTTCAGTGTCAGAGTAGTTAGTAAATGGAATGCACTAGGAAGTGATGTGGTGGAGGCTGACTCCATACACAGTTTCAAATGTAGATATGATAGAGCCCAGTAGGCTCAGGAATCTGTACACCAGTTGATTGACGGTTGAGAGGCGGGACCAAAGAGCCAAAGCTCAACCCCTGCAAGCACAATCAGGTGAGTACACACATTTATTTAGGATATGAGGGCCTCGCGGCTGAGTGGAGAGCGCTCGGGTTTCGTAGGCATAAGGGCTCGGGTTCAATTCCCAGCCGAGGCGGAAACAAATGGGCAGTTTCTTTCACGCTGATTCGCCTGTTCACCTAGCGGTAAATAGGTACCTGGAAGTTAGACAGCTGCTACTGGCTGCTTCCTGGGTATGAGCGTGTGTTAGAGAGAAATATAGGTAATAGATATAATAAAGGAAAAATAGATTCTTGGAAAGGCGGGGTCCAAGATGTAATAGCTCGATTCTGCAGACACAAATAGTAAATAATAGTAAATACACACCCAACTTCTTTAATCTCCGCACAGGATGGGATTACATGCGCCCTCCCTCCTGCGGCAAAACATTCAACAGGATATTCTAAAACTTTAACATTAATATCTGAGATTTTGGGTAAGAAGTGCAGCAGCACATTGTTATGGCTGGAGCGAGAAGAGAAGAGGCCGCAAGGGAGCGTCGGAGGCGTCCTACAGAGCTGCTTAATGGCACAGTTTCATGTTTAATACAGGAGCAAGTGGCCTGGTGTTACTTAACGTGTTGTGTGGTGTGGGTGTTGATGCGACCAGGCGCGGTGTAATTAAATACCGCTGAGGCAAGCATGCTACCTGAGAGTGCGGCGGTACTTGGCGTTTCTTAAGGTGTTGATGCTCCTTATGGGGTCCACGTGACCTGCAACACAGAGTTCACCTTGTAGTGTCCTCCAGTGTGTGTGTGTGTGTGTGTGTGTGTGTGTGTGTGTGTGTGTACTCACCTAGTTGTGTTTGCGGGGGTTGAGCTCTGACTCTTTGGTCCCGCCTCTCAACTGTCAATCAACTGGTATACAGATTCCTGAGCCTATTGGGCTCTATTGAGTCCATTGGCTGTGTGTGTGTTTTGAAGGGAGGAAATTATCAGGAGAAAGTGCCAAGCCATTATGAATATATAGCACTTGGAAAGGGCCAGGATAAGGATTTGGGATGGGACGGGGGAAGGAATGGTGCCCAACCAATTGGACGGTCGGGGATTGAACTCGACCTGCATGAAGTGAGACCGTCGCTCTACCACCCAGCCCAAGTGGTTGTGAGGTGAACACAGTTACAACCACCTAGACAATCGGGACAGTAATAGCCATGAAGACAGGAATAACCTTATCAAGAAAATTGTCACGAAGAGAAGGCTTGTTACTATGCAACTCGTCCTAATCCTGTGCTTTGAGGACAAGATTACCGTCATGCAGTAAGTTTCTGTATAATGAAAATGTAATTCTAAACTTGGTTAGTGGTCCTAAGAGGCTTAAAATAGATTTCATCTATCAAATACATAATTGCATTTGCGGAGTATGAGCTATGCTCTCAAGTTCCAGCTATAAACTGAATGGTTTACAGGTTCCAGAAATTATTGTGGCCAGTCATACCTAGATTTTGAGCTGTTGACCAGATTACGAGCTGGCGATCAACCCCTTCTAATGTGCATTTCACATGTTCTATGTGGCTCATTATTGTAGTTGGAGTGGTGAGGCTACTGCGACGGACACGGCGCTACTGCGTCAATACTGTGGTGGTGTGGCTGGCACCGACACCACTGTGGTGGTGTGGCTGGCACCGACACCACTGTGGTGGTGTGGCTGGCACCGACACCACTGTGGTGGTGTGGCTGGCACCGACACCACTGTGGTGGGGCCTCACTGTGCCCGGGTGGTTGGAGGGGCAGAGATAACACTCGCAGGGAGAGAGAAGACCCCAGCTACTCCGCCCACCTTTGTTTATTGCTTGACTTTACAGGTGTGGCGTCGCTCCGAATACTGATTACCTGAGGTCTCATGTTTCACGCCTGTCAGCCACCCTTCCCCTAACCCTCCCCCAGAGCTACCTGTCCCGCCTGCTAATGCCCCATTACGCGCCGCACCTGTTCCACAAGAACCAACACATACGCACTTCTGCGCGTAACAATCGCGCTAGACCTATTCCTTCTCGTTACTGGGTAGACTAACTCAACACCGTAACATCTCCGATAGCGGCGTGTGCCCAGGTGCACCTCAGACATCAGTGCTCCTCGTTACCAAGCTGCTGGACGCCGCTACTCCCAGCATTAATATCCAAACTCCCTCTCGCTACTGTGCTCCTGACTTGCCTTAGCAATCAACGCTCTTAAGTTCATCTCCTCCACACTTGCTTCTGGCCACAATGTGCGCAACCCACTCTCTTGCGTCTACAAATATAGAATAAGTCCGAAGTACAAAAGTAATAACAAATAATTATGATGGTAATTATGATAGCAAAAAAATACCATAAAGCATTCCATTATCAGCTTACATCCAACTCTCCAGCAACCGGTCATCGTCTAACTCGGTCGCTCCAATACTACACCGCATTTTGACGTATTAATCCCCTAAGGCCAAAAGATGATGTACTAAAAATCAGAGCGGCTCGCAAAATTGACGTGATGTCCCGTTTTCTATTCGTGGGTCCTAGGTTAGGTTCGGTCAAGTTAATACATCGGTTTTGTGATGGGAACGCTCGAGAGAACGGGCTGCATCGCCAGAGTTATCTAGTCCCACAATAGGCCGCAAAGTTTCCGCTGTCATATTAAACCGGTTGAGCATTTCTGAGAGATAAAAAACAGACCACCGATGCCGCATGAAAATAGCTGAATGTTGTCCCCGGAACACATCTACCGTAGCACAGCTCACACAGCTCTGTTATGTTGCCACCACCACACATCATCCCCTCACAAAAAGGTGATGGGAACTATCAGCACAAAACACCAAGTCATAATGACTATATACACTTGGAAGGAATCAGGACTTGGGATGGGACAGGGGGAAGGAATGGTGCCCAACCACTAGGACGGTCGGGGATTGAACGCCGACCTGCAGGTAGCGAGACCGTCACTCTATCGTCCAGCTCAGGTGGTTGGGAAGTGAATACAGTTTCAACCACCTAGACAATCGGGACTGGCCCTCCGGACCTATAACATGCTTGGCAGTCAGACTATCTTCCTTCGATTTCCCAAAATCGATGTCGATAAAATGTTTATATTCAGAATACTGTGGATTGCAGCGTATATTGTCAGTACAAAGTTGCTTCTGGTTGATGAGAGTCGCTTCAAGAATGATGAAATACCATTAACACTGAGCAAAGTAATGTGTACAACACAATAAAATGAATAAAAGGGAACAGGACGAAGCTACAAAGCTCCCCCAATATAATGGGGCAATTAATCCAGACAGGTAAGCAAATGGAGATGTGTGTGATGACATTTAAGAGAATTTGATTCCCAGCTGGACTAGACACCAGCATTATTATCCTCCTGCAACACCGCGCCATATGACGCCGTCGGTGAAGACGCAGCCCGTACCTGGGCTCACCTAGTTGTGCTTGCGGGAGTTGAGCTTCGGCTCTTTGGTCCGTCTCTGAACTGTCAATCAAATGTAGTACAGGTTCCTGAGCTTATTGGGCTG
>NC_091158.1:6349397-6421897 GCF_040958095.1 Procambarus clarkii
CAGGTTCTTGTCCCCTAAGCTTGAAGCTATTCACAAACTGTGACACGAGTCACACCTAAGAGCCCTGACTCACGTACAAAGATCCTGTGAGACCCAAGTTCTTCTGGCAGAGGAAGAACTATGAAGAACTTCTTCTGGCAGAGGAAGAACTATGAAGAACTTCTTCTGGCAGAGGAAGAACTATGAAGAACTTCTTCTGGCAGAGGAAGAACTTCTTCTTCTCTATGATATATTCTCCTGTGAACTGACGAACCGAATGAGTTACATGGAGACCAATTACGGCAGTAACAAACACTGTCCGTGAGCAGCCGTCACACTTTCCTTGTAAAGTTTCCATAGTGGAAAATGATGATTTACGATATTTTTAAAAACTTACCAAATCTCTGACTTTTTAAAAGGAAAATTTGAAACTATTATTTATGGCAAAATTTTTACGTGCTCATATTTTTATGTTACAACGTGAAAAGAAGAAAATAAAAATATTTTTTTTTTGCACCAAAATTACCTTGTAAAAAGCAAATATGATTTTTAGCAACAATATGTCATATAATAATTTAAACGAGCTGACTAACAAGAATTGCAAATGAATTAAACACGAACCAAATTGCTCACAGAATTATAAAAATGGCAAGGGAAAAAAAACAATAAATTTACAAATGCTTTAAGCGCTTGCCAAAACACCACTTACACCTCACTCCCTCACAATATACAGCTGGTGTTTACACTCCTCCTAAGTTTACACTCCTCGTAAGTTGTAAATAATATGTTTGTAACACTCATGACATGACGTTAATACTACTGACATGAATCAATGCTGTGGACGACACCACTGCCCAAGTGAATGATGGGGGGAGGGGGGAGAGAGGTCCGGAGGAAAAAGGGGGGGGGGTAATGGAGGAAGGTGGGGAGTAATGGAGGAAGGTGGGGAGTAATGGAGGAAGGTGGGGGGTAATGGAGGAAGGTGGGGAGTAATGGAGTAACGGGGAAAGGGTTGAATTGGCGAGTTGGGGGACGGGGTGACGAGGGTTGGGGGACGGGGTGACGAGGGTTGGGGGACGGGGTGACGAGGGTTGGGGGACGGGGTGACGAGGGTTGGGGGATGAGAAGGAGAACTGAGGAACGAGAGGTGACAAGGACGTGGTGAGGATGAAGGGGAAGTAGAGACTCCGGAGTAGCACGAGGGTCGACGAGAGTAAAGAATAACAAACGTGCGGCAAGCAAGACAACCACAGTTCAGAGCCTGGGGGCACATCTCCCGTGCCAGGTGAGGTTGCAACCCGTTCTCGCACTTGCTTATAGTCAATATTGGCTTATTTAATAAGTGCATATGTGACATACTAATTGATTGTGAATATTTTAGTTTACCTTGAAAAGCGTCATAGAAAACACCGACCTCACCTAACCTTCTTAGTATGTTAAGATAAGCATCTTATTGCTTCTTATTTACAATTATTACTTAATCTATCAACGGTATAGGTTAAGTAATAATTGTAAATAAGAAGCAATAAGATGCTTATCTTAACATACTAAGAAGGTTAGGTGAGGTCGGTGTTTTCTATGACGCTTTTCAAGGTAAACTAAAATATTCACAATCAATTAGTATGTCACATATGCACTTATTTAATAAGCCAATATTGACTATAAGCAAGTGCGAGAACGGGTTGGAGTATGACGGGCTCACCATAGCCCGTGCTGCTGGCAACGTTTCCTTCCCAGTAGATGAATCTAAAACAAAAAAAAAACAAAAAACATCCAACCCTGGACAAAAATGGAACGAATGGGCACCGTACATTCACTGTCGTACATCCAGCAGTAATTGGGGACCTGGATGTAAAACTGTTCGCGGGTAGTGAGGTAGGGAAATCATCATACCGAACAACTACCCAGTTCCAGTTCCTGGCTTGACGTCTTTATCACAATATATACATAAAAAAGCGAGATTAAACACTGAAGGACACGACAATCTATATTTAAAATTTGAGAATGTCTGTCCAAGGTTTGAGACCAGACGCTTGAGACTAGCCGTAGCAAACTTTGCAAGGTGAATGGTCTGGGGAACGGGCCGAACATAGGTTGGTCGGGTTCAGTCCTAATGATCCTATTATGAGGGGGGACGGGCATAGTAGTGGCCCCTCCCACATCATTTGGGAAAGCTGGCTACCCTAATCCCTAGATTTCTTTATTAGAACCGATGAACGTGAATTCTGTACTGGTTGCTAAGTGTAATGCTGCTAGTTCTGCTCGTGTGGAGGTCAGCCAGTTGTTTAACCTGACACTGACAGTCTTTGTGCAAATATTATTTCTAAAACCTACATGCTGCTGCAGTCCGTCCAGTAGAAGACTGGACTGAGCCGTCGGTGTAGACACAGTGCTCGTGAGATCTTAGACTCTCGATGGAGGAGGCAATTGTTTCAAGAGTGACAGCTTTGAGTAGAGCAAGATTCTCATTATCTTTCTTGGTGACAGGTGTGTATGATACTTGAATGGTGGGGTACAGATAAAGAGGAATATCAGAGACTGGTAGATTGCACTTAAAAGGAATGTTAAATTTAATGAGATTGTAAGCATTGTTGCTCAGCCAATTACAAAACATTGGAGGAGGAATAATATTCTGCGATTCAAAGTCTGCTCTTCAAGCAATCGAAAACTTCTCTTGGAAGATCGACAGCAAGAACCTCATACTCCCAATTATAAATGACCTAATTGATGCAGAGTAAAGGGTCTCGAATCTCCTTTGTATGGATACCTGCACACATAAATATAACCCATCATAATGAGACAGATATTGCAGCCAAATTAGCGTTTAACAAGTCTGAAGTTGAATTAGATCTAGGTATCCCCATCTTTGCTGTCAAAACTGTATTGGTCCAAACATTCAGATCTGATAGGAAAGAACTTACTGACTCCCAACGACCTGAAAGTACTAGTATAAAAAGCTATGATTTGTTCAGATCTGAAACCTACATCTATGGACAGCACAAAACGTCCACTAGACTGTGCGACATAGTGGTTGCAAGGATCAGGTTGGGTTACCGTTACCTGTGGCAGGTGGCTGCAGGTGACGGGTCTCCCAATCCTGAGCACTCCAGTTGCAAACTCTGTGAGCAGGAACTACGGCATGATCTCCCGCACTACATCACTGAATGCCCAGTTATTAGACCTTTCAGACCAGTTGACATGAGGTACCTGGAGCTTTGCAATTACTTTATTCACTCTCGTATTCTTGAAGATATCCTCACAGTATACCCAAAATTTGCCAGTGCAGGCTACTAAACATAATGGCCCTGTATGACTAACCATCCTGCGAGATGGGGACTTGTATTACCACTGCTACCTTATTCAATCTTGTGTTGATGATATCCTCAAAATGCATCCGGAGTCTGCCAGTGCAGATCGCTTATCACATGCCTCTGTATGACTAACCATCCTGTGTCTTGGGGATTTCTTAGCATCACCTAGTTAGCGTTTTTGACACACTGTACTCCACTTCATATAGTCTAGGGCAGCTGCACTAATGCAGATGTACCTCATATCTTAATAAAAAAAAAAAAAGTGAATTCTGTATTACATTTTTTGAATCAGAGATAGAGAGAAGAGAGGGAGGATGATAGGGGAGAGGGAGGGTGATAGGGGAGAGGGAGGATGATAGGGGAGAGGGAGGATGATAGGGGAGAGGGAGGATGTTAGGGGAGAGGGAGGATGTTAGGGAAGAGGGAGGATGTTAGGGAAGAGGGAGGATGTTAGGGGAGAGGGAGGATGTTAGGGGAGAGGGAGGATATTAGGGGAGAGGGAGGATGTTAGGGGAGAGGGAGGATGTTAGGGGAGAGGGAGGATGTTAGGGTGAGAGAAAGAGAGAGGGAATCGGAAAATATAATGAGAGAGAAGGGGAATGGGGGGTGATTGGTAGAGAACGGTGAGAGAGAAAGGCAGAGTGAGGGGAGACAGACCCGCGTGCAGCCGGGACTAGAAAACAATGAACGTGAATTCAGTATTACATTTTCTGAGACAGATAGAGAATAGAGGGAAGAAGAGAAGGGATGTTAGTGGAGAGGATAGTGGGAAGGAGAGGAGGGATGTTAGTGGGAAAGAAGAATGGAATATAGGGGGAGATAAGAGGAAATAGGGAAAGAGACATGAGAGGAGGGGTGACTGGGAGAGGTGAGAGAGGAGAAGAGAGGGGATGGGAGAGACCCGGGCAAAGCCGGGTACCACTCTTAGTAATCTATATACATCCAGGAATATCAAATACTTATAGTTGATGAAACTAAGGGGAGATCCAGGAGAAAAGGTGGAGTAGGATAAAGAGGGAATAGAAGAGGGGTCTAAAGGAGCCGAAGAGAAGGAGGCGGAAGAGGAAACAAAAGAGAAGGAAACAGAAGTTGAAGGAAGAGAGAGAGAGAGAGAGAGAGAGAGAGAGAGAGAGAGAGAGAGAGAGAGAGAGAGAGAGAGAGAGACACACACACACACACCCCACATCAAAAGAATATCATCAGCGGCATATGCTAGACTGGCCAACATAAGAACTGCCTTCAGAAACTTGTGTAAGGAATCTTTCAGAACCCTGTATACCACTTATGTAAGACCAATCCTGGAGTATGCAGCTCCAACCTGGAGTCCATACCTAGTTAAACACAAGACAAAGTTAGAGAAGATTCAGCGGTATGCCACCAGGCTCGTCCCGGAACTGAGAGGATTGAGCTACGAGGAAAGGCTAAAGGAGCTGAACCTCACATCCCTGGAAAACAGAAGAGTAAGGATAGACATGATAACCACCTACAAAATTCTCAGGGGAATTGACAGGGTGGACAAAGACAAACTCTTCAGCACGGGTGGGACACGAACAAGGGGACACAGGTGGAAACTTAGTACCCAGATGAGCCACAGAGACGTTAGAAAGAATTTTTTCAGTGTCAGAGTAGTTAATAAATGGAATGCACTAGGAAGTGATGTGGTGGAGGCTGACTCCATACACAGTTTCAAATGTAGATATGATAGAGCCCAGTAGGCTCAGGAATCTGTACACCAGTTGATTGACAGTTGAGAGGCGGGACCAAAGAGCCAAAGCTCAACCCCCGCAAGCACAATTAGGTGAGTACGAGGACCTCAGGAAGGCCATGCGTCCTCCCGTGTTCGAGGTGACAATTGGCAGGAACCCCACAATGGGCGTTTGTTGAAGTATCCGGGTTTTAATCATCATTCACGAAGCTCCCAAGTGAGCACTTACTGCCACCACCTTCACTCTTGCGGATTCACTCACCTGCAATTAAACGCGGTTCCTCTACGAGCATAATAACAATAATAATAAAAAATAAAAAATAATAAAAGAGTAATGTTATAAATTGTAATAAATCCAGAGGGGCTGTGCATGCTCAAAACTAGAAATGCCTGGCCATTGTTAGTCGTGAATTGGGGGAGAGATTGCGAAAGTGAGAGAAAATATATGTTCTAAACTACTTTATATTCTTTGCATGATAATCCCTGACATACAAATTACATGTCCTTCTACTGCTTCCCAGCTGAGCCAAAACACCTGCTATTACATGTATTGCATGTGTTTTGAGGAAGGAAGGAAGGAAGGAAGGAAGGGGGGAAGGAAGGAAGGAAGGGGGGAAGGAAGGAAGCAAGGGGGAGAGAGAGAGAGAGAGAGAGAGAGAGAGAGAGAGAGAGAGAGAGAGAGAGAGAGAGAGAGAGAGAGAGAGAGAGAGAGAGAGAGAGAGAGAGAGAGAGAGAGAGAGAGAGAGAGAGAGAGAGGGAGGGGGGGGGGAGATTACTTGGTAATAGCTAGGCTTATTTATCCTATACCAAGGATATCGGCAAGTAAGACAACAATCACTTAAAAATTTACGGGCGAGGTAAGAGTAAGGCTCCCCCCCCCCCCCCCCCCACACCTCTGGGACCCACACCGTCGACAGGCCTACACATCGAGGAACAAAACTTCGCGGCACTTGAAAAACTAGCATGATTATTGGAAAGGAAGGGGACAAACGAGACTAATTATACTACTAGTAGGAACTAGTTAGCTCCAGATGCCGCTCGCACTCTCCCGTGTTCTAATGAGATTGACGCAAACATCATTAGTATCCATTGTGCACCACTAATTCCCAGAAGTATCTTGAAATTCATTAACACAATCCACTACAGTCAATCCGGTGAGTATCGCCATGCCCCACCAGATGTATTTTCGTTACGATTTGGTAATATAAACTTTATCTTTAGAATGAATTGAAGCTACATTTCCTGAATGTTAATTATACATTAATGTGCTTGTTAATGACCGCGCCAGCGTCTACTGTGCCATCTGCGTCTTTAAAACTTTTCTCAGTCTTCCAGATCCTAAAACACGCCAGTAATGAGCTTTTAAATTATTCTCTCAATTATAGTGTTAGTTACGCGGGCTCCTGCTACCTTCAGAGTATGTGTTTAAGAGTTTCGAGCACTTTATGTCCGCCGCCGGCAATTTCTCCCTCCAAGTCTTGGGTACCTTCAAGGTTTAGGGCAAACAGTTCGTCTTCAATATTAGTGTAATGTCTTCTTTACTGGTTCACCGTCATGTAGTCAGGAGCCCAGAGCTGTGAGGGGGAGCCCTGGTGGGGTCAACCTCACCTCTCCGGTTACTACTACTACTGTTTCTGTCCCTTAACACTTCACATTCCTGAGAGAGAGAGAGAGAGAGAGAGAGAGAGAGAGAGAGAGAGAGAGAGAGAGAGAGAGAGAGAGAGAGCGAGAGAGAGCGAGAGAGAGAGCGAGAGAGAGCGAGAGAGAGCGAGAGAGAGAGAGAGAGAGAGAGAGAGAGAGAGAGAGAGAGAGAGAGAGAGAGAGAGAGAGAGAGAGAGAGAGAGAGCGAGAGAGAGCGAGAGAGAGAGAGAGGGGGGGGGGATTGCTGGTGTAATAGTATGCTGAAATAACGCACAGTCGTTCAGTTTGTACTACATAACCAGCAATTTAACTTGGTAATTACTAATACTATGCAGTTGTTCGTACAATTTTCCTTATCATTACGAGAATCGACTTTATAATCCCCCGACTGTTTGCTGACGCCATATGCCCTCGGCACCAGTTCAAAAGCTCGTCATAACAATACACTAATTTAACAATTACTAACGTTCGTGGTTTCACAGCATCCGCAGTTTAGCAATTGTTAATATTAGTGACTTCACGAAATTTGCATTATTCTCTTCCTGTATTGTTATTTAAGAATCCCTTTTATCCACTTATTTATTCATGTACTCTTTACTGCTACTTTACTTTACTGTTAGGCTTCTTGAGATTATCTTGATATGATTTCGGGGCTTAGTGTCCCCGCGGCCCGGTTCTCGACCAGGCCTCCACCCTCAGGAAGCAGCCCGTGACAGCTGACTAACTCCCAGGTACCTATTTACTACTATGTAACAGGGGCATCAGGGGGAAAGAAACTCTGCCTATTGTTTCACTTGTCGGCGGGACCACAGGATCACGTGTCCAGTGTTCTGTCCGCTCAGCCACCGGCTCCCCTCACTGCCATTAGTACCACCTCAACTTTAAAATAAACAAACAAAAAATAAATACGTTACGTTTTCCACGAGACACTCAAGTTAAACTGAAAAGATTTTCCAAGCTCACTTAATACTCTTATCTTTTACTATCTGGAACAAGTCTAAAAACAGGTTATCAATTCAATATATTCGTCCCTCTCTCGAAAGAAAAAAAAAATCTCACGCGTTTAACATTCAGTAATTATTCATTTTGTTTCTCTATGCAAAATTTTCCTGTCTCTTCTCCAGACATTTCTTCCCCAATATTAAATACCTGAGAGCTTCTCCATCCATCATCATTACCTCTTAACAGTATCTTGAAATACTTAACATTCCAAAATCCCCAAGTCTTGGACATCTTTCGAATTTTATAACACATGGTAAATTTTTCCAGTATTAAAAAATATTTTTAATTTCCTTAACCATGCAGCACCGGCATGGAACCCGCACCATATGAAGAATAAAACCAAGATTGACAAAGTACAAAGGTTTGCAACAAGGCTGGTGCTAGAGCCTATAGGGGTTAAGCTACGAGAATAGGCTTGTGAAACTATATCTCATAACAAAGGGGAATATGATGACAACATACAAGATACTGAGGTTAAATAGATAAGGTGGACAAGGATAGCCTCTTCAAATTGAGAGAAAGTAGGACAAGAGAACACGGGTAGAAGCTGGACACTCAAATGAGCCAAAGGAATTTCAGGAAATACTCGTACCGAGTACGGGTATTCAACAAGTGGCATGACAAAGTAGTTGTCTTTTTACCATGTCGTAGCTCAGTCGATTAAGGAAGCGTCTGGGATCCTCTCGGACGTAGATTCGAACCCTCGTCACGGCCCTTATGGATTTCTTTTTTTTAGTTGTGGAAGTCCCCCTCCATCTACAATTTTAAGGCCAGATTCGACAAAGAATTTGAACGTCAGCAGTGCTAAAGTATAAAGCAACAGGTACAACAAGGCTGGTATACGGGGCGTGAAGAGCTAGAGCTCACTCCACCGTCGAGACTGTTAGGCAAGTACAGGGGCGAGGGTCCCGGGGGGGGGGGGGGGGCCCAACCACCAGCCAGGCCGGGCACCGCTCCAAGCGTGACCCCGACCACACAGATGAGGTGGGGACAAGCACCTCTCCCTGTGGCTCCTTGACCTCACACCCTGTATTTCATCCCACCTCCATCACAACATTTACTCGTATGCCAACCCGCTCCAAGGTTCATACTCCCTCGCTCTGGCCTCAGGCAGAGTAGGTGGGATATTTAGCAAGTTTATTCTGGGCAGTAAATAATACTCCGATAAAGGACGTTTTCCATAATGTCTATGAATAGTTCACCATTTGGCACGTAGCCCTTATTATGTCATAAATAATGCGACGATAAGGGCTATTTTTTGAAATATTTATCGCCATTCATTAGGTGTATTTTATGGAAAATCGGCGCTTATAAACAGCACGTTAAACAAGACTAATTTTTCTATAAATTAAACTACAACCTGTAAAAGACGCAAGAAGGTGTTAAGACGAGAGGGAGGGAGGGAGGGAGGGCGTGGGGCTGAGCTCATACTCACGTCTTGGTGACTCACCTGGAAACGAGGAGGAAGGGTGGAAGAAGAAAGAGGTAAAAGGATGGGGTTGATAATGTGACGAACAGGGAACATGGTAAAATGAAGTGGGGGACCAAGGGCTGTAAATGTAAGTATGGGGCCGGGGGAGCTGGGACATATAAAACAACGGGGGATCTAATGGTCGGGAATATGAAGAGTTCTGGACCTAGGGATAGGTAATATGTAGACAGGCCCCATATGTCCGGTCCCTAGATCCTCCCATCATCATATGCCAATCCTTATGCCATCTATTCATCCATTCACCAGCCCCTAGGCCCTCATCCTTATATCGCAGCCCCTAGGCCCTCATCCTTATATCGCAGCCCCTAGGCCCTCATCCTTATATCGCAGCCCCTAGGCCCTCATCCTTATATCGCAGCCCCTAGGCCCTCATCCTTATATCGCAGCCCCTAGGCCCTCATCCTTATATCGCAGCCCCTAGGCCCTCATCCTTATATCGCAGCCCCTAGGCCCTCATCCTTATATCGCAGCCCCTAGGCCCTCATCCTTATATCGCAGCCCCTAGGCCCTCATCCTTATATCGCAGCCCCTAGGCCCTCATCCTTATATCGCAGCCCCTAGGCCCTCATCCTTATATCGCAGCCCCTAGGCCCTCATCCTTATATCGCAGCCGCTAGGCCCTCATCCTTATATCGTAGCCCCTAGGCCCTCATCCTTATATCGCAGCCGCTAGGCCCTCATCCTTATATCGTAGCCCCTAGGCCCTGTTCATGATATACCCGGAACATAGTGTCCCTGTTCTTCATATCAAGAGTCCCTTATATTTCTAGGACATAGGTTCCCCGATATCGTAGTACAAGACCCAAGAATATGGGACCCAGGGCTGTGTGTATGGAAAATATGGGACTTACTGTTGGAAATATAAGGAACTGGAGGTCAACAGATAAGATAATTTTGAGTGCTAAGCCAGTATGACTATACGGCACTGGGAAGGGATACGAGGGCAATTAAGGAGCTTGAATAGGACAGAAGGAAGGAATGGTCGTTTAGGTTGACATTCAATCCCTGACTTGGACGGTCCGGGATTGAACGCCGACCTGCAAGAAGTGAGACCGTCGTTGTAACGACCATTTCAATAACGGACAAGTTAAGCTTATTAATAATGTAGACCAGATGCTGTACACAGCTAGTTGTGATTGCAGGGGTTGAGTTTCAGCTCTTTCGTCGCGCCTCTCAACTGTCAATTAGTGTACAAATTCCTGAGCCTATTTGGTTTTTATCATATCTACATTTGAAACTATGTATGGAGTCAGCCTCCACCACATCACTGCCTAATGCATTCCATTTGTTAGCTACTCTGACACTGAAAAAAATTCTTTCTAATGTTTCTGTGGCTCATTTGGGTACTAAGTTTCCCCCTGTGTCCCCTTGTTCGTGTTCCACCAGTGAGTGTACTCACCTATTTGTGCTTGCGGGGATTGAGTTCTGGCTCTATAGTCCCGCCTCTCATCAGTCAATCAACTGACGTGCAGGTTCCTGTGCCTACTGGGCTCTATCATATCTACATTTGAAACTGTGTATGGAGTTAGCCTCCACCACATCACTGCCTAATGTATTCCACCTGGTAACTACTCTGGATGTGTGTGTGTATGTGGGGGGGGGGGGTTAATTTCCAGTGGAAAGCGCCAAGCCATTACGACTTTATAGCACTTGGAAGGGATCAGGATATGGATTTGGGATGGGACCAGATGGGACCAGAGAAAGGAATGGTGCCCAACCACTTGTGTGGTCGGGGATTGAACGCCGACCTGCAAGAAGCGAGACCGTCGCTCGACCATCCACCTCAACTGTTGGATTGAACGGTATTAATCCTGAAACAAATAAAACATACTAAACGTTTTCGTCTTGAATATTATACACCAAAAATCAATGATAACCACTTAGTTCTGTCGAAAGACTTTTTCATACATACCATCCGTCCCATCCCAAAATGATTCCAAGGACTTTTATTACCTGGTTGATACCTGGTTGATGGGGTTCTGGGAGTTCTACTCCCCAAGCCCGGCCCGAGGCCAGGCTTGACTTCTGAGAGTTTGGTCCACCAGGCTGTTGCTTGGAGCGGCCCGCAGGCCCACATACCCACCACAGCCCGGTTGGTCCGGCACTTCTTGGAGGAAACAATCTTGTTTCCTCTTGAAGATGTCCACGGTTGTTCCGGCAATATTTCTTATGCTCGCTGGGAAGGGAAGTATGATTTCCTATCAATAGAAAATGTTAAGCCAGGAAGTGTACAAAGTATAACACTGAAATGCGGTTATTCATATAAAGCTCTGAAACTCCCATTTAAAGACTTGCTGCCACATGTGGGTGCTGAAGTCCGACCTTCGCTGTATTACGTTAGATGTATAGTGACATCTTGCTGCCCTTGCTAGAGCAGGTATTTGCTAGAGCAGGTATATATATATTTTTTGTACTTAATATACAAGAGTTCCTACATTCTTGTATAACCACTAGTACGCATAGCATTTCGGGCAAGTCCTTAATCTTATGTTGCCCGGAATACGAGCAGCCAAATCGTTCAACAACCAGGTACCCACTTTACTGTTGGGTAAACAGAGGCTACAGTTAAGGATTGACGCCCAGGAAATCCTCCTATGCCAAGATACGAACCCAGGACAAAGCGCTCGTGAAACGCCAGGCTTTGTCTTACCACTGCGCCACAAAGACTTACGATATTATTATATTTTATTATACAGAATTTTAATTTATTTCGCTTGTTTCACAGTCTCACTTTATTAAGTACTGGCCGTTTACACTGTCTTATTTCCCTGGAAATGTGTTGGCTTGCATTTTTCTCATGTATTCTAGAAGGCAAGGTGAAAATCATGAGAGCGCGCTATCCCAGTATGACGTGGATAGGATGTGAGGACAAGGAGCTGGGATATGGGAATTTGGTAAAGGTGCGATTCCCAACCACTTGGACCATCGGGGATCGAACGCTGACCTGCAAGCAGCAAGGCCGTCGCTGTACCGAACAGTCCAAAGGGATGGACGATATATTCTACAAGTAAAATTAGATTGACCTATGGAAATACAGTACATTAATGCGGGGATAAGGAAGTATATAGTAATGAGTTGGGAGGAAAGAAGTAATCCAGAGAAGGAGAGATGGAGAAAGAGATGGTTAAAGAAGGAGAGATGGAGAAAGAGATGGTTAAGGAAGACATAGAATGAATAAAGAACAACAGAAGAAGGATATAACACGCTAGCAGGAAGGGGGTGCTGGAGGACATGACCCATTACCTATTGAGGTCGAGAACATTAGTATGCTCGGCCCGGGGAAATTATCTCCGGTGAGATGGCGCTGATGAACGAAATGAATAATTGATCTGAATACTCGTGTTCTCCTGCTCAGGGAATCAATATTTATCGCCCGATGATCCAGAAAGACCCAAAAATCTAGTATTGTAATGAGACGCACCAGGAGTCTAGTTTTTTCGGCGCGCTTCAAGAAACACCCTTTCCCCATCATTTTGCCGTCGTAATATGCAGATCGCACAGCCATTCATCAGTCTGTGAAGTAAAGAGTGGTTGGTTGGGGGCTTCTTATCCTCCCAGCGCTCCCTGGCATATATGGCGGCGTCCAGGCATCACTCACACGCTCTGGGGCCCGGGCTGTAAATCACCCATCAGCCGATAGTCCAATCACTCAAGAGTCGTCAAATCGTTGAGGAGCAAACCTTTCACTGATTTATCACGCCGTGAGCCAGCTCGCATCCCGCCACACGTGGAGGGGTAGACGTGGGGTAGGGGTAGACGTGGTGGGGGTAGACGTGGGGTGGGGGGTAGACGTGGGGTGGGGGGGTAGACGTGGGGTGGGGGGGTAGACGTGGGGTGGGGGGTATACGTGGGGTGGGGGGTATACGTGGGGTGGGGGGTAGACGTGGGGTGGGGGTAGACGTGGGGTGGGGGTAGACGTGGGGTAGGGGGTAGACGTAGGGTGGGGGGTAGACGTAGGGTGGGGGGTAGACGTGGGGTGGGGGTAGACGTGGGGTAGGGGGTAGACGTGGGGTAGGGGGTAGACGTGGGGTAGGGGGTAGACGTGGGGTAGGGGGTAGACGTGGGGTGGGGGGGGTAGACGTGGGGTGGGGGGGTAGACGTGGGGAGGGGGTAGACGTAGGGTGGGGGGGAAGGCTTACATCGCGCTACACATCTGGATTATTACCTTAGAGATTTCGAGAATCGATGTCCGCGCGGCCCGGTCTCTGACCTTGTCTTCAGAAAGACTTTAGATACATTACGTTTCTAGCGAAATTGAAGGTGACTGTGAGCAACACCTTTTGTGAGGAAGATCAACTTGCTGATCGGTTTGGCTGTTGCTTGCAGCGGCTCGCATAATCACTTGTTCGTTACAATCTGGCTGATCCGGCACCTTCTGTAGGAGTTTGTCCAGTTGCCCTTTTGACAACACACTTTGGCTCCAGAAACATCCAAATGAACATCGCGGAAGCCAGTCATGATCCAAGAAGAGAATAACATTAAAATACAGTGTATAAACTATATTTTATTATTATTATTATTATTACTACAGAGAAAATCCGTAGGAGCATGATGAGGATTCGAACCTATGTGCTGGGCGTTGCCGGGCACATCATTCGAATCCTTATCACGGCTCCTACGGATTTTCTCATTGATGCAATCGCAGTATGATTACTCTCTGTATATTATTATTATTATTATAGAATTATTAAACTCGGCAACCATCAAACTCTGAACAATACAACATCACTGAACGTATTAAAGATTCACGATGGTCCGTCCTTATATCCTTATCATCTAATCCCTTCCAAGTGCTATATAGTCCTACTGGTTGTTTACTTTCTCCTAATTTCAGGTAATTATGTTACCAGAAATAATCCCTCACATCCCAGATCGTACCCCTCCCCCCCCCCCTTCAACTTTTATAAGCTCCGGTCCTGTACATCTTTCGTTAAAGTCCTGACAGGCGACACGTCCTCTCTCAATAACATCTTTATCAATAACAACATAACTGTCAGCACTTTGTGTAGCTATCCCTTAACACCGCTTGAGGGTGTTAAACACCCTCTTAATTAGCGAAGAACACATCGAAGAACCAGCACACACAGTCATGTGTTTATTAGCCTAAGGTAAGATTATGGAAGCACTAGGCCTGCGCGACCATATAGCACTTGGAAGGGCTATGAGGATAAGGATTTAGGATAGTGTGGAGGAAATGAATGGTGCCCCACCACTAGGACGGTCGGGGATTGAACACCGACCTGCAACACGCGAGACCGTCGCTCTTCTGTTCAGTCCAAGTAGTTGATTAATAGACTGCAAGTGGTAATACTGACCACAGCGCCACTCACAAACCCGCACCAATTACGCAACAATTCTACTGATGTATTATGTTTTGTGGCGCAGTGATCAGCGCACTTGTGTCACCAAGTCCATTCCATCCAGCGGTCAACCCCAAAGAAGCATTCGTCAATTTTTATATGTTGTTCATTCAAAACAGGAATTTTTTCATATATAAACTATTATAATATATTAGCATATTGTGCATGTAGGTGTTTAGGTTCTGTTGGCGATTATTTGTATTTGTAGTATGTAGGTGAAGCATTTACAGCGTTGTGGTTCGAACACAAGTCGTCAGTGAAGCACTTGTTCCGGAAGTGTTCTAATGAAATCATTTGAGAGTCGTGTGTAAACCGTTTTGCATTCATAAACAGGGGGTTTGGCTGGTGCATGGAATCACTTTTGGGTCTTTATTTGGAGGACGGGGCTGCTTTGTTTAGAGGCAGGGCTAGTTTAACAGGCTCACAGCCTGGTCTCGGCTGTGTCTCAAAGGTCTCGGGTTTAATTCCTGAGGTGGGCCGAGAAGCGTGTGGGCAACGTTCCCTTCCCAGATACCCCCCCCCTCTCACCTTGCAGTAAATATGTACCCTCTAGTTAGTCAACTACTGTGAGGCTGCATCCTGGGGAAGGGTTAGTAGGTGACCCTAAGTTGACAATGATAACCTAACAGGCTCTCTGTCACCGACTATGGGAACCATACAAACGCATTACAAATGAACATAGTTGATAGTTCCTTGATGGAAAGTGCACTCACCTGATTACGAGCACATCATACCGTCACTTGTTTAAGGTCACATGATTAAACCGGAATTACATAAAAGACTGTCTACAATACATGAAAAATATGACTTAAAAATATATATTATAGAAAATATTAACGAGTTTACTGGAAGTGCGGCTTTAGACAAACCAGGTAAAAATGTAATGAAAGTTTTTATTGTTTTTTTTAATAAGAACAGACCAGGCACCCGAGCCCGCAGGACATGGCAGGAAGAATAAAGGAAGTGTGTAGGAAAAACTACCTCGCCAATGTGTCCTCACACGGGCACTAACCCAGCCAAGACCACACGCAACTACATCACCTTAATCAAGGTAACATAATTATATTTACAACAACCAGAACAACAGTTCGTTACATCATACAACAACCAGACCAACAGTGCGTTACATCATACAACAACCAGACCAACAGTGCGTTACATCATACAACAACCAGACCAACAGCTCGTTACATCATACAACAACCAGACCAACAGTGCGTTACATCATACAACAACCAGACCAACAGTGCGTTACATCATACAACAACCAGACCAACAGTTCGTTACATCATACAACAACCAGACCAACAGTGCGTTACATCATACAACAACCAGACCAACAGTGCGTTACATCATACAACCAGACCAACAGTGCGTTACATCATACAACAACCAGACCAACAGTTCGTTACATCATACAACAACCAGACCAACAGAGCATTACATTATACAATATATTCAGATCACTTAAACTAGCATAGAGTCAAGCTCTAAGAGTCTGAAGGGAAATACTTACGAAGCAGCATAAGTAATGCTGTATCAATAAATTATGCTTTCACATGTAACCTGTGTCTGGTCCAAGCGTCAGGAACCATCACCAACGGCTGTAACACACACGTACCTGGAAGAAAAAATTGCAATGAATAATTCCCGAAAGTATATACACTGTGAAACATGAATTTACTCCAAAATATATTATCTAAAGTTAGAAGCCAATTCGATATATACCGTTATTTGTAAATATACGAAAAACGAGTAGAATGTCGAGTCACTACATTGAGCCAATGATGCTCAAATGGCGGGGCTTAAAAGCAGTTGCTCAACCGTTCAAGCACACACACACACATATATATATATATATATATATATATATATATATATATATATATATATATATATATATATATATATATATATATATATATATATAGATATATATATATATAAATATATATATATATATATATATATATATATATATATATATATATATATATAATATATATATATATTGTGTGTGTGTGTGTTCACCTAGTAGTGCTTGCGGGGGTTGAGCTCTGCTCTTTCGACCCGCCTTTCAACTGTGTTTACTACTACTATTACAATTTTTTTCCCAACACCACATACTCACACACCCCAGGAAGCAGCCCGTGACAGCTGACTAACTCCCAGGTGCCGATTTACTGCTAGGTAACAGGGGCATAGGGTGAAAGAAACTCTGCCCATCGTTTCTCTCCGGCGCCCTGGATCGAACTCGGGACCACAGGATCACGTGTCGAGCGTGCTGTCCGCTCGGCCGGCCGGCTGGTCCCCTGAAATGTGTGAGAAAGCTGGAGGAACACGCAAGCCACAGATCCCTACGAACTCTAATCGACTCGGCCAGGATTCGAACCCATTTCGTCCAGGATCACCCCTAAACGTATCCAGTACCGTGACCACCGCACCAATGATAGCCTGTCTGTGTGTGTGTGTGAGTGGGGGGGGGGGGGTTTACTAACCTATTTGTGCCTGCAGGATTGAGCATTGACTCTTGGATCCCGCCTTTCGAGCCATCGGTTGTTTACAGCAATGACTCCGGTCCCATTTCCCTATCATATTTAGTTTTAAAATTATGAACAGAGTTTGCTTACACAACCTGTTCATTAAGTGCATTCCATTTTTCCACTACTCTCACGCTAAAGGAAAACTTCCTAACATCTCTGTGATTCATCTCAGTTTCCAGCTTCCACCCATGTCCCCTCGTTCTGTTACTATTCCGTGTGAACATTTCGTCTATGTCCACTCTGTCAATCCCCCTGAGTATTTTATACGTTCCTATCATATCCCCCCTCTCCCTTCTTTTCTCTAGTATCGTAAGGCTCAGCTCCTCCAGGCGCGCTTCATACCCAACCCCTCGTAACTCTGGGACGTGTCTTGTTGCAAACCTCTGAACCTTTTCCAGTTTCCTTATGTGTTTCTTCAGGTGGAGACTCCATGATGGGGCGGCACATTCCAAGACTGGTCTCACGTAGGCAGTGTAAAGCACCCTAAATGCCTCCTTACTTAGGTTTCTGAATGATGATCTAACTTTTGCCAGTGTAGAGTACGCTGCTGTCTATATCCTATTTATATGTGCCTCAGGAGTTAGATTAGGTGTTACGTCCACTCCCAGGTCTCTTTCTCGAGTCGTCACAGGTAGGCTGTTCCCCTTCATTGTGTCCTGTCCCTTTGGTCTCCTGTCACCTAATCCCATTTCCATAACTTTACATTTGCTCGTGTTGAACTCCGGTAGCCATTTCTCTGACCATCTCTGCAACCTGTTCAAGTCCTCTTGGAGGATCCTACAGTCCTCATCTGTCACAACTCTCCTTATCAACTTTGCGTCATCCGCGAACATCGACATGTAGGATTCTACTCCTGTAAACATGTCATTAACGTATATTATAAATAGAATTGGTCCCAGCACCGATCCTTGAGGTATTCCACTGGTTACTGGTCGCCAGTAACTTCTCGCCCCTTACCGTAACTCTCTGGCTCCTTCCTGTTAGGTAGTTTCTTACCCATGTTAGGACCTTTTCGCTTACTCCCGCCTGCCTCTCAAGTTTGTATAGCAGTCTCATGTGCGGTACTGTATCAAAGGCCTGTGTGTGTACACTCACCTAATTGTGCTTGCGGGGGTTGAGCTTTGGCTCTTTGGTCCCGTCAATCAACTGGTGTACAGATTCCTGAGCCTACTGGGCTCTATCATATCTACATTTGAAACTGTGTATGGAGTCAGCCTCCACCACATCACTTCCTAGTGCATTCCATTTACTAACTACTCTGACACTGAAAAAGTTCGTCCTAATGTCTGTGGCTCATTTGGGTACTCAGCTTCCACCTGTGTCCCCTTGTTCGCGTCCCACCAGTGTTGAATAGTTTATCCTTGTTTACCCGGTCGATTCCTCTGAGGATTTTGTAGGTTGTGATCATGTCTCCCCTTACTCTTCTGTCTTCCAGTGTCGTAAGGTGCATTTCCCGCAGCCTTTCCTCGTAACTCATGCCTCTTAGTTCCGGGACTAGTCTAGTGGCATACCTTTGGACTTTTTCCAGCTTCGTCTTGTGCTTGACAAGGTACGGGCTCCATGCTGGGGCCGCATACTCCAGGATTGGTCTTACATATGTGGTGTACAAGATTCTGAATGATTCCTTACACAGATTCCTGAACGCTGTTCTGATGTTAGCCAGCCTCGCATATGCCGCAGACGTTATTCTTTTTTTTTTTTTTTTTTTTTTGTGTGTGTGTGTGTGTGTGTGTGTGTGTGTGTGTGTGTGTGTGTGTGTGTGTGTGTGTGTGTGTGTGTGTGTGTGTGTACTCACCTAGTTGTGTTTGCGGGGGTTGAGCTCTGGCTCTTTGGTCCCGCCTCTCAACCGTCAATCAACAGGTGTACAGATTCCTGAGCCTATCGGGCTCTGTCATATCTACACTTGAAACTGTGTATGGAGTGAGCCTCCACCACATCACCCCCTAATGCATTCCATTTGTCAACCACTCTGACACTAAAAAAGTTCTTTCTAATATCTCTGTGGCTCATTTGGGCACTCAGTTTCCACCTGTGTCCCCTTGTGCGTGTTTCCCCATGTGTGTGTGTGTGTGTGTGTGTGTGTGTGTGTGTGTGTGTGCGTGCGTGCGTGCGTGCGTACGTGCGTGCGTGCGTGCGTGCGTGCGTGCGTGCGTGCGTGCGTGCGTGCGTGTTTGTGTTTAACATTAAGAACTTTCCCAAAAGCAGTACCTGCAGGAACCTGGTCCACGCCTGATAAAAGTCTACGTGTGCATGCAATAATCTTTACTACACTTTAGAAAACAATTTGTATCTGAGACTCCACTATAACTTAAGATATATAAAGAATGTCTTGACTTTAACAGAGGTAAACATTTTTTTTCCGGCTTCACATACTGCATAACTTACAAGCTGGATCATTTTATAACTTACAAGCAGGGCCGTTTTACAACTTACAAGCAGGATCATTTGACAACTTTCCGCACAAGTCGCAGTGTAACGTAACATGAACCGTACTACTAGGACTTGTGCCCAAGAACCACTTGCTTGATACCCAGAGTATTTCAAATACAAATATTTTACTCAGGTAAGTACATACATACAAAGTGAGATACAAAAGTTGATGGATTTATAAATAGAGCTTTTATATCAAAAATAATTTTCTATATCCCGTAAAATAATCTGCACCTAATACAATTTATATATTGTATTATACTGATTGCATTATTTAAAAAGTTAGACAAAATTGTGCATATGATGGGCAGAGTTTAAGAAAAACACACACACATCTTGTTTACTAACGACGGGTTGGAAAATTTTATTGTTCCAATTTGTAAATTTGCACACAAGTTATTTAACTTTATATATCTATAAATTCGCAAGTAAAAAATAAATGTTTTTGGGAAATTTGGTTATTTAGGAAACTTTAGTTACTAGGTAAATTATATATGTGTACAGTTCTCTGAGAGAGAACTCTATCAACATCAGAGGCCCGAGGCTGTTCAACACGCTTCCGCTACACATAAGGGGCATAACTGACAAACCCCTCACAGTGTTCAAGAGAGAACTGGATAAGCACCTCCAAAGGATACCTGATCAACCAGGCTGTGACTTATACGTCAAGCTGCGAGCAGCCGCGTCCAACAGCCTGGTTGATCAGTCCAGCAACCAGGAGGCCTGGTCGACGACCGGGCCGCGGGGACACTAAGCCCCGGAAGCACCTCAAGGTAACCTCACGGTATACATAAACGGAATAACCACGTAAAAACAGAAATAACAATAGCTTCATGTCATCATTTCTGTTTGATTATGTGGCTAATTTTGCATGTAATATATCGGCGAATATTGTTGATCCTTGTTTTAAAAAATATTATATATTAGAAGGCATTCATCAGTCTCGGGAGACGATGGAGTTGAGCTCTGGTTGTCGGTCTGGAGAGGCCTCTCCAGGGCGTAAAGACAAGCTAGGTTGATACTGGGAAGAAGCTGTTACCCAAGCAGCAGGTCCCTCTCCACGGCGCCGAAAGTCTCCATGGAAAGGCAAACGCCAATACGATTGGTTCCAGCGCCGTCGCAAGAACTGTCAGAACGAGACATACCTGGTTGATACCTGGTTGATGGGGTTCTGGGAGTTCTTCTACTCCCCAAGCCCGGCCCGAGGCCAGGCTCGACTTGTGAGAGTTTGGTCCACCAGGCTGTTGCTTGGAGCGGCCCGCAGGCCCACATACCCACCACAGCCCGGTTGGTCCGGCACTCCTTGGAGGAATAAATCTAGTTTCCTCTTGAAAATGTCCACGGTTGTTCCGGCAATATTTCTTATGCTTGCTGGGAGGACGTTGAACAACCGCGGACCTCTGATGTTTATACAGTGTTCTCTGATTGTGCCTATGGCACCTCTGCTCTTCATTGGTTCTATTCTACATTTTCTTCCATGTCGTTCACTCCAGTACGTTGTTATTTTACTGTGTAGATTTGGTACTTGGCCCTCCAGTATCTTCCAGGTGTATATTATTTGATATCTCTCTCGTCTTCTTTCTAGTGAGTACATTTGGAGGGCTTTGAGACGATCCCAATAATTTAGGTGCTTTATTGCGTCTATGCGTGCCGTATATGTTCTCTGTATTCCCTCTATTTCAGCAATCTCTCCTGCTTTGAAGGGGGAAGTGAGTACTGAGCAGTACTCAAGACGGGACAACACAAGTGCCTTGAAGAGTACAACCATTGTGATGGGATCCCTGGATTTGAAAGTTCTCGTAATCCATCCTATCATTTTTCTGGCTGTCGCAATATTTGCTTGGTTATGCTCCTTAAACGTTAGGTTGTCCGACATTATTATTCCCAAATCCTTTACATGCTGTTTTCCTACTATGGGTACATTTGATTGTGTTTTGTACTCTGTATTATGTTTAAGGTCCTCATTTTTACCGTACCTGAGTACCTGGAATTTATCACTGTTAAACATCATGTTATTTTCTGATGCCCAGTCGAAAACTTTATTAATATCAGCTTGAAGTTTTTCAATGTCCTCAGCCGAGGTAATTTTCATACTGATTTTTGTGTCATCTGCAAAGGATGATACGAAGCTGTGACTTGTATTTTTGTCTATATCTGATATGAGAATAAGGAAAAGCAGTGGTGCAAGGACTGTACCCTGAGGTACAGAGCTTTTCACTGCACTTGGACTAGATTTTATATGGTTGACAGTTACTCGCTGAGTCCTGTTTGACAGAAAACTGAGTATCCAGCGTCCTACTTTACCGGTTATTCCCATTGACTTCATTTTGTGTGCTATCACGCCATGGTCACATTTATCGAAGGCCTTTGCGAAGTCCGTGTATATCACATCAGCATTCTGTTTCTCTTCTAATGCCTCAGTGACTTTGTCGTAGTGCTCAAGTAGCTGTGAGAGGCACGATCTTCCCGCTCGAAATCCATGTTGGCCTGGGTTATGAAGGTCATTGGTCTCCATGAAATTGGTGACCTGACTCCTAATCACTCTCTCAAATACTTTTATGATGTGCGATGTTAGTGCAACTGGTCTATAATTTTTTGCCAATGCTTTGCTCCCTCCCTTGTGTAGAGGGGCTATGTCTGCTACTTTAAGTGCATCTGGAATCTCCCCCGTGTCCAAGCTCTTCCTCCACACTATACTGAGTGCCTGTGCTACCGGCACTTTGCATTTCTTTATAAATATTGAATTCCATGAGTCTGGACCTGGGGCCGAGTGCATGGGCATGTTTTCAATTTCTTTTTCAAAATTTAGTGCGCTCGTGTTTATATCAGTTATATTTACCGGGGTTTGAATATCCCGCATAAAGAAAATGTCTGGATCTTCCACCTTCATGTTGTTTATTGGAGTGCTAAACATGTCCTCATACTGTTTTTTTAGGATTTCACTAATTTCTTTGTCATCCTCCGTGTATGAACCTTCACTTGTACGAATAGGTCCAATACTGGCAGTGGTTTTTGCTTTTGATTTCGCATATGAGAAGAAATATTTTGGATTTTTCTTTATTTCCTGAATTGCTTTCTGTTCTAACTGCCTTTCTTCAGTTTCATATGAGTGTTTCAATTTCCGCTCGATTTCTTCAATCTCCCTATTTAAATTATTCCTTCTTTGACGGGAAATTCGTGTCTGCATAAGCAGTTCCGTTATTTTTTTCCTGCGTTTATAGTGTCGTCTGCGTTCTCTTTCTACGTTAGATCTCTTTCTGGCTTTCCTCAAAGGAACATGTTTCAGACAGACTTGATACGCTTCTGAAGTAAGTTTTTCTATTCCTTCTGTAGGACTTGTATTATTTAGAACAGTTCCCCATGGAATGTTTGTAAGTTCCCTGTTTATTATCTCCCAGTCTATCCTTTTATTATTAAAATTGAATTTACTGAATAGCCCCTCTCGCTTTATCAACGTTTTAGGTCTATTCTGAGTATTGATGGTCGTTTGCACTTCAATGAGTTTGTGATCTGAGTATGTGGTATCTGATATCGTAATGTCTCTGATAATGTCTTCATTGTTCGTAAAGACCAGATCTAGAATATTTTCATTTCTCGTTGGCTCCGATATCTGCTGATTGAGTGAAAATTTTACTAAGACATGTATAGATAAGTTACATTATCCTGGTAATATATATATATATATATATATATATATATATATATATATATATATATATATATATATATATATATATATATATGTGTATGTTGTACCTAGTAGCCAGAACGCACTTCTCGGCCTACTATGCAAGGCCCGATTTGCCTAATAGGCCGAGTGATTTTCTTTATTTTAAATAATTTTTTCCAAATAGTTTATTTGAATTATTATTATTATTTTATATTAATTCCATAATTTATTGACTTAGTTGTGTTAGTTTAGGTTAGGTTAAGATAGGTTAGTTTAGTTTAGGTAGGGTTGGTTAAGTTCGCTCATATTTCTACGTTAGTTTTAACTCAAATTTAAACAAATTAACCTATATATAATGAAATGGACAGATTTATCATTACATAAGAAAAAATTTGGAAAAATATATAAATTCAGGAAAACTTGGCCTATTAGGCAAATCAGGCCTTGCATAGTAGTCCAAGTACGACGTTCTGGCTACTAGGTACAACATATTATATATAATATATATATTGCACCACTGGTGCAATTGTAAGGACTCACAGCCTCAAAGAAGGGAACACAGAGCATTCAGAAAAAATCTTGCCATTTAACTCTGAATACATATGAGTGTTCACTTCTCCTACTACCCCCGTTTTTTATGTTGTACACTTTATTATACAAGGTTATACAGTTACATACATGATTGTTTACAAAAAAATGAACATTAAGAGGACATGAGGAAATTTGTTTCCTAGAGGCTGTAGATTTCTTTGAACTCCTCCGACGCCGGGCAGGAACCGAGGACGCAGCGGGCATTTCCCCTCTGGATCACCACACTGAGGCGCTGGAAGAGAAAACTTGCCGCTCTAGGGTCTCTTGTAGTGTCAATGAGCCTGGAACCAAGAACCTTAAGAAACCTTCTTGCGCTCTCTCCCCATGGGCCTAGGGTCTCAGATCCTATTGGAACGAATTTGTACCGGTGATCTAATTCCCTGGCTGACTTGTATCTTTCTGTGTGTCGCTGCTGCTCCTGCCTGGCCAGCAGAGAGGTTGATGTATGTGGCTGCCAGGGTGGATACACAAGTATCCCACGCCAACTGTCTGCCACCCTTCCGAGGGCGCAGTGTGATTCCGTCTGGTCGGCCTACAACGCTAACAGAGTCACGGTACAATAGATTGCGGGGCTCTCTTTCTGCTGGACACTAGACAGTGGCAAGACTTCTCTTAATGATGTCATTGACTTCGTCGTACCTAGAATGCCAACCACCAGATTTTCCACAGTGCAGGCCATGCAATCCATATTCGTCAGCATCTGCCTCGCCGCAAATACACCTATGAACAGTGTGGATAGGGGCAGCAAGGCGGAGAGCGACTGCAATACAGAGCTCCTGCGGATTAAGACGTGTGCTATCGCAGACATAGGGACTGCCAAGAGGAAGTCCCCTGCATGGGGAGCCTGCACAGCTGTGAGGCGTGCACGATCCCTGGGGGTTATTACTGCCTCCAGCAAAGCTGTGGCTTCTTTGTCTACAATGGGGCTGTCCCAGCTTGATTGTTTCTTGGCATTCGGCATGGTTGGTCTGAGTGCTGGGTCTGCCATGGCACCCCATTTTGTGTCGCATTCCGTGTAGTGGGAGTCTTGTATCCCTGCAAAGTCACACAGGTTGTCGGACAGAATTTCCTTAACCAGGTCATCTGATGCTGAGGAGAAAGACAGGAAGGCTGGGACAGCAATTTGGGTGGCGGTGCGGACACCCAAGCCGCCGAGCCTGACAGGAAGGGTGACTTGTTTCCACTGGCATTCGTTGAGGGAGAGGTTAAGAACTTTTTCTAGCATGGTCTTCAATAATAGGTCATACTCTTCAAGCTTTGGGCTGTCGTAGGATGGGGCGCACCTCAGAAAGCAGGTTAGCCTCGGAAGGGATAGGCATTTAGTGAGGAGATATAAAGCATCGTGGGCATCGATGTCACCTGTCCTGTCTTCCATTCTCCTGAGGTCTGTGATTTTCTTATCAAGGATCTCCTCAATGGCGTTAGACCCGAGGGAGGGCTCCAAGAAGTGCGCTGTTCTCAGCCCTAATGAAATGAGTTCCAGGCAAGGCAGACCTTATTCTAGTTATGATGACTGGGTTGGACGAGACTACTTCACACTCGGAAGTACTCTCTCTCTCTATCTCTCTCTCTCTCTCTCTCTCTCTCTCTCTCTCTCTCTCTCTCTCTCTCTCTCTCTCTCTGATACTGCTCGAAATTTTTAAAAAATATTTAAATTCTAAAATATTGGGCACTTATTGAAGCCAAGCAAACCTGTAAATTCTGAGCTTAATCATCTACCACTGCACATCATACAATATTATCCTGGTAACCCAGCATCATCCGGCACCACCCTGCATCATCCAGCACCACCCAGCATCATCCAGCACCACCCTGCATCATCCAGCACCACCCTGCATCATCCAGCACCACCCTGCATCATCCATCACCACCCTGCATCATCCAGCACCACCCAGCATCATCCAGCACCACCCAGCATCATCCAGCACCACCCAGCATCATCCAGCACCACCCAGCATCATCCAGCACCACCCAGCATCATCCAGCACCACCCTGCATCATCCAGCATCACCCTGCATCATCCAGCACCACCCAGCATCATCCAGCACCACCCAGCATCATCCAGCACCACCCTGCATCATCCAGCACCACCCTGCATCATCCAGCACCACCCTGCATCATCCAGCACCACCCTGCATCATCCAGCACCACCCAGCATCATCCAGCACCACCCTGCATCATCCAGCACCACCCAGCATCATCCAGCACCACCCAGCATCATCCAGCACCACCCAGCATCATCCAGCACCACCCTGCATCATCCAGCACCACCCTGCATCATCCAGCATCACCCTGCATCATCCAGCACCACCCAGCATCATCCAGCACCACCCAGCATCATCCAGCACCACCCTGCATCATCCAGCATCACCCTGCATCATCCAGCACCACCCAGCATCATCCAGCACCACCCAGCATCATCCAGCACCACCCTGCATCATCCAGCACCACCCTGCCTCATCCAGCACCACCCAGCATCATCCAGCACCACCCAGCATCATCCAGCACCACCCAGCATCATCCAGCACCACCCTGCATCATCCAGCACCACCCAGCATCATCCAGCACCACCCTGCATCATCCAGCACCACCCTGCATCATCCAGCACCACCCAGCACCACCCAGCATCATCCAGCACCACCCAGCATTATCCAGCACCACCCTGCATTATCCAGCACCATCCAGCATCATCCAGCATCATCCAGCACCACCCTGCATCATCCAGCACCACCCTGCATCATCCAGCACCACCCTGCATCATCCAGCACCACCCTGCATCATCCAGCACCATCCAGCACCACCCTGCATCATCCCAGCACCACCCAACATCATCCAGCACCACCCTGCATCATCCAGCACCACCCTGCATCATCCAGCACCACCCTGCATCATCCAGCACTACCCTGCATCATCCAGCACCACCCTGCATCATCCCAGCACCACCCAACATCATCCAGCACCATCCAGCACCACCCAACATCATCCAGCACTACCCTGCATCATCCCAGCACCACCCAACATCATCCAGCACCACCCAGCATCATCCAGCACCACCCTGCATCATCCAGCACCACCCTGCATCATCCAGCACCATCCAGCACCACCCTGCATCATCCCAGCACCACCCAACATCAGCACCACCCTACATCATCCAGCACTACCCTGCATCATCCAGCATCATCCTGCATCATCCCAGCACCACCCAACATCATCCAGCACCACCCAGCATCATCCAGCACCACCCAGCATCATCCAGCACCACCCAGCATCATCCAGCACCACCCAGCATCATCCAGCACCACCCTGCATCATCCAGCACCACCCAGCATCATCCAGCACCACCCAGCATCATCCAGCACCACCCAGCATCATCCAGCACCACCCTGCATCATCCAGCACCACCCTGCATCATCCAGCACCACCCAGCATCATCCAGCACCACCCAGCATCATCCAGCACCACCCAGCATCATCCAGCACCACCCTGCATCATCCAGCACCACCCTGCATCATCCAGCACCACCCTGCATCATCCAGCACCACCCTGCATCATCCAGCACCACCCAGCACCACCCAGCACCATCCAGCACCACCCAGCATCATCCAGCACCACCCTGCATCATCCAGCACCACCCAGCATTATCCAGCACCACCCTGCATTATCCAGCACCATCCAGCATTATCCAGCATCATCCAGCACCACCCTGCATCATCCAGCACCACCCTGCATCATCCAGCACCACCCTGCATCATCCAGCACCACCCTGCATCATCCAGCACCATCCAGCACCACCCTGCATCATCCCAGCACCACCCAACATCATCCAGCACCACCCTGCATCATCCAGCACCACCCTGCATCATCCAGCACCACCCTGCATCATCCAGCACCACCCTGCATCATCCAGCACCATCCAGCACCACCCTGCATCATCCCAGCACCACCCAACATCATCCAGCACCATCCAGCACCATCCTACATCATCCAGCACTACCCTGCATCATCCCAGCACCACCCAACATCATCCAGCACCACCCAGCATCATCCAGCACCACCCTGCATCATCCAGCACCACCCTGCATCATCCAGCACCATCCAGCACCACCCTGCATCATCCCAGCACCACCCAACATCAGCACCACCCTACATCATCCAGCAGTACCCTGCATCATCCAGCACCATCCAGCATCATCCTGCATCATCCCAGCACCACCCAACATCATCCAGCACCACCCAGCATCATCCAGCACCACCCAGCATCATCCAGCACCACCCAGCATCATCCAGCACCACCCAGCATCATCCAGCACCACCCAGCATCATCCAGCACCACCCAGCATCATCCAGCACCACCCAGCATCATCCAGCACCACCCAGCATCATCCAGCACCACCCAGCATCATCCAGTACCACCCAGCATCATCCAGCACCACCCTCCATCATCCAGCACCACCCAGCATCATCCAGCACGACCCAGCATCATCCAGCACCACCCAGCATCATCCAGCACCACCCAGCATCATCCAGCACCACCCAGCATCATCCAGCACCACCCAGCATCATCCAGCACCACCCAGCATCATCCAGCACCACCCTCCATCATCCAGCACCACCCAGCATCATCCAGCACCACCCTCCATCATCCAGCACCACCCTGCATCATCCAGCACCACCCAGCATCATCCAGCACCACCCTCCATCATCCAGCACCACCCTCCATCATCCAGCACCACCCAGCATCATCCAGCACCACCCTCCATCATCCAGCACCACCCAGCATCATCAGCACGACCCACATCAAACAAACTACTAATTGTAACGTCATGAATGCTCTCAGGTCCCGCCCTACATTCTTGCCAATGTGTGCCAAATAATCCCCACAAACCCATTACTGGAAGCTTTAATTATATTTCCGGCACTAATTTCCATATCAATCCCGTGTCAGCCTATTATGTAAACAATGTACATACACTTTCCTATGCGTGATTAAATGGCAACGAAACCAAATGTGCTTTCGACGTAATGACAGTGATTCGGCTTGCAGCACAGCTCATTACGAAACATTAACAAATTGGCTGGTATTTAATAGTCACACAAATAGTTTATGCGGCCTCCAAGATTGCTTGCCAGCCTTCCTGTACTACTTTACAACATCTGACGGATTAGAAATAGATCTTATCGAAACAGATCGTGGAAGTCAAGTGTAGTGGCCGACAGCAGAGTTCGCAGATTCCGTATAAAACGCGTGAGCAGCGTTCATTCATATATGGTGAGTGCATCTTAATCGCGGACAGCGACACGCACCAAGGTTATAATCACTCAGCCCCGGCGAATGCCAAGTAACCGTGGCTAATTGCACTCAGACTTGAACAAGTGCCACGCAGCCGTTCAGTGTCACTCAACCTTGGCTACTGCTGCTCAACCATGGCCAGTGTCATTCAACAATAACGAATCCCATACCATTGATATTCGTAATAGTTAAGTGCTACTCAGTCAGGTCCACTCAAGGTAAGTTTCACTGCGAATAGCACTCAACCACAGTTAATTCACCTCAGCCACGACGACAACAACGCAGCCACGACCAATGGTACTTAGCCACGACAAGTGCAACTTATCAACGACGAATACAACTTAATAAACAATCAACCCACAATGGCGGCCAGGGCTAGGCTCCTCATCGGTTGTAAATGACACCGGCAGTTATTGTTATTATTAACATCTTTATTGACAAAATTAATTACAATTTTGCCTAATCTGCACAGCCAGTGAGAGGTAACCTGAGAGCCCGAGGCACACAGTTACGATAACACACAGGGCGTTTACTCCCCAACCAAACTACTGCCAGTGCCACCAAACCATCTCTTGTTATACTCGTCAACAACACACTACGGTCATATCTCATAATATTATAACAGAGTTAGTAATAGCATTTGATGTAGTTAATTGAGACTTTCTTCCCGATAAATCAATATGTCTGCTACATAAGTAATTATGAGACCATTGTCAGTGCTACCTTCATAGTTACCCATCTATGTAGAGCAGAATGTCTGTCTGTCAATGTTGGGAGGCAGACACTTAAGGGTAGCTTCACCCAACTTTCAAAATGACAATGGGGTGGTGTGTGATTGTCATAGGCTGGTCAGGGGTCGACCTCATTGCTGCCTTTAAGAAATATCGGCCCCTTACAACTACCCCTTGCGATTTTCATGGTCTCAAATCGTGATTTGTTTTAAATGAGTTTTGAGTAATTTTTCAACTTTTCATAATATTACGTTGTCTGAGAGAAGGGAGGGAGAGAAAGAAGTGGAGAGCGAGCGAGAGAGGGAAGCGGAGGGAAGAGAATGGGGAGGGAGAACGTGAGAGGGGAGAAAGAAGGTGAAAAGGGGACGAGGAAAGAGAGGAGGGGGAAGGACAGGAGAAGGGAGAGTGTGGGGGGGAAGGAGAGTGGGGGGAGGGAGAGTAGGGGGGAGGGAGAGTAGGGGGAAGGAGAGTGGGGGAAAAGGGGGGAGAGGGGGGAGGGAGAGTGAGGGGAGAGGGGGGAGGGAAAGTGAGGGGAGAGGGGTGAGGGAGAGTGGGGGGAGGGGGAGAGAGAGGGAGAGTGGGGGGGAGGGAGAGTGGGGGGGAGGGAGAGTGGGGGGGAGGGAGAGTGGGGGGGATGGAGAGTTGGGGGGAGGGAGAGTGGGGGGGAGGGAAAGGGGAAAGAGTGGGTGGAGGTAGAGGGAGTGTGGGTGGAGGTAGAGGGAGTGTGGGTGGAGGTAGAGGGAGTGTGGGTGGAGGTAGAGGGAGTGTGGGGAGAGGGAGAGTGGGGGGAGGGAGAGTGGGTGGAGGGAGAGGGAGTGTGGGTGGAGGGAGAGGGAGTGTGGGTGGAGGGAGAGGGAGTGTGGGTGGAGGTAGAGGGAGTGTGGGTGGAGGTAGAGGGTGTGGGGGGAGGTAGAGGGAGTGTGGGTGGAGGTAGAGGGAGTGGAGGTAGAGGGAGTGTGGGTGGAGGGAGAGGGAGTGGGGGGAGGGAGAGGGTGTGGGGGGGAGGGAGAGGGTGTGGGGGGGAGGGAGAGGGTGTGGGGGGGAGGGAGAGGGTGTGGGGGGGAGGGAGAGGGTGTGGGGGGGAGGGAGAGGGTGTGGGGGGGAGGGAGAGAGTGTGGGGGGAGGTAGAGGGAGTGGGGGGGAGGGAGAGTGGGGGGGGAGGGAGAGTGGGGGGGAGGGAGAGTGGGGGGGAGGGAGAGGGGGGGGGAGGGAGAGGGGGGGAGGGAGTGGGGGGGAGGGAGAGGGAGTGGGGGGGGGAGGGAGAGGGAGAAATTTAGGAGAAAGAGAAGAACGATGAACAGTGAAGAGGTTGGGAGAGGGAATTAGAGGGTAGCAGAAGGGGGAGGGAGATGGGAGAGAGGGAGGATATGGGAAGAGAGGGAGTAAAAAGGAAGGGTAAAGCGAGGCACGACCACCACATCTAGCAAGACTATCTAATAAGATTAAGACTGATAATGAGCTCTCAAACACACAACAGAGCTAAGATTGACACATTAGTTTACATGAGAAGCGTGACTATGTTGTCACTACTAATCCACTCACAGAGGACCATTGGCTAACATCATAATAATAATAATAAGCCTGAGCATGTAGTGAGAACCTCAAACATCCTTCAGTCTCGCAACAGTCTCAACACGAAGGTAACAGTTGGCAGTAATAGTCATTGTAGGTATTTCAAAATAATTACTATTGTAGATACACAAACATGGTGGACAAAAACAGTGACGACAGCACAGCGATTTACTGGACAAACAACTGCAACTCGGCAAACACGGCAAACTGGGTAAAAAACTGAAAATCGACAAAGGGTACTGGGCAAACAGTTCTCTTAATGACCTAATGACGTGCAACTCCGGCAATAGCAAAATAGTCCAACATTGGAATTAGTTCTTCTCAACATGACGATCACAGCAACAAACTTTACTCCACCTAAGCTAATATAAATACACCAAGACATGCCATTCTAGCAAGCAACACTTGGGTCAACAACACCGGGACTCGACACTCGATGATGCAACACTTGGGTCAACAACACCGGGACTCGACACTCGATGAAGCAACACTTGGGTCAACAACACCGGGACTCGACACTCGATGAAGCAACACTTGGGTCAACAACACCGGGACTCGACACTCGATGAAGCAACACTTGGGTCAACAACACCGGGACTCGACACTCGATGAAGCAACACTTGGGTCAACAACACCGGGACTCGACACTCGATGAAGCAACACTTGGGTCAACAACACCGGGACTCGACACTCGATGAAGCAACACTTGGGTCAACAACACCGGGACTCGACACTCGATGAAGCAACACTTGGGTCAACAACACCGGGACTCGACACTCGATGAAGCAACACTTGGGTCAACAACACCGGGACTCGACACTCGATGAAGCAACACTTGGGTCAACAACACCGGGACTCGACACTCGATGAAGCAACACTTGGGTCAACAACACCGGGACTCGACACTCGATGAAGCAACACTTGGGTCAACAACACCGGGACTCGACACTCGATGAAGCAACACTTGGGTCAACAACACCGGGACTCGACACTCGATGAAGCAACACTTGGGTCAACAACACCGGGACTCGACACTCGATGAAGCAACACTTGGGTCAACAACACCGGGACTCGACACTCGATGAAGCAACACTTGGGTCAACAACACCGGGACTCGACACTCGATGAAGCAACACTTGGGTCAACAACACCGGGACTCGACACTCGATGAAGCAACACTTGGGTCAACAACACCGGGACTCGACACTCGATGAAGCAACACTTGGGTCAACAACACCGGGACTCGACACTCGATGAAGCAACACTTGGGTCAACAACACCGGGACTCGACACTCGATGAAGCAACACTTGGGTCAACAACACCGGGACTCGACACTCGATGAAGCAACACTTGGGTCAACAACACCGGGACTCGACACTCGATGAAGCAACACTTGGGTCAACAACACCGGGACTCGACACTCGATGAAGCAACACTTGGGTCAACAACACCGGGACTCGACACTCGATGAAGCAACACTTGGGTCAACAACACCGGGACTCGACACTCGATGAAGCAACACTTGGGTCAACAACACCGGGACTCGACACTCGATGAAGCAACACTTGGGTCAACAACACCGGGACTCGACACTCGATGAAGCAACACTTGGGTCAACAACACCGGGACTCGACACTCGATGAAGCAACACTTGGGTCAACAATACCGGGACTCGACACTCCACGAAGCAACACTTGCGTCAACAACACCGGGACTTGACACCCCACAAAGCAACACTTGCGTCAACAACACCGGGACTTGACATTCCACGAAGCAACACTTGCGTCAACAATACCGGGACTTGACACCCCACAAAGCAACACTTGCGTCAACAACACCGGGACTTGACACTCCACGAAGCAACACTTGCGTCAACAATACCGGGACTTGACACTCCACGAAGCAACACTTGCGTCAACAATACCGGGACTTGACACTCCACGAAGCAACACTTGCGTCAACAATACCGGGACTTGACACTCCACGAAGCAACACTTGCGTCAACAATACCGGGACTTGACACTCCACGAAGCAACACTTGCGTCAACAACACCGGGACTTGACACTCCACGAAGCAACACTTGGGTGGACCCGTGTAAGTGTTGCACATCTCCCTCGCCACAGCGGCAGAGCAACATTTGGGGGCGGGTGGCAGGGTTGAGGGCGGGTGGCAGGGTTGGAGGCTCGCGGGGACCCAGCGAGGGTCGGCCCCACAACCTTCACCGTCACACCTTATGGACGTAATTATTTTGATTGACGGATTTCCAAGATCATAGCGAGGGTTAAGGTAAATTCCTCGGTCACATCACACCTTAAAATCCTATACGCCCCTTCATTTTTTCTCGGTGTGTGTAAATCCCATTTTCAGAGTCCAGCAGTAAATCTTGCTTCCGAGTGCCGCAGTAAATCTTGTTTCAGAGTGCAGCATTAAATCATGTTTCAAAGTGCAGCATTAAATCATGGTTCAGAGTGCAGCATTAAATCATGTTTCAGAGTGCAGCAGTAAATCCTGCTTTCGTATGCATTAATAAATCCTGCTTCAGCGTGCAACAATATAATCCAATTTAGAGTACTTCAGTAAATCCTGGTTCAAAGTTCATCAGTAAATCTCCACTTCGATTAGTGCGATAAGTTTCCTGGTTCCCAGAGTTAGCAAATCCGCCTTTTACACTGTGGTCTATCCCACACATTGTATTTAATTTTGTTAATACAGAAAATAACTCCCAATGTAGGTGAAAGAATCTTTGAACCAGTAAATTCCTATACTCGACACAGTGGATGAGGTGTAGGTGACCCCTCCTCCAGGTGGAGATGACCCCCCCCAGGTGGAGGTGACCCCCCCCCCCCCCCTCCAGGTGGAGGTGACCCCCCCTCCAGGTGGAGGTGACCCCCCCTCCAGGTGGAGGTGACCCCCCCCCCTCCAGGTGGAGGTGACCCCCCCCCTCCAGGTGGAGGTGACCCCCCCCCCTCCAGGTGGAGGTGACCCCCCCTCCTCCAGGTGGAGGTGACCCCCCCTCCTCCAGGTGGAGGTGACCCCCCCTCCTCCAGGTGGAGGTGACCCCCCCTCCTCCAGGTGGAGGTGACCCCCCCTCCTCCAGGTGGAGGTGACCCCCCCTCCTCCAGGTGGAGGTGACCCCCCCTCCTCCAGGTGGAGGTGACCCCCCCTCCTCCAGGTGGAGGTGACCCCCCCTCCTCCAGGTGGAGGTGACCCCCCCTCCTCCAGGTGGAGGTGACCCCCCCTCCTCCAGGTGGAGGTGACCCCCCCTCCTCCAGGTGGAGGTGACCCCCCCCCCAGGTGGAGGGGACTCCCCCAGGAGGAGGGGACCCCCCTCCCAGGAGGAGGGGACCCTCCAGGTGGAGGTGACCCCCCCAGGTGGAGGTGACCCCCCCAGGTGGAGGGGACCCCCCCCCAGGTGGAGGGGGACCCTCCCCCCAGGTGGAGGGGGACCCCCACCAGGTGGAGGGGGACCCCCCCCCAGGTGGAGGGGGACCACCACCAAGTGGAGGGGGACCCCCCCCCCCCAGGTGGAGGGGACCCCCCCCCAGGTGGAGGTGAGGGCCCCCACGGGAGGAAGAGGGGCGAGAGGGCGGTGCGGGTCCGAGACTAAGGTGTTGCTCAGCGTGTAGTATTTTATCAGGTGCGGCCCATCCCCGCTCCTCCACCACGCTCAACCTTTGTTATGGTAATGACCGCAACCTCCAGCGGGGTAATAAACACCTCCCTCACACTCTCCCCCTCCTCCCTCACACCCGCCCCCTTCTCCCTCACACCCGCCCCCTTCTCCCTCACACCCGCCCCCCCCCCCCCCTCCCTCACACCCGCCCCCCCTCCTCCCTCACAACTTCTCCTCCCTCATATCTTACTCTTGTTTCTTCTCAACTTCGCTCATGTTTTTAATATTTTTTAGTCTTATCTCTATGCAACATATATCCACCTTTTCTGATTACTGATTCTCTCCTTCGGCCACCTCCTCTTCGTCCATAATGACTGGGATTGCCAGCTGCAACCACTGATGATAATCTTTTTGTTTGAGAGCTGTTCACTTGTGACAGTTAAGCAAGTCCCAGCTGTGTCTGGGTACAAATGACAGTATGAACAACTATGGCGGGTTTTCTTCCTATTGGGGAGTATTGTACATGCTGCTATGCCCTGTACGATAATAGAACTAATACACTCTGACCAATCGTAGAACCCAACGTGTAATAGTCAACAATATAAAATACGGACCATCAACCGTGAAGAGCTCGGTTCTCCTGGGTACTGTGCTTGCTCCAGTATTTTTTTTTATCCTCATATCGGACATAGACAAGGACACAATCCATAGCACTGTATCATCCTTTGCAGATGACACTAGGATTTTTATGAGAGTAGACAACATAGAGAGCACAGCAAACCTCCAACCAGATGTAAATCAGGTCTTTTAATGGGATACAGAAAATAATATGGTGTTTAACGAAGATAAGTTCCAGCTCATGCGCTACGGAAAAAATGAAAATATAAAAGCAGAAACCACGTACAAAACGCAGTCAAATCATAACATAGAACGAAAAAGCAATGTATATATTTTGGGTGAACTCATGTCGGAAGACCTTACCGCTAAAGAACACAATAAAGTAGCTGTCACAACTGCAACAATAATGACAGGTTGGATAACAAGAACTTTTCACACTAGAGATGCTATACCAATGATGATACTCTTCAAGACGCTAGTGCTCTCTAAGAGTGGAGTACTGCTGCACAATGACAGCCCCTTTCAAGGCTGGAGAAATTGCTGACCTGGAGAGCGTGCAGAGATCCTTTACTGCTAGAATCCACTCGGTAAAACATCTAAACTATTGGGACCCACTAAAATGCCTAAATCTATATTCTCTTGAGCGCAGGCGAGAGAGATACATAATAATTTACACGTGGAAAATATTGGAGGGGCTGGTCCCAAACCTGCACACAGAAATAACATCACATAAGACCAGGAGGCAGAATTATATATTTATTTGGCTCATTTGCGTTTCCAGTATACTTTATGTACTTTTGTAGTCTTTTCTCACTTTGAAGGGCTTTCGGCTCCCACGAGCTGCCGGTGTTGCAGTGAAACATAGTAAGTTGTATTTAAAATGTTGTACATTAGATCATACATGTCAGATGTAGCAGGTTGTAGCCGCCTGAGACTGATATTGTTGTTCAAACCTGTAATTTAGGACTATTGTCTTATGTATAATCCTTTTTGAAGTGTGAAAGTAAATATGGGCAACTTCCTCACTGTTCTGTATGACAGTGAATATGACCACCATCCTCACTGTCCTGTGTGACAGTGAATATGAGCACCATCCTCACTGTCCTGTGACAGTGAATATGACCACCATCCTCACTGTCCTGTGACAGTGAATATGAGCACCATCCTCACTGTCCTGTGACAGTGAATAGACCACCATCCTCACTGTCCTGTGACAGTGAATATGAGCACCATCCTCACTGTCCTGTGTGACAGTGAATATGACCACCATCCTCACTGTCTATACAAAATCATCTGGAGTATAGTGACACTGAGTATGACGGAGATGGGCAAGATTGGCCTTACATCGTGCAACAGCTTGGCATGTGCCTCAGGCACTATGTGACCTGCTATGAGAATGGCTCTGAACGATCTGAGTAGCTGATCAGTATCCTCTGAGGGACGCGGGATAGGCTGTGTAGCAGTGTGTTTGAGAGGAGTAAAGATGTACAATCCCGCTCTGAACTCAGGCACCTGATTGGCATTGTTTAATTCGAGTTGGGGGGAAGAAGGGTGCAAAGTGTCTGTGCTCAGGAGCGCTATGTTGTCATTTGACACCAGCGCAGCTGCTCATCTGCCTGGAATTACAAAGTGATTGACTGATTGATGAAGATTAAGCCACCCAAGAGGTGGCACGGGCATGAATAGCCCGTAAGTGGTGGCCCTTTTGAGCCATTACCAGTATCAAGAGCTGATACTCCCGTGTTACAAAGTGAACAATGACACCCTGGAGTATTGGTGGGAATAAAACTTAAGGACACAGGTGGAAAGAGAAATCACAGGTATGCGAGTGAAACACTTGGAATAATGTGAATCTCGAGTAATGAACAAGTGGAATGAGCTAGGAGAGGAAGTAGGAGAACTTCACCAACATCTTCAAGCAAAGAAATGACACTACCCAACCAGGTCGGAGATGTTAAATTAGAGTACTAGACTAGTGATGCCAAAAACGCGGGAGCCAAGAAGTGGAACTCGCTGCCTTAACAGATGAGCACAAATGACGCAGTGCGCGCGCACGCATATTTAATTGTATCGCATTAAGAAATGGATATTCACAATAAATTTTATTTGGGAGAGCGAAAGAGAGGGGAAAGGAGAACAACAATAAAGGGTAGGGGGAATGCATGTGCGATTATGGTGATAGGAAGGACGAGCCGATAAAGTTGGAAGTAAAGCGAGAGAGGGGGGGGGATAGTGTATGAACAAGAGAGAGGGAGGCGGGTAGGGAGTATGAGCAAGCAAGAGAGGGGGCAGGTAGGGAGTTAGAAGGGGAAAACTCGGGCTAAAAGGAAAGGAGTAGAGAGGGGAGGGAAGAAGAGAAGTGAGAGAGAGATGACGGGATGGGGAATAGAAACGAGAGAGGAGGAGGAGGAGGGAAGGAAGGAGAGGGTTGGAATGACACTAAATATAACGAACATAACGAGCTATATCAAATATACAGCCCAGCCTCCTAAAATGAAAGTACTTATAGTAACGTTGTTGTCGACGGTACAAACATGTCGTGAGGGACCACCAGAAAGTACATTTTATATTGTTGAATTTGGACAAACCGAAAAGAAAGCCTAAGAATTTTAAAATAAGAAAAATAACTCCAAACCAGGCACCAGACGTGAATATGAACGAGACGGAAGAATATGTGTTGGACACTAGAAAAGCTCTTTCTCTCTCACACACACAATATGTGCGTGCAAATGAATGAAGGAATGAAGGGGAGGGAGAAGGGGAGAGAGAAGAGGAGGGGGAAGGAGAGGGGGAGGGGAAGGGAAAGGAGGAGGGGAAGGGAAAGGAGGAGGGGAAGGGAAAGGAGGAGGGAAAGGGGGAGGGAAAAGAGAGGGGGGGTAATGGGGGGAATAGTGAAACTAACCCCCACAATAAACCGCACCTTGGCGATCACACTAATAAACTGATCAAACATAAGACCACCGATCTAATCTGGCTCGGTACACCTTAACTATCTGATTTTATGCTTGCTTGTTACTCACTCCTGCCTCCTTCTGGGGGAGTAATCCCCCCCCCCCTCCCCCTCTCCATCCTCACCTCCTCTCCCTCTTCCTCCCTTCACTTTCCCAATTTTCTGAGATTTCTTGCCACATCTTTAGTTTTTCTCTTGCTAAATTTGTTTGTGGTTTTCTCAGTTTTTACGTGTAACTTGGCCTATAATGCTGGGTTTTGCCGAGTGCCCCTGTGCTTGTAATCCTTGTCCGATGCTTTATTATTATTATTGCTAATTTTATTATTACCATTTCTATTTTTTTCCCTCGTCATTGGTTTCTTTCAAGCTTGCAAAGTCGAATTGCAATTTTTGTGTACAGTTTTCTGTAGCAATGCGAGAATTTTATATTTTCATTTAAAACTATTTTGTATTCTTAGCCATCTATTTACAAGGTTTTTAAATGTTGAAATGAAGGGTGGATTGTTCACCAGCCTGTTGCCAAAATGCGCTCCATAACTTTGGCTATACTGGATGATAAGACTTCGAAATTGTTCTGTTCGTACAAAGGGAACATCTGTCTGGTAGTCAATAATAATAATAATAATTATTATTATTATTAAATGTTCGCCTGTATGCTATCACAATTTCTCTCCCTTTTCATACATGCATGACTCTAGTTGTTTTCTTTAAGGCATATATGCTTTATGGTGTTGAGTGTATTGTCACTATACGCACTATATGGTCCTGTGGTATATGGTAAGAGCCCTCGCACACCTGATCCGCAAGGGAGACGCCAGGTTACAACCGCTAGCAAGGTGGGCGATTGGGCACCATACTTGCACTGTTCGCCCCTGATCACTCTGCAGTAATATGGACCAGGTTGTAAAGCTATTTGCGGATATTGTTCCGGGAAAAACAAGATATATAAAACTTAAAATGAGGTGTGGGAGGGCGAGGTTAGCCTACAAACGATTGACGAATTCTGCTCCTTTACCCCTCTAGAAGAAAGGAAGGAACTACTATCAGGAGAAAGCGCCAAGCCATTATGACTATATAGCACTTGGAAGGGGTCAGGATAAGGATTTGGGATGGGACGGGGGGAGAGGAATGGTCCCCAACCACTTCCCCCAACGGTAAGATCCAGTAGACGGGAGACATCTCCCGTCCACGAGGCTAACCATAGCCCGTGCTTCTTGCCCCGCTCCTGTGCCAGGTAAGTTACGGGCTCACCATAGCCCGTGCTACTTGGAACTTGTTCCGAGTAGCTGAATCTATAACAGCAGGTAAGATCCCCAACGGTCGGGATTGAACGCCGACCTGCAAGAAGCGAGACCGTCGCTCTACCGTCCAGTCAAAGTGGTTGGGCTTTCTAAAGTGTAAACAAAATAAGTGCTAGCAATTATTGCTCGTTTATATGCTCCTTTTTTTAATTGATTTTTACCACTTTTAACAAAAATCCATTTACCACTTTTAGCAAACATTCTGTTCTGAGTTTTTCACCGTTCCAGGAGCTGTAGCTTGTCGTGTCACCCATCTAACTCTACACACCTGTAGCAACGTGGTAGACTTGTTCATTCTCCCCCCGTCTCATCATCATCATCATCATCATCTCCACTCTCTCATTATCTCCCGTCTGCTCCCTTCCTCTCTTCCCCGTCCTCTCACTCGCCCTTCTCTCTCCAATTACCACAAGAAGTAATAGTAAAGTCAGTTCTATCCTTATATCAGATGACACCTTTATCACACCACCACCACACCGTCTCGCCTCACACTGCCCACGGCTCCAACACGGCTTCAACATAAATAATTTACCACACGTTCAGCCCAACACCCCATATCAAGTTGCAACTTAGCTAATTAAAAGTCACACCTGTTAGTGTATACACCTCCCTTAACCCATTCCCTCCCCCCCCCACTGACCTCCACTCTCACTACCTACATGCATTCCTATCTACCCACCTAAATACTACCAGTTTCATTCTCTTGCTACCAGCCCACACGCAAAGCAACTACTGTTAGATATTTGATTGTGCTCAGCAATTCCGTTTGAGGTGAGGCGCTAAGCCGTCACTCATAGTTATGTTCACCACAGTACCTCTTTCTCAACACTATCATCCCATCACCACAACAACACTATCACCATCACACAACACTACCACCCCATCACCACAACACTACCACCCCATCACCACAACACTACCACCCCATCACCACAACACTACCACCACCATCACCTCAACACTACCTCCCCCCCCATCACTACAACACTACTTGGAGTATACCTGGAGTAGGTTCTAGGAGCTTTTCGAACTCTTTTGATCCAAAACACTCTTGCTTGGAGGGGCGTAGCACAAGACGAAGCTGGAAAAAGTTCAGAGGTATGCCACTAGGCTAGTCCCAGAAATACGAGGCATGAGTTACGAAGAAAGGCTGTGTGAGATGCACCTCACGACACTGGAAGACAGAAGAGTATGGGGAGACATGATCACTGCCTACAAAATTCTCAGAGGAATTGACAGGGTCGATAAGGATAAACTTTCTAACACGGGTGGTACGCGAACAAGGGGACACAGGGGGAAACTGAGTACCCAAATGAGCCACAGGGACATTAGAGAGAACTTTTTCAATGTCAGAGTAGTTAACAGGTGGAATGCATTAGGCAGTGATGTGGTGGAGGCTGACTCATACATAGTTTCAAGTGTAGTTATGATGAGAGCCCAGTAGGCTCAGGAACCTGTATACCAGTTAATTGACAGTTTAGAGGCGGGACCAAAGAGCCAGAGCTCAACCCCCGCCAGCACAAATAGATGAGTACACACACACACACACACACACACACACACACACACACACACACACACACACACACACACACACACACACACACACAGCCACCCGCTGCAGACCCATCGAGAGACGGGTCAAAGACAGGTCAAAGGATGGGGTGTTAGGGTGGGGCAGTGACGTACCCACATACAGTGATGGAGGACCGTGGCATCACGGCCAAATAGTGCGCCCTGCGTCTGTCCATCAGTACCAGCGGGGCATGCGGGCAGCCTCAGACCCCGTCATGCCCACATTGTCCACAATCTCTCTTCCTACTTTGCTCTTTTTCTGTACAATTCATTTTTGTCCGTTTCAATCCTCTGTCCTTTTCGTGTTCGTGTTTTAGTGTGCAGTCTTCAGATGCTCATGTTCACCCATTCGTGTCTGTTCATCGACACAATCCGTGTCTTTGTATCTGTACTGTATGTGCGCGTCCCACAGTATGTTGCGACTGTCTGCATTTGCACATTTCTATAATGCAACTTTTCATGCGTCTGTCTCTCTCCGTGTTTACTTTGCTGATGTTTGTGTCTTGGTATTCCCAGCACTCTTGACTGTCTTCATCACTATGTACCTGTTCAACTCATTTGTTTATGTTCTCCGATTGATTGATTGAAGAAGATTAAGCCACCCAAGAGGTGGCACGGGCATGAATAGCCCGTAAGACAATATGTTCTCCGCTGTTGTTGTTGTTATAGATTCAGCTACTCGAAACAAGTTCCAAGTAGCACGGGCTATGGTAAGCCCGTAACTTACCCGGCACAGGAGCGGGGCAAGTAGCACGGGCTATGGTGAGCCCGGTTCTCCGATGTGGTAAGAGGTATATACCTCTCTCCCGTGAACGGTGAGGGGGTGTAGGGGGATTTTATCTCACTCCTCACCCGCTAGTGCCCTTTATTAATATTTTCTACTTCACACTCGCCTATCTCCTATCCACTTATCACGTTCACTCACCAACTTTCCACATTCCCCCCACACAAGTCGCCCATCACAGCTACAGTGCTCCTCCAGATTATAACTAGTTAATGTTTCGTGGAAAGTTATGATTGTGGATTTCAGTATCAGTCGTTTGGTCTTCACCGCTGTCACGTGCGTGTGAATGAAGAGCTTGGTAATAAGGGTCGGGATGTTCAGCGCCTCAACAGTGATCTAATCATAAATAAAAATATGTCTCAACACACGTGCGATACACAGGACATGCAAAAGGCATACCACCATCATGCATGATAAAACTGTGACACGCCAGGGAAACGAATAGGAAATGTGCTTGTGCGCGAACGCGAGACATGCACAGACACACACACACAGTGATGTGGGCTTGGGGGCTCGCGGCTGAGTAGACAGCGCTCTGGAGTCGTAGTTCAGAAGAGGCAGAAATGGGCAGTTTCTTTCACCTTGGTGCCCCTGTTTACCTAGCAGTAAATGGGTACCAGGGAGTTCGACAGCTGTTACGGGCTGTTTCCTAGTGGGTGGGTGGGGGTGTGTGTGCGCGCGCGCGCGTGCGTGTGTGTGTGTGTGTGTGTGTGTGTGTGTTTACTAGTTGTGTTTACTAGTTGTGTTTTTGCGGGGGTTGAGCTTTGCTCTTTCGGCCCGCCTCTCAACTGTCAATCAACTGTTTACTAACTACTTTTTTTTTTTTTTTTTTTTTTTTTTTCCCCACACACCACACACACACACACACACCCCAGGAAGCAGCCCGTGACAGCTGACTAACTCCCAGGTACCTATTTACTGCTAGGTAACAGGGGCACTTAGGGTGAAAGAAACTTTGCCCATTTGTTTCTGCCTCGTGCGGGAATCGAACCCGCGCCACAGAATTACGAATCCTGCGCGCTATCCACCAGGCTACGAGGCCCCAACATGTGTGTGTGTGTGTGTGTGTGTGTGTGTGTGTGTGTGTGTGTGTGTGTGTGTGTGTGTGTGTGTGTGTGTGTGTGTGTGTGTGTGCGCGCGCGCATGTGTTAGAGGGAAAAACAGATTGGTTAGAAAGGCGGGGTCCAGGAGCTAATAGCTCAATTCTGCAGACACAAATAGTAAACACACCCACCCACCATAACCACTCAAGTAAATAGCATGAAATCCCTGAATGTTTACTATATACTTCTTGTTCTGGATTTCCTTTATTGTGGTGTAGTTCAGTTTCCTGAGCCGTTTAACATTAGTGACATGAAATACTAAGAAGAATTGAGAAAGCAAACAAGGAAGCACTATTACAAATTCGGAACAAGGAGACAGGTAGAAACTTAGAAACAAATGAGTCACAAGAATGTCAGAAAAAAACTTTAAACGCAAGAGTTATAAATAAATGAAACAAAAGAAGTGGTTGAAACAAACTTATTTCAGTTTTAAACCTAAATATACCTGGTTATTACGGCCAGAATTGTAAATGTTTGTAACAGATGTTACAATAAAGCTTCCTATTCTGATTGGAAGCTGAAGATCGACCAAACAAGCACATTTAGGTGAGTATAAACAATCAGAGGCTTAGGGCCAGCGCAGGAATATCCCTGCCAAAAAAAAAACCAAAAAAAGTCAAAGAGTATTAATCCAAAAAGTATTCCTGGTTCTGCCGGCCTGATAATACAAAAGATACCTTCTGAGCACCACCGGGGGCATGATAGGTCAACAGCCACGTTGACAACATGAATGATACCCAGTACCCCGCTCTCTCTTGATCGACCGCGCCACCCTCCGAAGATAACTATCATTAACGTAGTGACAAAATGCTGTAACTCCACACAGCGCATTATGCCTTCAATGTTACATCTGCCAAGCTGAAGTGTCTTCATGTTGATAACAAAGAGTCAAGTTTGTAACGTCTTATACCCCGAGGGGAATAGTTAAAACAGTTTGTTAGTTTGTTAGAACTTAGTTTGACCAATGTCTAGGGCGGTGGGGTTCCTCCAGTAGGCTAAATCACTCCTATTTTAGCATTGTTCATTTCTGAATTGTGATTGACCTAGTCAATGACTGGGCCGCGGGGACATTGATCCTGGTAATTACCTCAATGTAACCCCCGAGTTGTCATTATATAATTTTAATTCTCAACCTATCATGACCAAAATTCTGGGATTTCTTTAAGAGTAAATCTCAATGGCCAGGAGACAAGTCAAATGAGTTCACACATTAGAAGGAAATCATTCTGTTAACGTGCCTGGCCGCTACACCATAACTAAACATATTACAAAATTTAAAACTGACCCAAAAATAATCACCGCAATATAGCCGAAAGCGACGCAGCGCGCCGTCTCTTCCCGTTCCGTCAACAATCAATTGGGGAAAATCGCTGGCGCCTGCTAATTACAGTGAACTGAGCTATATTTGGTCCGGCTTGTTTGGACGGCGCTAAGCAGGCCAAGGTGTACCACCCGCCAAAGTTTACACGTACGATTTACAGAGTGTGGTCCGAGGCCGCCATTTTTCTCCCAATGTTATGTAAAAGATAAAAGTTGGGCAAGTTAAGCCCTGAATATTAGTGCGTGGCTAGCCGCCGAGCTGTCTGCTTAAACAAATACTTCTTTGTATAATTTAAAAGCAGATTCTTACTTATTTTTAATAACTCGTCACATGGAATGTTTATTTCAAGAAATATATACTTCAGTCCATAAGTGTATATGACGACCATTTGGTGGATATCAAGGACATCTGCGGAATAAAAACTGTAGTCTAAAATCTTTTGTGAGTAAATGAGATTAGGACAAAAAGTCAGGAGGCTCCGATTAAAACGCTTTTAATATATGAACACCTAAATGATTTAAGTCAGAGTGATTTTTTATTTTTCTTGGTTCAAGTGTCTACCTAAATATAATGTTAATAATAATAATAATAATAATAATAATAATAATAATAATAATAATAATAATAATAAAGACATTTTGGCAAGGCTGATAATCTTCATTAAATAATTACAAGCCAAGAAATGAACGAGTCGTATGTCTCTTACATTTATAAGTGGACCTTAACAGTGAGGTAGAGAGTGATCCCAGCCCCTCCAGCCACACCACTAGTGCCCACTGTGATCCCAGCCCCTTCAGCCACACCACTAGTGGCCAGTGTGATCCCAGCCCCTCCAGCCACACCACTAGTGTCCACTGTGATCCCAGCCCCTCCAGCCACACCACTAGTGTCCACTGTGATCCCAGCCCCTCCAGCCACACCACTAGTGCCCACTGTGATCCCAGCCCCTCCAGCCACACCACTAGTGCCCACTGTGATCCCAGCCCCTCCAGCCACACCACTAGTGCCCACTGTGATCCCAGCCCCTCCAGCCACACCACTAGTGCCCACTGTGATCCCAGCCCCTCCAGCCACGCCACTAGTGCCCACTGTAATCCCAGCCACGCCACTAGTGCCCACTGTGATCCCAGCCCCTCCAGCCACGCCACTAGTGCCCACTGTGATCCCAGCCCCTCCAGCCACACCACTAGTGCCCACTGTGATCCCAGCCCCTCCAGCCACACCACTAGTGCCCACTGTGATCCCAGCCCCTCCAGCCACGCCACTAGTGCCCACTGTGATCCCAGCCACGCCACTAGTGCCCACTGTGATCCCAGCCCCTCCAGCCACGCCACTAGTGCCCACTGTGATCCCAGCCCCTCCAGCCACACCACTAGTGCCCACTGTGATCCCAGCCCCTCCAGCCACACCACTAGTGCCCACTGTGATCCCAGCCCCTCCACTCATGTCAAGTCTCCTCCTACACTGGATATATTACTCTGCATCACCTCCAGTCGTTTAAAGAGTGCGCTTAATGCCGCTTCCTTATCAGAAGACCTCACAGTTTAAACTCCATTTACTGGTATTTATCCACATAAATCTAAATGTAACGTTGTTTTAATTTTCTTTTCTTTACCTTGTTACTATGATTCTTTTGTACAACACTGAGGCTAATTTGTGTACACTGATGGAACTTTGTTGTGCAGCTTCAGTGTAATACATACTTATGACATAAACCTAGAATCACAGTGTGAGGAGAATCTGGTTTGGTGTTGGGCTTATGACCTATTAACCGCGGGAGAGTTAAGGTAAACCAGCAAGTCTCCTATAACCCTGAACACAGCAGATGTTGTTCTTGTCGAAGAGGAATCTTCCCTGGCGGTACTCCTAAAAGCATTCTTTAAGCATCATGTTTAGATATCTGGTCTGTCTTTATATTCACCAACATAATGTGCGCGAGTAATGTGACTTTTTTCTGTGACCGCTTAAAAGGACAGGTTCGGCGCTTTGTCTACTCACAGGTGCTTTTGTTTTGCACATCGAGAGGTTTCTTCCTTTCATTATGTCCTCTTAATTGCTTTTCATCTTTCCTCTGAGGAGAACAAAATCTGTTCATCTGTGACATCTGAGGACTTTGCATTGACTGGGGTTTAAGTCAAGCAACCGTTTGCTCGACCACGTTTGTCATCTGTCTTCCTGGACAATCCTGCAGTCTTTGCTTGATTTTAATCTTGTTAGATGAAAAAATAAATCTCACCTCAGCTTCAGGATTTACATATACAAATAAATTGTAGGGGGTTAAGGATTGACCCCAGCGAGATTCCTCTTGAGTTTGTACTAGAGATTGTCGAGTGGGACAATGAAAAACTCTAACAATCTAGGAAGATGCCGTCTGCTCAGCGCTGCTCGCTCGCTCGCTCTCGTCTCGTCTTCGTCATTTTGTCATTGCATTTAAACAGGTTGTGTTATGCAGAACTTCACCTGTCTCAAATCGGTAATTAGAGGTAAATGAGTTCTCCGAAGACCTGCAGACCAGTTGATTACTGCTTATCAAAGCCCTATTTTGCGGATCGAATACGACACATTACTTGCGTCATACTCTAGCGACAAGCCTCGTAGTCCTGCTAGACTACAGAGCCATATTCCCTGTAGACTGACTTTCTGCTGGAGAATAAGTCAAGATATGAGTCTAACCCAAAGGCTCTACAATACATATATTTTTACAGTGACAAGGATTTTGTTACAGTACTAGGGTAATTGTTGATCAATGAATGAATCAGCTGTTCCCGGAAACCGTGCTGATAATTATTTTTCGAGACTTGCTATCTTTGTTTCATTGTTCTCTCATTATTTTATAAAGCACTTTGCTAGGTATGTTTATTAGGGGCACTTTCTTTCTCACTACAACTCTAGTTTCCTTTACCATGTTTACCATATACTCCTTAATACCGTGCAGTAGCTTTCCCAGTTACATTGTGGGTTTGGTTCTGGGTGGTGGGCGTGGGTGGGGAACGGGGCCGAAAAGTGTATGAGAGAAAGTGAGAGGGAAGGAGTGAAAGGGAGGAGGGAAGGAGGCAGAGTGAGAAAAAGTTGGAGGGGAAAGGAGGGAGGGGAAGTGCAAGAAATAGTGAAGAACGAGAGCGCGCGCGCGAGCGAGGGCATTCAATTGAAACAAGGCGACGTCTGGTAGGTGTGAGAGGGTACAGGCGGAGGGGCGCCAGGGGAGGCCGTGAGCCGGACCCACATACTGCAGAGGGACGAGGAACCGGATCCTTTCTCCAGGAATCATAAGAGGGTTGGTAAATGCACGGTGAGGATAATGAAGACAAAGGAGAGTTTGGAAGGATATCACAACATCTTATAACAATTGAAAGTGTGTTTGCGATAGAAAGTTATTTATAATGAGAAGAAAATGGAGTTAGATGGCCAGGGAACGATTTTGCAAGGAAATAAATGTAATTGAAATTGAAGAATGAGACAGAGATATAAAGATAAGATAAGTTATTGAGGTATAAAAAGAGTTGTCAAGGCGACAAACCTGAACACGAATCGTGTTATGAATAATTTTCATAATAATAATAAGAAAGTTTACATGAGAGAGAGAGAGGGAGAAGTTTATATGAGAAGAGAGAAATTTATATGAGTTCAGAACAGGAGCCATAAAATTACAGTATTTTGCTAGGATTATATGGAACATGAACAAAGGTTTTATTAATGATGATGACGTAGGGAAACGAGGAAGATAAGAGCCGAGAGAAAGCGGATGAAAGAAGAATTTTCGTTCTAAATCAGGTTATCAGCTGGGAGCACTAAATTGCTGGGAGCACTAAATTACTGCTCGCAGCCTGACGTATGAATCACAGCCTGGTTGACCAGGTATTCTCTTTTCTATTAGAGAAGATAAAGATGGAAAGAAACAGAACCTTGTCCTCACATTCCGCTCTCTCACTCACACTACCAACAGTTATCAAGAGAAGTCAAGAAACACAACGTCGATTTGAAAAAATATATATAGATATTTAGCAGAAGATAAAAATTGAAGTATATTTTACTACTGATGCTACTATTACCACTAGTGCTCCCGTCGTCAGCAACACGACCACCACTAATATTGGGAGCCTATACTAGAATATTCAGCACTGGTCTGGTATACCTTCCTCGTGAACCACAAAACTAAACTTCATAAAGTGTTGAGAGCTGTAATAAGACTTGTGCCTGAATCAAGATAACTAAAAGGACACGTTAAGGACTTAAGTTTCACAAATCTAGAGAACATAAACAGAGGGATTTTGATTACTACATACAATAAACCGAAAGAAAATAGAACAATAGGACACAAGTGGAAACTGGAAATGCAGACGAGTCGATGTATGACAAGACTCGTGCCTTGCACGAGAGGTCAACAAATGGAATGCACTGTAAGAAGAAGTCGTGGAAGTCACCTTGAGGTACAACTTCAAGGACAGATAAGACAGAGAACTGGAACATATTGGGGAAAAAATAACACATACACAGGTACAACAGAGCCAGTATGCAGAGCATAAAGATATACTCACTCACCACATGTCTGCAAGGAAACCACTACTAATAGTAGTAGTATAGATAATCATGTGGGAACAGATGAACAAGATGCAGAAGGGATAGATAGAAAAGAGAGTCGTAAAAGGGGGATGGGAGAGAAGGGAGGGGTCGGGGATGGAAGGAGTGGGTGGTCGAGGAGGGGGCGTGGAGGACACCAGTACGAGGTGGAGATAATGAAGCCTGAGGTGTGAGCGGCTCGGGCCGAGGGTAGGGGTGGTCTTTGTTAAGGCACCAGTGAGAGATGCTCTCAGCTTGTGCCTGAGCTACGTAGATCTGGGTTACTACGACGCCTTGCTCCAGATAAAAGGTAGAGGTTGATATGGTTATTGAATGTAATTGTGGGTTTAGGGTATCAATAAAATCATATTTATAAATTTAACCATAAACGATTGTACATTTATATCAGTAAGTGTTGACGGGCTTAGCAGAAAATGAAAATTTTTTGAGGGGTGAGAATTGTGGTGGCTACCTATGTGGTGATTACAGTCAGACTGTTGGTGCTTGCCGCGCGCAGTCTGACGTAGGCACATCTCTGATGGTGGTTAAGAATGATGAATGTTAAGGAAGGAACTGGAGACTGCTTTTTTATGGGCGGTGGGAGGCGATGAGTCGGTGGAGAGAACCGGGCCGGTCATGGTTGATGGGGAGGAGAGCCGGCCGATGAGGAGGGGAGAGTTGACTGGTTGTGAGGATGGGATGAGGGAGTTGGGTTGTTGATGAGAAGAGCCTGGCGAGGGGTTTGGTTGGTGGTGAGGAATGTGTGGAGGGGCGGGGGTTGGTAGAGAGGGGGACCTGGCATGGTAAGCAGTTGGCGGGGAAGGGTGTGTGGAGTGGTCAACTCTGCCTGTGAGAGGCCAGTGTCAAGAGGACACCCAGAAAGGTAATATGTAGCAGTAAATTTATCAAGTTCATACTGACAACTGTTATGGTGCCCGCAGTCCACTATGAAACAACTCTCTCGTCTTTGAGTCATACTCGTTCGTGCCCAGCACATACGACCGTCGAAGTACTTAATTTCAATTAGGATATATAATTTAAACGTGGAGTCTGCTGTCATGTTGATAAATTTCTATAGAATATTGAAGCACAATAAGATGGCGTTTTCATGCCACGTTACCGAAGGAGACAAATAAGACGGGGGATTGGTCGATACTCGTCCACACTTCCAGTTACAGCTCCACTCCTGAGCCAGGTAAGTCCACTACGGACTCATCATAGCTTGTGCTACGAGGAACTTTTTGTTCCGAGTAGCTGAATCTAAAAGAACAACAACAACAGCGATACTCGTCACTCGCTGTCCAGACGTCATGAGGAAAGGTGCTCTACCTCTATACACCTCTTGGAATCGACTGCAATGTACTCCAAGCAAAGAGAGTAGCAGTAGTATCTGAGGAGTACCTAAGGGGATTTTCCTCCAAGCATCCCTATTCCATTGTTACAGCAAATCAGAAAGACGGACAAGAAGTCAAGAGTGGCTGACATTGACAAGCACATGCAGCAATACAGTGATCTGGAAGATAGGCACTACGGTAACTACCTGGCCCTTGGTTGTATCTGTAAGTTTGCAACAGTCCAGTCATTTGGAAGCAGGGAAGACGAAGTCAATCAGCGACGGCGCTGCTTCGTGTCAGCGTTTCCAGCTGCGTGTGTGTTTGCAACCTCACGAAAATATAGAAGACCTTTCAGCAAGCAGCAAGCTGGTGACATCGTCAACAACCTTACGTCATGAACTTATGTTTCCTATAGGAGGTGAACCCAAGGAGGCCGCACTAACACACCAAGCAGGCAAACCTTTCGTACAAGTTAGCAAAAAATTTAATCATAAAGAACATCTTGTTTACTTCAAGCCTGGAAGCAAGACCTTCCTAGGTCACCGTCTGACCAATGTTGCTCAAATGGTAAATCTGGTTTTCAGAGGTTTTAAGGATTTTTAGAACTTGGTTCAGTTCATCTGCTTCGAGGCTGACAGTGTTCACATTATGAGATGAAATAACCTATCCGTGTTATTTTCAGTCTGAAGGTGGGTAATTACAGGACTGATCCCAAACTATGAGGTCTGAAACAAAGGGATTTTGAAAGTCACTGCATTCGTCGACCGACTGTTGTAAATGTGGGGTTTGGGAGCTGAAATTATCATGTAAGCTTTGCTAGGTAAACAGATACACATACACACACACACACACACACACACACACACACACACACACACACACACACACACACACACACACACACACACACACACACGCACGCACACACACGCGCACACACACGCACGCACACACACACACACACACACACACACACGCACACACACACACACGCACACACACACACACACAGGGATGTTAGAAAGAACTTTTTCAGTGTCAGAGTAGTTAACAGATGGAATGCATTAGGCAGTGATGTGGTGGAGGCTGACTCCATACACAGTTTCAAATGTAGGTAAGACAGAGCCCAGTAGGCTCAGGAATCTATACACCAGTTGATTGACAGTTGAGAGGCGGGACCAAAGAGCTAAAGCTCAACCCCTGCGAGTACAAATGGGTGTGTACACACATACGCATGCACCCCTTGCCCTCTTTTTCCGTCTTCAGTCTTCTTCCTTCCCCGAAGCCCCACCTCTCAATCACTTCTCTCTTCCCCCTTCCCTCACTACTCTTTACTCCAGTTTCTCGTCCCAAGGCATCCCCCCCCCACCTGTTACATATCCCTCCCTCCCCACTTTCCATTAACCCCTTCCTGGAAAACCAACATGGTTCCAGCGCCTGCCTTCGACGGAATAGTTAATCAAATCGTACCCAAACCTTTCACCTTGGTCCAGTCACCAGCTTGGTTTTTCGGCAAAATTCATCCACTCACCCAAGTTCCTCATTATTCACTTCATCCCTGCAAACCACATCATTTCCTTTATCCAACATCCCCTATACTTGGTCTGTCTTTACTCTCCCTCTCAACAACCTTTAACTATCTACTTATCATTCAACCAGGACCACTCCCTCAACCCATTTAAATGACATCAATCTCTTTCCATCTGTCAAGCATAGTATGCTGTCTCATCAACCCCAGGAGACAACCCCATCTACTCCAGTACACAACCCCACACACCCCAGCATACAACCCAACACACCACAGTATTCGTGGCTCATCAACCTCTACATGTACACACTTACAACCCTTCGCTTCTCTAACTTCCACTTCACTCAATTCTTTTTCCTAAAACCCATTCTTCTCCACACCAGTCCACTACTCCCCTTCTAATCCCGCCTCGGACACCATCCGTGCCACCCCCTTTTCTTCCGACAAGGGCTCTGACCAGAACGTGGAATCGTGTTAGAGTGCAGCGCGCCGCTCCTCCCCTCATTTGCATACTGAATGTGCAACACAAATACAGTGGACACGCGCATTTACCGCACGTCCCAGCTAACGAGCAGCCCGCTTACCTCACTGCTCTAACACCCACCCGTCTATTCGATAGCCCACCCACCCACCTGCCAACCCACTTCCAGTCCAGCCCTTAGCTCTATACGCCACATATTTCGCCTTTCTATCCATCCCGTCTACTTTCTATCCGAGCCGGTCGGCCGAGCGGAAAGCACGCTGGATTTGTGATCCAGTGGTCCTGGGTTCGATCCCAGGCGCCGGCGAGAAACAATGGGCAGAGTTTCTTTCACCCTATGCCCCTGTTACCTAGCAGTAAAATAGGTACCTGGGTGTTAGTCAGCTGTCACGGGCTGCTTCCTGGGGGTGGAGGCCTGGTCAAGGACCGGGCCGCGGGGACACTAAAAAGCCCCGAAATCATCTCAAGATAACCTCAAGATAAATCCCTATCCCGCAAGTTAGCACCGTCAATCCAGCCCTTAGCTCTATATTGCATCCGATCGTGGCCTACGGGCCAGTCTCCCATACTACCTCATGCAAGTCTACATCATGTTGATGCTCATGCACTCGCTCTCTCACTCCACCTTCTATTTCCCCAACTGTCCTGTTATACTTTTCTTTGTATATATAAACATTTAAAAGAAAATATAATGGGTCGTTCAAGAATGTTGGTGTTTAAATTACAATCTTGAGACAGCATTAAAACATGAGCGTTTCGGACATTTCTCAGCAACCTGCTCGATCTTCCACTCCCCCTCTCATTCGTCCACTCTACTTCACGCCTGTTCTTCGTTATCGATCGCTCGACATCTCTTGTACACTGGTACAATCCTGCCCATTCGTTCACACTGCCTCACCACACTGATGCCCTCTCAACTCTTCCTCCCCAAGATATACTGAGGAACAATCTAGTGGAGTTTGTGTAAACACATCACCCCCCCCCACACACACAATCACTCCCACGTGCTCGCTCACACATCACTCCCACGCGCGCCCACACACACATCACTCCCACGTGCACGCACACACATCACTCCCACGTGCACGCACACACATCACTCCCACGTGCACGCACACACATCACTCCCACGTGCACGCGCACACATCACTCCCACGTGCACGCACACACATCACTCCCACGTGCACGCACACACATCACTCCCACGTGCACGCACACACATCACTCCCACGTGCACGCGCACACATCACTCCCACGTGCACGCGCACACATCACTCCCACGTGCACGCGTACACATCACTCCCACGTGCACGCGCACACATCACTCCCACGTGCACGCGTACACATCACTCCCACGTGCACGCGTACACATCACTCCCACGTGCACGCGTACACATCACTCCCACGTGCACGCGTACACATCACTCCCACGTGCACGCGTACACATCACTCCCACGTGCACACATCACTCCCACGTGCACACATCACTCCCACGTGCACACATCACTCCCACGTGCACACATCACTCCCACGTGCACACATCACTCCCACGTGCACACATCACTCCCACGTGCACACATCACTCCCACGTGCACACATCACTCCCATGTGCACACATCACTCCCACGTGCACACATCACTCCCACGTGCACGCGCACACATTACTCCCACGTGCACGCGCACACATCACTCCCACGCGCACACATCACTCCCACGCGCACACATCACTCCCACGTGCACACATCACTCCCACGTGCACACATCACTCCCACGTGCACACATCACTCCCACGTGCACACATCACTTCTACGTGCACGCGTACACATCACTTCCACGCGCACACATCACTCCCACGTGCACGCGTACACATCACTTCCACGCGCACGCACACACAAACACGGTTCAAAGGAATGTGTAAGTCCCTGAACTAAGAGGCATGAGTTATGCTGAAAGGATGTGTGAATTGCACCTCACGTCGCTGAAAGACAAGGCGAGTTCTCTGAGATATGATCACCACATACAAAATTCTCAGGGGAATTGATAACGTAAATAAGGACAATTTAGCACGGGTGGAACTAGCAAAAGGGGACACAGGTGGAAACTGAGTATCCAAATGAGCCAGAGTCACTAGAAAGAACTTTTTCAGTATCAGGGTAGTTAATAAATTCCTAATGAATGCATTAGGATGTGATGTGGCGGAGGCAGATTCCATACACTGTTTTAAATGAAGATACGACAGATCAATCGGCTCAGGAACCTGTTGTTACGGCCCTCTCGGGACGCAACGGGGTTCTCACTCTGATGTTGTTAGAGGAAGATATATGTATCCGTTCCCAAGCCAGTAGTGGCTATCAAGGGATGAGATCCGTGACGCAAGTAACTTAAAAGGGAGTAGGGAAAGAAAGTTAAGAACTTAATATTATATAATGTTCACCATCACCATTTAAATATATAAAAGTAAAACGTACACAAGGGGGAGGGGTATTAACACTTTACAAAGGGGATCAACACTGTAGTCTTCTGCTGGAGACTATGGATCCTCGAAGCTAGGTGTTGAGTCCGCGGTGCTTTCTTCGTGGCCTCAAGACGTGTCCTCTGAGAACGCCGAGCCTACCCTGGCCACAGGTCAGCCACAACACAGGTCCACTGGGGGCACCGTCGTGGAGGCCGTCAACCACACGTCCAGCAGGTCTGCTGGCAGGTACTGAGCCACCAAGGCTGGTACGGCCACTCCACGAACGATAAAAGGGGTATGCCCTAGACAGGAGTCTCGTGTGATATCACCAATCACCCTCCTGTCCTCAATACCCCAGTGGATTATCGTCTCCAACCGTCGGTCCCGGGTAAATCCTTACACTGCCACTCCACTGGCAGGCTTAACACACCACAGTGTTCTTCCGGGGGGACGACGTCACAACAGCTGCAGCAAACTTCACAGTATGGAGACTGGCTGCCTCGGGTAGACTGACTCCACCTTCAACACAGTGGTCCCAGGTCGGCTCTGTAAGCAGACACGTCATTAATAACCGGGACACTAATACTCCTCACTTACGGTGGCGGGCGCAAACACCTGACGTATCCAGTCCATAGATGGCGCTGTCGTCGGAGCACCACCTCACCAGAGGTCAGGAGCGGCGGTGTTGAGCGCTGAACCAGACTGGAAACTGGTCCTCGAGGCCAGTACACGCTGTCCTCACTAGGTGTCGTCGTTCGTTTGGCGGGGGTTTCGGGAGCTGACCCACAGATGGCGTGTTTGTCACTGCTCCAGGCTCGGACGCTGGATCCGGGTTCGTAACACCTCCCCACCAAAAAGAATTTGGTTTGGGGTTCTATAAAAAACACAAACCAAATTAGCAGGGCGACACAACTCCAAATGGACTTACTTATACTATGAACTGGAGTGATGAGGCTGTCTTGTCCACAGAACTTTTCTACTGAGAAACCCTGGCACAAAGGGAGCTTGAAAATGGCAGACGATGACCTGCCTGACGTAATCTTCCACGTCTCCACTGCGATGTCAAGCAGGGGCATCATCTCACCTCTCTCGAGTACGGATTGGTTTCGACACGATCTGGGGTGACTCGACACTTCCCTATGTCGTGGCACCGATGATGGCTGACCACAGACGGCATTTCTGGTGCCAGTCCGATGGTCCTTCAGGGAGACAGGAACCTGGAATACAGGGGTCTGATAATTCAGAGTGATAGCGACAATGGGCAAGTCAGTACTTACTATACACTCCTCTACTAGGCCCACACCTAGTTCCAACAGGGCTGCTTGCTCACCGAAGATGGCATTCGCTCTGCCCCCGTCAGGTCGACCAACGTTCCGTATAACGCTGTGTTGAGGCTCAGCAGTCACGCGGGGGGTGTCAACCTGTCGGAAACAGTCACTCATATTATCACATATCGTACCTCCTGTATCATCTATTACCTCCCAGGTCCCTTCTTCAACTGCAACACTTGCAGTATAAATCTCCAATCCCTGGGACCTCTTCGCGATGTTCATGGGAGCCATCATTCGTCGGGTCGTCCACCGGTCCTCACTGAGAGCACAAACGAGAACACATACGAGAATCAAACAAAGTATCGCTAAGAAACATGAGGCCAATTGAGGGATAAGCTTCCTGAGCCAGTCATGTCCATAGCCGGCCACATCCACACGCCTGGCTTGGACCGAAGAGGGCACTAGACCTTTTGAACACACCGCACCTACCTCTGACGTCTGGGGAATCTCTGGCTGGTTCACTACATGCTGTAACTTGCCATACCGCAAGCACACATCCGCCTTCGCTCCAGACTCGTTGGTATCCGTGGGTGCCCGCACACAAGGCCTCTCTTCTTGCTCATGTACCTCTGCCTTCTTAACTTCATGTTCCTCGTCGAGAGAAGAATTAGAAGTCTGCTAGAATATCGTCGATCTGCGGGTGAGAGGAAGGATTAAACACACTCCAATCCGGGTCTGTCTTTACCTGGACATTACCATTGCCTGTTGTCACCTCCGACCTTGCTGTTCTGGTAGACTCGTCCACAACCTTGGGAAGATTGATGCTCCAATCTGTCACCAAGTCGTTGGCTAGTACCACGTCAATCCCAGCCACAGGGAGGGTATCGACTACTGCCAACTCACAGGTGCCGCTGAAGTAAGGCGAGTCGAGATGCACCGGCACTAAGGGGGCGATATACTGTGTTCTCGGAAACCCAACCAGGATAACCTCTGGTCTCCCATCCACACTTACTCCCTCGGGTAACGAGCTCTTCACGATCAGGGACTGGGCTGCTCCACTATCTCTGAGCACTACAACTGATCTACCAGTATGATCACTCGTTACATACCCGGTTGAAGTGTGAGGGGCCAACAAACTTGGTCCTTCCTGCGTCGTCGTCGACTGGCTTCCTGCTGGTGATGTTCCACAGCTCATCAACATCACCTCCCTACGTGCGCTGCCACCTCTTCTGCCTTGGCACCTAGCAGCTATATGCCCTTTCTGCCCACAAGTCCAGCACACCATATTCCTCCTCGGGCTCCGGTGTTTCGGGCTGCTAGGACTTGTTCTTCGGGGGCTACTTGGGGGCGTCTTCTTAGCACTTTGTGGGACGGGCCTTTCTTCTTCATCATGAGGTCTGTCGAACCGGCGCTGGTAATTCCTTGGGACGTACTTAGCAGACGGCCTATGAGTCAGGATGTACTCTTCAGCCATGATGGCTGCTGCACTCAAGGTCTCTACCTGCTGTTCCTCTAAGTACGTCTTGAGGTCTCCAGACAAACAATCCTTGAAGTCCTCGAGCAGAATCAGCTGTTCGAGGTCTTCCTTGGTCTCCACCTTCCGAGAGGCACACCATTCCTGAAAAAGTCGCTCCTTGATGGTGGCGAATTCGGTGAAAGTGTGCTCTGAGGTCTTCTTCAGGTTTCTGAACTTTTGCCTATAAGCCTCAGGTACCAATTGGTACGCCATGAGCACAACCTTCTTCACCTTGTCATAATCGCTGGAGTCGTCAAGGGATAACGTAGAGTAGGCGATTTGGGCCTTCCCAGTCAAGACTGACTGTATCATGATGGCCCAATTCTCCCTTGGCCACTCCAAAGAGGCAGCGACTTTCTCGAAGGCTGCAAAGAATTTTGACACTTCCTTCTCATGGAATTTGGGGACCATTTTGATGTTGCGTACCGGATCGAAGCTACTGGTGTCCGTTGTTTGCCTCCGACCACCGCCTAATCGCAAAACTTCTAGTTCATGTTGTCTCTCTCTTTCCTCTTTGTCTCGTCGTTCTTGTCTGTCTCGTTCTTCTCTTTCTCGCTCTCGTTCTTCTCTCTCTCGCTCTCGTTCTTCTCTCTCTCGTCTCTCTTCTCTTTCTCGTTCTTCTCTCTCTCGTCTCTCTTCTCTTTCTCGCTCTTCTCTTCTTTCTTCTCTTTCTCTCTCTTCTCTCTCTCTTTTCTCTTCTCTTTCTAATTCTAAACGCCTCATCGCCAATTCTTTTTCTTTCATCTCCATTTCTTTATTTTTCATCTCCACTTCTTTATCTTTTAATTCCCGTTCTAATTCTAACTTCTTCCACTCTATCTCACGATTGATCTCTAGGGCACGCATTTTGACTGTTAGGAAGCTGATATTAAGCTCACCTGCATCACTGTCAATGTCACTGCCCTTATCTTCCTTTTCCGTGGAAGCTATTTCCTCACCTTCCCTTGTACTAGGAGTCTCGCTTCCCTGTTTCTCTTCTGCCTTCAGGTGCCGGTGAACCTTGGACAAGATCTCCACACGGGAATCACTGGCACGGATCTTGATCTCCAGGTAGGCGCTCACTAGTACAAGCTCTGGTTTGCTCAAATATTTTAATCTGGCTAGACAATCTTCTCTGTTCAGAAAAGCCTGAACCTCGTCCAGATCATCGATGGTGGCTTTGTCTGCCATTGTCACAGATGGAACACTTAGCACTTAACACACTGAGCACTGTTCTACGCCAATATTGTACTTTACCGCACCAAACACTGCACTTGCCAATATTGCATGTAATCACTCCGGGCACCGCACTACCCAATATTGTACTGAGTCCAAGCGAACACTTCGCTCTACAATATTACACTAAATCACTGAGCACCGCACTAGTCAATATTGCACTTAATCGCTTAATCACAGCGAGCACCGCACTGCACAATATCGCACTTAGTCACTGAGCACCGCACAGGACGTATAACGTCACAATCGTCACACACAGGGGGAATTATTTACAGGGATTACGCCACTTCACCACCCCTGTCAAACATACTTAACAAGGGGACGGATCCCGCTGGGGATGCCAATTATGTTACAGCCCTCTCGGGACGCAACGGGGTTCTCACTCTGATGTTGTTAGAGGAAGATATATGTATCCGTTCCCAAGCCAGTAGTGGCTATCAAGGGATGAGATCCGTGACGCAAGTAACTTAAAAGGGAGTAGGGAAAGAAAGTTAAGAACTTAATATTATATAATGTTCACCATCACCATTTAAATATATAAAAGTAAAACGTACACAAGGGGGAGGGGTATTAACACTTTACAAAGGGGATCAACACTGTAGTCTTCTGCTGGAGACTATGGATCCTCGAAGCTAGGTGCTGAGTCCGCGGTGCTTTCTTCGTGGCCTCAAGACGTGTCCTCTGAGAACGCCGAGCCTACCCTGGCCACAGGTCAGCCACAACACAGGTCCACTGGGGGCACCGTCGTGGAGGCCGTCAACCACACGTCCAGCAGGTCTGCTGGCAGGTACTGAGCCACCAAGGCTGGTACGGCCACTCCACGAACGATAAAAGGGGTATGCCCTAGACAGGAGTCTCGTGTGATATCACCAATCACCCTCCTGTCCTCAATACCCCAGTGGATTATCGTCTCCAACCGTCGGTCCCGGGTAAATCCTTACACTGCCACTCCACTGGCAGGCTTAACACACCACAGTGTTCTTCCGGGGGGACGACGTCACAACAGCTGCAGCAAACTTCACAGTATGGAGACTGGCTGCCTCGGGTAGACTGACTCCACCTTCAACACAGTGGTCCCAGGTCGGCTCTGTAAGCAGACACGTCATTAATAACCGGGACACTAATACTCCTCACTTACGGTGGCGGGCGCAAACACCTGACGTATCCAGTCCATAGATGGCGCTGTCGTCGGAGCACCACCTCACCAGAGGTCAGGAGCGGCGGTGTTGAGCGCTGAACCAGACTGGAAACTGGTCCTCGAGGCCAGTACACGCTGTCCTCACTAGGTGTCGTCGTTCGTTTGGCGGGGGTTTCGGGAGCTGACCCACAGATGGCGTGTTTGTCACTGCTCCAGGCTCGGACGCTGGATCCGGGTTCGTAACACCTGTACACTAGTAGACTGACAGTTGATAGGTGGGACCATAAGCGCCAAAACTCAATGCCACAAGCACAATCAGGTGAGCACACACACAACACAACACTCCCACCCACCAACATTCCTACACCCACGTTCCCTGCCACCACATACACCCGTCACACACACAACACAACACTCCCACCCACCAACATTCCTACACCCACGTTCCCTGCCACCACATACACCCGTCTCCACAAGGCTAAATCCTTTTTATGCCAGTTCACATTATTCACATCACCACCTCATCTGACTCGTGAAGTAACTGTGAACGGATGCCACCGCCTTGTTTTCCATCTCTGCCATCCTCTCTATCCTTGTATTAAAGCCATAAAGCTGTTTATCACATATGCATATACATATATAATCACATATACATATATTCACATATGTGTTGACCGTTTTCTTGTTTTTGTAGTAGATTGTTAATTGTATCTTCTGATTTGTGTCTGGGGGGATAACGTAACTATTAGTAATATCTTTCAGGACATTTTCCTCCGTTTTATGAGCCGTCGAAAAGAAGTTCCTGTAAAACATTCTAATGGGAGGTGCAAGTGTTAGGGATAGTAAAACATTTGTATCAAGTTATTATTATTATTATTATTATTATTATTATTATTATATATATATATATATATATATATATATATATATATATATATATATATATATATATATATATATATGTCGTACCTAATAGCCAGAACGCACTTCTCTGCCTACTATGCAAGGCCCGATTTGCCTAATAAGCCAAGATTTCATGAATTAATGTTTTTTCGACTACCTAACCTACCTAACCTAACCTAACTTTTTCGGCTACCTAACCTAACCTATAAAGATAGGTTAGGTTAGGTTAGGTAGGGTTGGTTAGGTTCGGTCATATATCTACGTTAATTTTAACTCCAATAAAAAATTTTTACCTCATACATAATGAAATGGGTAGCTTTATCATTTCCTAAGAAAAAAATTAGAGAAAATATATTAATTCAGGAAAATTTGGCTTATTAGGCAAATCGGGCCTTGCATAGTAGGCTGAGAAGTGCGTTCTGGCTACTAGGTACGACATATATATATATATATATATATATATATATATATATATATATATATATATATATATATATATATATATATATATATAACTGAAAACTCACACCCCAGAAGTGACTCGAACCCATACTCCCAGGTGCAACGCAACTGGTATGTACAAGACGCCTTAATCCACTTGACCATCACGACCGGACATAATGAGGTGATAGCCGAGGCTATTTGAACCACCCCACCGCCGGCACTCGGATAGTAATCTTGGGCATAGCATTTTACCAAATCACCTCATTCTTTGGGGCACACGTGAGGAACACAAATGCGAACAAGCCTGAATGGTCCCCAGGACAATATGCAACTGAAAACTCACACCCCAGAAGTGACTCGAACCCATACTCCCAGGTGCAACGCAACTGGTATGTACAAGACGCCTTAATCCACTTGACCATCACGACCGGACATAATGAGGTGATAGCCGAGGCTATTTGAACCACCCCACCGCCGGCACTCGGATAGTAATCTTGGGCATAGCATTTTACCAAATCACCTCATTCTTTGGGGCACACGTGAGGAACACAATGAGGTGATTTGGTAAAATGCTATGCCCAAGATTACTATCCGAGTGCCGGCGGTGGGGTGGTTCAAATAGCCTCGGCTATCACCTCATTATGTCCGGTCGTGATGGTCAAGTGGATTAAGGCGTCTTGTACATACCAGTTGCGTTGCACCTGGGAGTATGGGTTCGAGTCACTTCTGGGGTGTGAGTTTTCAGTTGCATATTGTCCTGGGGACCATTCAGGCTTGTTCGCATTTGTGTTCCTCACGTGTGCCCCAAAGAATGAGGTGATTTGGTAAAATGCTATGCCCAAGATTACTATCCGAGTGCCGGCGGTGGGGTGGTTCAAATAGCCTCGGCTATCACCTCATTATGTCCGGTCGTGATGGTCAAGTGGATTAAGGCGTCTTGTACATACCAGTTGCGTTGCACCTGGGAGTATGGGTTCGAGTCACTTCTGGGGTGTGAGTTTTCAGTTGCATATTGTCCTGGGGACCATTCAGGCTTGTTCGCATTTGTGTTCCTCACGTGTGCCCCAAAGAATGAGGTGATTTGGTAAAATGCTATGCCCAAGATTACTATCCGAGTGCCGGCGGTGGGGTGGTTCAAATAGCCTCGGCTATCACCTCATTATGTCCGGTCGTGATGGTCAAGTGGATTAAGGCGTCTTGTACATACCAGTTGCGTTGCACCTGGGAGTATGGGTTCGAGTCACTTCTGGGGTGTGAGTTTTCAGTTGCATATTGTCCTGGGGACCATTCAGGCTTGTTCGCATATATATATATATATATATATATATATATATATATATATATATATATATATATATATATATATATATATATATATATATATATATTAGTATATTTTGGTAGTAGCCTTTCTTGTAAACATATGTTGAATATGACCGAAATGGTAAGATTAATGATTCTAACACGAATTCTTCTCAATAATCTCAATATATATATTGTGACGGTAAAGCGTTGGTGTTCGGCTGTTTCAAAAGCTAGGGGCAGGGCCTCGTCACATAATAAAAAAAAAAAGAGAAAAGTTGGTCCTTTCGTCTGTGGTAAGGTAATGGGAAGACATACAAAACACAAGTATATAAACAATGAAATTTTAATTACTCTAGAAAAACAAGACATGAATAAAGGCAATCTCATAAAAATATGCAGGATAAGTCAACAAACAAAATAACATGAATAATCACTGGCAAATGAAAAGTTACGCTAAGACAAGTTACAGTGATAGCAAATTAAATATAAGTGCTGGAATACTGGCTTCGAGCTGCCACCTCCCTTAGTACACGAAAGCCAAGGCTTAGTCTACCAGCGAGAGATGTCAACTGCATGGAGCACTGAGATATTCTGACGATATTGGCGCACTGCAGCCCAGACGTCGACTTGTGGTGGTGGCGGAGGGCTGGGGCGACGAGACACCAGCCAATCAGCAACAGGCAGGCAGAGGATGAGCAGTTAGCTGGTTACGGCAGTGGCCAGGTGTGTGCAGGGTACGATTTGCTCTCTGGGCAAAACGTTTGGCGATACTTGGTGAACGTATCTTGTATATTGACGTAATTATGTAGGGAAGAGCAGGCTCAATCTCTCTTGAAAGAGATTATCGTCACAATATATATATATATATATATATATATATATATATATATATATATATATATATATATATATATATGTCGTACCTAATAGCCAGAACGCACTTCTCAGCCTACTATGCAGGGCCCGATTTGCCGAATAAGCCAAGTTTTCATGAATTAGTTGTTTTTCGACTACCTAACCTACCTAACCTAACCTAACCTAACTTTTTTGGTTACCTAACCTAACCTAACCTATAAAGATAGGGTAGGTTAGGTTAGGTTCGGTCATATATCTACGTTAATTTTAACTCCAATAAAAAAAAAATAACCTCATACATAATGAAATGAGTAGCTTTATCATTTCATAAGAAGAAAATTAGAGAAAATATATTAATTCATGAAAACTTGGCTTATTAGGCAAATCGGGCCTTGCATAGTAGGCTGAGAAGTGCGTTCTGGCTACTAGGTACGACATATATATATATATATATATATATATATATATATATATATATATATATATATATATATATTGTCACGTGGGGGGTGGGCGGTCCGGGGCTCTGCTAACACTCGGCTGCTAGGGGCTCAAAGGGCCCAAATACTCAGCCCCTCCGACTCCCTGGATTCACCGGAGTCTCCTTGGTCACACAAGATAGGACCAACAATGCCCACCTCCGCAGGTCTTTGCTTCCACCACAAAGGGGTGCCACTGATTCACCCTGGAAGCCCTTCAGTCAACCACGGGGAAACTGCTGTTAACAGTTCCGGCCTAGACCCGTGGGGGAGTGAAGGAAGACTCAGGCTTACCTATAACCATAGCCTCTCTGAGTCTTGCCTGCCAGACAAAAAAAAAAGGTTGCAGGAACTCCTTTCCCGCCTGTCTTCTCTATCTTCCTCTTAGCAAGGTCGCCAGCTGGGTTATTATATCTGCACCCCAGCAATGCAGTTCAGTGGGTGTATCATATATCGTTTGTAGCCAGAAATGTATGCTCATAGAGAAATATCACAAATGGAGGCACACTCAAACACAGTAATAAAATGTGTGGATTTACTGACGCAAATTACATGAACACACACACACAATCACAAGTAATACATGAATATGGAATATGGATGATGAGTCTGGAGATCGTCAGCCTCTTCTTCCACGACCTCCAACTCTCCTTCAACTGGGCAGGAAGACAGGAGTCTCACACTCTCACAGGAGGGCCTCTTCACCACGTCGGCACCTCTTCTTCACTGTCCTGCCATCCATACACACTGTCCTCTCTGACAGTCCTGGACACAAGCTGCCTTGCAGCCTATTCTACTATTAAAGTAATAAAGTCTTGCTGCCACATACACAAGTAAATATTGTGGCCTAACTAGCCTACTCATACAAGGGGTAATGGGAGGGAAAAATGATCTACCTTACACTCCTGGCTCACGACGCCTGTCCCTCGATGGTGTGAGGTCCCCACGCTTCCTTGGGTCGATCCTCGACGATCCAGGGCGTTCCACAGGTCCTCAGGTGTCGTGAAGCCTTCGCGTCGTCGCCGTTCCAATCCCTGAGATTCAGCTGCCCCAATCCTGGTTCATCGATGGGCGCTGAGCTAATCACTATCTTTCCCCACACTCGCCTCTCCCACAGGGCGTCGCTCCTTGTCCTAGGCACGGTGTCGTCCTTCCAAGATTCTCAGTGGATGTGACCCCAGTCACAGCTAGCTTGCTCGCCCACCTTCCAGACCTCAACGTCCAGCCAGCGGCGCCGCCCAGCGTCGTCGCCGACTATTTTCCAAGTTTGGGCACCTCTCTGCTCACTGAACTTGGTTCCTCTTTGGCTTCCCAGAAGCGCAGGGTCTCCAATAACTATGGTGGGCAACGAAGGCCAGCTCAATCCACTGAACAAGGCTTGCAGAGCCTCCAATCCTTGAGAGCAGACTGAGGCGCGTCCTGTCGCTTCCACGGTCAGTACAACTCTGACGTTGGCGCCGCCCGGGGCACTCGGTGACGTCATGGCGGGCCCTGATTTGTCGCCCGCGACCTACGTCGGCCAATCCGCGATCGGCATAGTGTCCCTTCCACAAGGTCATATCTGCCGTAGGGGATACTGTTTCATTTTATATCAGGGCGCCAATTTCTCCTTATTTACAACTTATAATGTAACCTCCTGCCATTAACTGGCAGCCAGTCTGGTCGCCACATATGTCAATAGACTCCCTGAACCTCAGAGAATCAGTAGGGCGAGCTGATATGACTCTTTAAGCCGGCAAACGAAAGAAATAGGAGAGGGCACCGTAACATACCCCTCCCCTTAAAATAAGAGTCATATCGGAAGAGCAGCACTCAAGAGGGCAATCTATACTCTTGCTCCCTCCGTTCCAGAAGTGTCACTCCTCCAGTTGGTGACGTGGCTCGTACCACCTTGCCAGTCACTTGCCTCATTGTATCTCCACCTCGCATAGTACCGGGTGTGATGGGTGTTCCCTGAACACCTACAAGAAATCCTCTCTCCGTGGCTACGAGTGTACTCCCACGGCTCGTTACCACTGTAAGATTCAGTGCATGCAGCGCCTCCACCGCGTCGTGCACTCCGAGATAGTCTTGCATTTCCACTGCGTCCTACAGGTACTCCATGTTTCCTCTCATGATCTCCTCTTCGCCAACCTTCTCTCTTCTCGGTTCCTCTTCTCCCGTAGGTGCGTTGTCTCCTCACAGTGGCACTTGTAACCTGTACTCCATCCAGCAGCTTCCTCTCTTCCACACTAGGCTTTTGCGATGGCCCAATGCCCCTCTGGTTAGGCTGGCGCCTACCCTGGGTGTACCTATTCCCTGCTTTCTTCGTATTGCCTTTCCTATACCACTCGCTCCTTCGCTCCCGACGAACATCTTCACTCCTCCATGAGATTTTCTTCCCTGCAGACGTCTTCTTCGGTTCGTGGTTGGGCTCTTCCACCTCCCTGTGGCTCCCCTCACTACGGTGGTTCATCTTGCACCTACCACTATTCATCTGGCCGGCATAGGGTGCCTTGCGTCGTGGCTCCTCCACTCTGCCCCTCACTGCCGTTCGCTCATCCACTGAGCTTACTTTATTCACGTTTCTGTATGGAGGGAGTGCGGTCTGCAGCCTCTTCACCGCCCCAGGCGTTTGTACAGCTGCTCCTCGCCACTCCTCCACACGCATCATCAGGCTTAGTCGGAGGTCCCCGTCGGGGTTTTCCACAACCTCCGACGACCTCTCTGCACTCTCGCCCTCGTTGTCGTCGTCTCTGGCGACGTTTTCCCTGTCGAAGTCGGCTTCCTCACTATTATTTGGAGCGACTGATACCTCACCTGGCAGGGTTGTACCGCTGCTTGAAACATAGGCACTCCTGGCCCAATCGGGTTGTATCCTGCCTCCTCCGAGGTCATTACCCAGCACCATCTGTACATGCTCTAGGGGTAACTTAGGGGCTACAGCTACTATAGCTTTCTCGACTCCGCAGTCGGCAATCAGCTGTACTTCGTGAAGTGGCAACCTGTATTCCTCCCCCACACTGCGTATCCTCACCACTCCCACAGGTGAATCATTAAATTCCTTGGGGAGAATACTCCTGGTCACCATACTTATGTCAGCACCCGTATCTCGAAGCACGGCAACCTCCACTGGGTCTGACCTTCCAAACTTCACGTTGGCCCCGAAAACGAAGGGATGTTCACCCAACTTCATTTCCCAACCATTCACGTTGGGTCCACCATAATATGGGGTGTGAACAAACACTCTCTCCTCTTCCAACATTAATCCTACATTCCTTTGGTGCTCCTCACACTCGCGGGCATAATGTCCTCTCACGCCACAGTTGTAGCATCGGCTGCCTCTCCTGGGCGGCCACTCGCCAGTCACTCTGGCGGTATCACTTGCAGACGTCCCCTGTGTCCTCCTTGGACTCCTTGTCGTCGTATCCGGGACTGCAGCACTCGCTCCCGAGTTAGGTCCACTGCTCACAGCTTGGGGCTTCCTCCCCGCGTCTCTTGAGCTCTTGAACCACGTTACTTCATCGGGCACACTACTCTTGGGAGAGTCCCCACTCGTCCTCGCTCCTCCTGAACTCCTAAAGTTCCCTCCCGACCTGGGGTAAGGCGAGTGTCTGGGTGGCCCCTCCCTCCTGATATGTAGTGCCTCCTCCAGCATGTCGGCTCGATCCGCTGCAGCCTTCAGGTCCTTAATACCTGCTTCTCTCAACCTTACTTGCAACTCAGGATGGAGCACTGACATAAACTTCTCCATCACTATCAGTCGTTTGATATCATCCACCGACTCCGCTTCCTCCGCCTTCAACCATCGTAGGAATTTCCGTTCCATATCCCTGGCGGTCTCGGCATAAGTCTTTCCCGACGCTCTTGTACACTCTCTGAACCGCTTCCGGTACATCTCCGGAGTCAGCCGGAATGAGTGGAGAACCGCATTCTTAATCGCGTCATAACTAGTACACTCCTCTAGGTCCAGCATGTTATAGGCTTCCCGGGCCTCTCCAGTCAACCTGCCCTGGACCAGAGCAGCCCAATCATCTTCCGGCCACTCCTTCAGAGTCGCTATCCGTTCAAAGTGTTCGAAGAACGCCTCAGCTTCTTGTGGTTCGAACGTAGGTAAGTCACGTTCCCTTACCTTGAGGTCATCCCGCCGTGCAGGTAGTGAGGGCAGACCACGTTCAACGCGACGCAATTCGACTTCTTTCTTTGCCTTTATCTCCTCCAGTCGCAGTCGTCTCTCTCCTTCTTCTCGCTGCAGCCGAGCTTCTCGCTCCTCTCGCTGCAGCTGCAGCCGTGCTTCTCGCTCCTCCCGCTGCAGCTGGGCTTCCAGTTGCATCTTCATTATTTCCAGTTGCAGGCTCCTCTTACTACAGCTGGACCTTCCACTGCTCCCATGTTCACTGTGAATTCTCTCCACACTGGTAGGCGCTTGGGGGGGCCCTAGTCGGGACGGTTCACCTTGCGACGGCTCTCCTCGGGACGGCTCCTCTTGAGATGGCTCCTCTCCCGTCGCTTCCTCTCGAGCTGTGAGCTGTGCCATGATCTCTATCCTTCGCTCCGCTACCTTAGTCGTCCTCAACCTGATCCCAAAGTGGTTTGCCACTTGTTGGAGCTGGGCCTTGGTACACTCTTCCAAAATTCTCTCGTCCCTTGTGTCAATAAATTTCTTTACTTTGTCTTCCTCCATCTCTATATCATTGAGCATACACGACAGCACAGACAAGTTAGTAGGCACTAATTTCACCGTTTCAGTCCCTTAGCTGGTTGAGTAACAGTACCACCGAATTCACTGGCCACACTGTATTAGTACCCTGGCAACACTTGTCTTGCAATTTGGTCCACACTGTAGCTTGATCCACGCTTCCAGGCGAGGTTCCCAGTTCTTGGCTACTGGGGTTCGAATCCTGGCAAGGTCGCCAGTTCTCTTGTCACGTGGGGGGTGGGCGGTCCGGGGCTCTGCTAACACTCGGCTGCTAGGGGCTCAAAGGGCCCAAATACTCAGCCCCTCCGACTCCCTGGATTCACCGGAGTCTCCTTGGTCACACAAGATAGGACCAACAATGCCCACCTCCGCAGGTCTTTGCTTCCACCACAAAGGGGTGCCACTGATTCACCCTGGAAGCCCTTCAGTCAACCACGGGGAAACTGCTGTTAACAGTTCCGGCCTAGACCCGTGGGGGAGTGAAGGAAGACTCAGGCTTACCTATAACCATAGCCTCTCTGAGTCTTGCCTGCCAGACAAAAAAAAAAAGGTTGCAGGAACTCCTTTCCCGCCTGTCTTCTCTATCTTCCTCTTAGCAAGGTCGCCAGCTGGGTTATTATATCTGCACCCCAGCAATGCAGTTCAGTGGGTGTATCATATATCGTTTGTAGCCAGAAATGTATGCTCATAGAGAAATATCACAAATGGAGGCACACTCAAACACAGTAATAAAATGTGTGGATTTACTGACGCAAATTACATGAACACACACACACAATCACAAGTAATACATGAATATGGAATATGGATGATGAGTCTGGAGATCGTCAGCCTCTTCTTCCACGACCTCCAACTCTCCTTCAACTGGGCAGGAAGACAGGAGTCTCACACTCTCACAGGAGGGCCTCTTCACCACGTCGGCACCTCTTCTTCACTGTCCTGCCATCCATACACACTGTCCTCTCTGACAGTCCTGGACACAAGCTGCCTTGCAGCCTATTCTACTATTAAAGTAATAAAGTCTTGCTGCCACATACACAAGTAAATATTGTGGCCTAACTAGCCTACTCATACAAGGGGTAATGGGAGGGAAAAATGATCTACCTTACACTCCTGGCTCACGACGCCTGTCCCTCGATGGTGTGAGGTCCCCACGCTTCCTTGGGTCGATCCTCGACGATCCAGGGCGTTCCACAGGTCCTCAGGTGTCGTGAAGCCTTCGCGTCGTCGCCGTTCCAATCCCTGAGATTCAGCTGCCCCAATCCTGGTTCATCGATGGGCGCTGAGCTAATCACTATCTTTCCCCACACTCGCCTCTCCCACAGGGCGTCGCTCCTTGTCCTAGGCACGGTGTCGTCCTTCCAAGATTCTCAGTGGATGTGACCCCAGTCACAGCTAGCTTGCTCGCCCACCTTCCAGACCTCAACGTCCAGCCAGCGGCGCTGCCCAGCGTCGTCGCCGACTATTTTCCAAGTTTGGGCACCTCTCTGCTCACTGAACTTGGTTCCTCTTTGGCTTCCCAGAAGCGCAGGGTCTCCAATAACTATGGTGGGCAACGAAGGCCAGCTCAATCCACTGAACAAGGCTTGCAGAGCCTCCAATCCTTGAGAGCAGACCGAGGCGCGTCCTGTCGCTTCCACGGTCAGTACAACTCTGACGTTGGCGCCGCCCGGGGCACTCGGTGACGTCATGGCGGGCCCTGATTTGTCGCCCGCGACCTACGTCGGCCAATCCGCGATCGGCATAGTGTCCCTTCCACAAGGTCATATCTGCCGTAGGGGATACTGTTTCATTTTATATCAGGGCGCCAATTTCTCCTTATTTACAACTTATAATGTAACCTCCTGCCATTAACTGGCAGCCAGTCTGGTCGCCACATATGTCAATAGACTCCCTGAACCTCAGAGAATCAGTAGGGCGAGCTGATATGACTCTTTAAGCCGGCAAACGAAAGAAATAGGAGAGGGCACCGTAACAATATATATATATATATATATATATATATGAATAATATATATATATATATGAATAATATATATATATATATATATATATATATATATATATATATGTGTAATATATATATATATATATATATATATATATATATATATATATATATATATATATATATATATATATATATTACACATACACACACACAGCAATCTGTACACCTGTTGATTGACGGTTGAGGCGCGGGACGAAAGAGCCAATGCTCAACCCCGTCCCCTCATCATCCCCACCATCCCCCACTCCCTTGTTCCCTTGTCCTCCCACCCATTCTCCTCTCCCCCGTCTCCTCATCCTCCCCACCTTCCCCGACTCCCTTATCCCCTCGTCCTCCCCACCATTCCCCACTCCCTCGTCCGATGCGTTCCCAAATGATCTGATGTTCCCATCAGAAAAACGGGAACATCAAATGATCTGATGTTGCCATCACCGAAAAATAAGAACAGTTAAAAAAACGAAATGAAAAAATAAAAAAATAAACTACCCGCCAAACACACACCGAAACTACGACGTTGGTACAACGTTCGAACAAGTTTTAACACCTCCTAACCAGTTATAACAACCAATATAGCCAGTTGTAACAACGTTCTAATACATCATAAACACTTTAAGCCAAGAAGTAACAACTTTATTACAAGTTGTAACAAGCGGTAAATAGAGACAGTTACGGTTTGTGTTTCCAGGGTATACTCACGAAATGAACGGTATGGTAAACAACACAGCTCAATTCCAACGCAATGTCACACAAAATAATTAAATCAAAATGAAAATATATCGAAAGTTATGAAAATTAAATTTATCAATGCAATTGGAAACATGGAAACAACAGATGGCACTGTTTTTCAAAAAAAAAAAATCTGTCAAGTGTGTCATCTATATAGTAGGTATATAAAAACACACGCGTATGTGAATAGAACGTTGTGTCAAAATTTCAAAGCAATCGGTGAAGAACTTTCGGAGATTAGCGATTTTGAACAAACGAACATTTACATTTTTATTTATTTACACATGTAACTATTACAACACCGATCGTGTTGTAATATAACAATAACAATTCTCAAACATTTGTCCCATATTTTAGTCTTACATTTCATTAGTCTTAATATTTTTGAAGGTTATGATATCTGACCTCGAAACGAGCTTGATGAGGCAAGGAAATATAAATAACAGCGAATATAATAAATATATAACCAAGCATATGCAACACCTGGTCGAATTTCTCCGCTAAATGTGTGCCACGAGACTCCGAGTACACACACACACGTGTTCCTCACATTAACCTTCTCTACAACTTTCCTCTAAACACATTAACCTACCAATATTAGTCGCCAATGTGACTACCAGCTGCATATGCCACTAGCACGAACACAAGAGCCTCGACACGCACTTAGTAAGTACAAATATGCCAAAATGATGTATCTCGACCCGGCAGTAGATTAGCAACCAAGGGTACACACACTACAACATCTTGTAATGAATGGCTAATAATACAAGCATGTATTCCATATACCTCAAGTATACAGTATTGCCCCACACTACTACACTGACCTGCAGACAGAGTCCAGTTCTGGCTTCAACAACCACAGTACAAAAAAAAATACTGAACAAGTTTTTTAATCTATCCTTCTACAATCAAGTATATTATCACAATACCCGACACAAAGCATCTAGTGCGCACCAGGCCATACATAAAATATTCGGTGCTCAACAGAACATACTAAGAGTCCAGCTACACAAAACCACT